>NC_046658.1:174213939-174220357 GCF_010883055.1 Belonocnema kinseyi | reverse complement strand
AAGGAAATGATATATTTTCAACAAATTAATTATTTTTAATCGATGAACGCCAAGTTTTCAAGTATTTTAAAACTCATTTTGAGTTGTTTAAACAATTAATATTTGTTCAAATATTCATATGTTAAAGCAGGTTTTTCTTCTATAAATCTTGAACAGTTAGTACTGTCTGGAATCGATAACGCATTTCATAAATGCTAAAAGTGATATTTTGTATAAAAGACAATTTTCAATTATTTAAAAAGTTAATCAACATTTATTGGCGTCTTTTAATATGAAAGGTAGATAAAATCTTAATTTCTTTGTAATTCATACATTATGTAGGCTGTTATTCATTACTTACTTATTTCACAACTTATAAACAATAACAAAAAAAAGTTTTCTTAAACAACTTTTTTAGTTACATTATTGATATTAATATTTTAGATTGGTTTCACCGATAAAACAAAACACTTTTTAACCAGAAAAATTGTATCGTGCCAGAAAATTAAAAACACAATCATTTTCTCCACCTTTCCTATGAAAAGAAGCAAGAATTATTAATTGTTTAAATCATCAAAAATATCATAAAGGAAGAAAAATAACTTTGAGCATTCTGTAATTTAGTAATTAATACCAGAAAAATAATAAACTTGAAGATTTATCCCAAAAATAATAACTGTTCACGATTCGCATGTAACAACACTTGTTTAAAAAATTGAAAAATAGTTCAAAGATAATTGAAAAATTCCCACTTATCAAAGACAAATAATAAATCTTAAAAAAGCTTTATACCATCTTTAGCATGAATTTTACATAATTTACCATGGTGGAAAAGTTTTTGCAAAAACGCACAACAAACTAAAACCGTTTTCACAGAAATTCACAAATAAATACAATAAATTCCAACCGAAATTACAGAAAAGTAGAGCTTTTTTATTATTCTGACGAATTTAATACAAAAATAAAATACAACAATATACCATACGATATAGTGGTATTTTGTGGGAGTTTTAATTTCTGACAAGAATTTGCAAAAAAAGTATAAGTACAGAATTTCAAAAATATATAGAATATTGCAGTAGGATAAGTTTAAATTAAGATGCTCGCATAATTTATTTATGTTGGATATGTTCTGCGTAGAAAATAGATTGCGTAGGAAAAATTTAACGCTATCAAATTCTGTGCAAATTCTGTGCAATATCAAATTCTGTGTAGGAAATATTCTGCGTAGAAGAAATGCTGTGGAGGAAAAATATAACAGTATTAAATTTTGTGTATGAAATATTTAGTGTAGAATAAATTTTCGTAGGACCGGGTGTTACCCCTTTTCTTCACTACTTTCCGTACATCTTCCTCTATGCCAGCCTTTTCTGCCTCCTGCTCAAACTAGAATTTTTTCACACTCTTTCTCTGCCACATAAACTGACCTCTCTTTCTTCCTGTTCCTTGACTCTTCTACACGGTTTTTTCCCGTTTCTCCATTTTCTTAATTTCTTCCCACTTCTTGAAAAGTGAAAACTGTACGATCTAACTTGGTTTTTACGTTTCCTATCACTATTGCTATTTCCATGTTTAAATTTCCCACTTATTGGCCGAATTCCGAGTGCACTCAATAGTCAGATTTATGAACCTCTCTCACCCAGTTATGATTTACTTCGAGAATATCGAAAAGAAAACAATGTCTGTCTCGATAAAAAGTGCAAACTACTTTCTGAATACTTATAGTTACTCTGGATTTCTCAGTGACAGATTTATAGCGCAATATATTCATCATAGCACGCCACCAAGAAAGGCAAAAACGAGGGCCGCTCTGACACAGGCAACTCTTGGGGAAAGTTTCTTAAAACAGGCATTTCTCCTTTTGTAGATAGCGTAGGTTTGGCTTCTTCCGCGCATCAATTAATTTGAATTCAACTACGAGCCAAACGGAGCTTGCGAAGAATACGAAGAACGAGAATTTGCTTCTGAATGCTTGGCGAAACGAACGTCGCATCGCATCGTGTTGGGAAACGTTGCAAGACTTTAACTAGAAAGTTGCTGACCTGGCAGTTTAATGATTAAAACAACACAGGGTTGGTGTTAAAGAAACCTTTGAACTTCATTAGGATTAAACATATTTATTAAATTAAAATAAATTTATATTTGAAAAAATGTTATTTAATAATCAGTGATGACTATCAAAAACGATTGCTCTAATTACTCTCTTTAAACTTTTATCATTATATGATTAGAACAATGTTTTTAAAACAGATATGATAATACATCGGTTCTATTTACATCTTCAAGACTTCGTAAAATTATAATTTATATTTGTTCCCCAGAAAAATATATTTTTTGTAAAATTTCACTCAGTAAATAAATTATTTTCAGTGTAGTTTACTTATTTTTATATTACATGTTTATCAATCAAAATTAAATTCAATTTCAATAAGATAATATTCTAAAGTGTAAGTACTCGCTAAACCCTAAAATGGTCATTTTAAATCTAATTTAAACTTGTATACTTTAAAAAAATGTCCGGGAAATTATTTTGATAATTTATTAATATAAATATTATTTATTTGGTTTCAGAAATAGAAAGAATTATTTTTTACTTTTAATTCAAATTCAAAGCTTATAGTCTACTTTAGCAAGTTTATTGGGCGATGTTTAAATTCATGTTTTCCCTTTGACATTTATATAAATCACTTAGAAAACTGTTTTTAAATATTACATAAATATAATTGATTTAATTTTAATAGGGTTTTTTATGAAAATACAAGTTCATTTATAGACAAACTTTTGAAAAGTGATCTAGTCCTATGTCATACAATGCAAAAACAGGGAGTGATGGGACAACTAGCGCTGCACTGGAAATATTAGGAACTAATCAAATTAGGACAGAAAGGGGTCGTCATTTTTTCAGTTGCACAGAGCTGCTGAAAGTGAAGCATTTGAAAACTATTCAAAAAGTCGTCATATTTGTTTTATTTTTCCAATCTTATTTGTAGCAAGGAATTTCCATCATCTACAAAATTCACTTCTTCTGAATCATAAATGAACTTTTTTGAATTAAAATTCTATTTTTAAAATTTTCTGTCCTAAGTCAATCTAAAATTCTTTGGGGAAACTACCTCTAACAAAATCAAAGTCATAATCCTTAACGAAATTTTATTTTCTAATGTAAACCTTTACCTAAGTATAACTTTTAAAAAGTCTAAATCATAATTATTTACGACAATCCCCTGTTTTAAATAACAATTAAATTTATTTTCGAAAATATTCTGCTCAGAGTAAGAATTACATTTATTCGCAACATTTTTTATTCTAATTAAAATATAATAAGTGCCTTTCCTTCAATTTTCCACCAGGGAAGTTTCTAATTCTGGAAAACTTTTAGATGCAAACAAAAGAAATGTTTCATTTAAAATGTTTTTATTTCGTTTTAGGAATTTCTAAAAACTGAGGATTTCTGGTTTGTGACCGAGATTGTTTTTGTAAATTACCGTTTCATAAGTCAAAATTATAAAAATCTCCTGTTCTCTGCCAAAAACTATTAAAGATTTTTTTTTCTTTACTTTTATTATTCCTTATACTATCTCACAATTAAATTAATTTACAAAATTCTTGTTACAAGTTTGAATTATATTTATTTAAAATTGGCAGGTCATATATTAGAATAGTGACCGATTTAATTGAATTTTGATAATTCGAGACATTTCTCAAAAAATAGAAATAAGTAATGTTTTTATCAAAATTAAACAAGCTACGCAAAAAAGGTCTAGTACATTCAAAAATCGTAATTGGTACATAATTCTGCATTTGCACCCCCTATGCCGTCGCTTATCAAACATACTTACTCGAATTACTATTTTCTATTTTTTAAAGTTACAATATTTTTCGCAATTAATATGAATGTTTAAACAAGCTAAAATGACAACTTTTAGTAGTTAATTAAATAAAAAAATTTTTGGTTAGTTTAAATAACTTAGCCAAATAATGCTTCTAACAAAACAACGACGCCAGTTAAATCCTAGTAAGTTTATAGTACAATTTTTTTTCTTAATGTGTATTTTTGTCTTTTTAATAGATTTTAAAATTAGTACAGTGGAATATAGTTAATTAGGTCAATTTAATTAATTCCTTTGAGACGATTGAAAACAATTTATTTGTTATCATCTGAAAAAAGCCCAAAAATGTTACAATCAGTTGCTCCCTTATTTCCTCTTTTTTTGTTGAAAAATTCAAATTTTATAAAATTAAAAAGTCCTATTTCAATTCTTTAGAGGTAGAAAAATTTCAATGTGTAGTCATTTAAAAAAATCTATTTTACTGCGCTATTTGATTCATGGTTAAAAGAAGCTAGAAACATTGTCTGATAACGAAGTACCTGTTCTACTTGTAAATTATGTCTCATAATATCATCGCTTTTATTCTACTCGAAAATGAAGTGTTCGAATATGGCTAAAGAAGGGACAATTTGCAAAGCATGGAAAAAAATTTATTTCCGTATAAGGGATAATTTATAGAAATTAGGGAAGATGAAATAGTGATAGTGATGGGAAAATGGAAAACGATAATAGGATGTAGAAAAAATTTAATTAGAAAATGAAGCGATATGGTGCAAGAAACATTAGGGTAAATTTAGCGTGCGGGTAGGGGGAATAAAGAAAGAGTGAGAAGTTAGTCATAGCGGTGAAGTAAGGACGGGAAAGTGAGGGGAAGTAAAAGACAGTAAAGGAAGGAGAAGTAGAAGACATAAGAGGAAATAAATAAAAAGAAAGTTAGAGAAATTCAGTGGAGAAATGAGAGGAGATGAGGAAAGAGAAAAGTATAGGAGTTAAGGAGAAATTAATGGAGCGTAAGAAGAAAAGATAAAAGAAATTCGGAAGGAGAAGTATAAAAAATTATTGGCAGTGAGGCAGAATAGGAAGGAGAGGAAGTCATTAAAGCCAAAGTAGGGCTATTAAGGTGATGTTAGTGAGTATGGAAGAGAAAGTGACGATTAAAGAAGAAAAGTAGGGACAGTGGCGTGTTAGTTGCGGAATTAAGGTGAGGAGGAAGTGGTGTAGGAGATAGTTCAGGAAGGTAGGGGAACTGAAACGTAAAGTATAAGGATACAAGTTTAAAGGAAAGGGAATATACTGGAGGTGAGGGAAACGTAGGATTTGTAAGGGACAAAACTATATGAGGAGGATGTTTAAACGATCTTCTTGACTTCTTAATAGCTTACGAAACATAGGATACCTTAACTAATTTTCTCATCCTTTGAAATCCCGCAAATTCTTCTGAAAATTTGATAATTCCTTTATAACGATTGAGTTTCCTTTGAATCTCTTCGAATTCTTCGAAACTAGAGAAATATCTTACAATCCATGATTTTTTTAAATGTTGCAATCGATTAATACCTTCTGTTCTCTTTTTGGACTTAAGTTTTTAAATTTTCCGATTAAAAAAAGTTGCTATTTTGAATGTACTTATTGAAAGGTTAAAAATTGTTATTGTTTGTCAATTTTAAGTGTTTTAGACTGCGTTTTTTTTAATTCTTCATTGAAAGAAGCTAACAGCATTGTCTGGCGATAAGGCGCTTGTTCTACTTACCATTCATATCTCAGAATATCGTCGCTTCTATTCTACTTTAAAGTCCAATTTGCAGATATTGCTAAAGACGGAAAACATTTTTTGCAGAAAATATGAAAAATTTGTTTGCGTCGAGAAATCGCGAATATTACTTTTCTTTGTATTATCACTAAATGGATACATTGAGTGAAATCGAATAAATCGACGTCAACTGTATCAAAAGCATTTGATATGTTATTTGAATTATAATCCTGTAACTTATGTTCATCAATGTCCGTGAAGCTCACTTCATGCCTATTCAAATTGAAATTTTGATTCCGTCTTTCCAACCACATTTCAATCCAAACCATTGAAATGTAGTTGCAATAGCAGTCACACAAAATGATTGGTCTGGTAAAACGAGAATTTTATTGAAATGATGACATCCACAGGAAAATAAAGAACTTTGCAATAAAAGGTTTAAAAAACCAATATATTGTTATTCGAGCGTACTGGAAACCGTGTATCATTTTTTTCAGTCAATTTAGCATCAACTGTTTCAACGTTCATCATACAGAATGCTAGAATTGAATTCCGCATATTCAAGAGTCCCTTTGCGACTAAGTAAATATGCAGATCTCTTTCTGTCCGCCCAAACAAAAAAATTTTGAACGTACACGCGTACCGTGAAAGTAATTATTCAATCTAGAAATTTTAAGTGTGTTCTGGCATGCAGTAAGTCTCAATTATACAAAAATATTTGAATACTGCATTCGTTGCTTTCAATTAAAAATTACATTGACATCGCAAAAGAATAATAACAAAAATAATAAAAATAATAATTACATTATCATACACATTACATCCATATTTTGCTTTTTTTTAATGGGTGGGGGGGGGG
>NC_046658.1:174203222-174213839 GCF_010883055.1 Belonocnema kinseyi | reverse complement strand
GGATTAAGGGAAGTTAGAAGAGGGAAGTGGAGAAAGTTAACAGAGGAGAGTAGCGCCAGTGAGCTGAAGTATGGGAAAAGATGAGGAATGATAAATAACAAGTTGGAGAAATGAAAAGGAATATGGCGATTTAAGGAAGAAGTTAATATGGTAAATTCAGGAAGAGTAAGTGTAGTAAATGAGGGAAAAGTGAAAGGGTAGGGGTCGGGCAAGTGAGAGGAAGTGATATGAGTAAGTAGGAGAGATAAAGGGAAATACGAATCCAGAAAGTAAAAAAAGTGAGGTTGGGGAAGTAGGGCAAATTAAGGCAGGGGGAGTAGTGGAAGTGAGGGGAAGTATGGGAATTGATGGAAAATTAGGACAGAGGAGATGACTCAAATTAGGAGTGATAAGGGGGTGTAAAAAAATGAGACGATATGATAAGAGGGGATTTGAATAAATAAGTGAAGGGGTGATAGGGAAAGTGAAAAAAGGTAGAGTAAATAAGGGAAAATGAATGGGGAGAAGAGTAGAGGAATTCAAAAGGTTTCCAGAATTGAGCTCGGGAAACCTTTTGAAATTCTTGTAAGGCATCTAAATTTTATTTCTGAAATCTTTACAAATCTAAAATTCTAAGAATCTTTCAAAGCTTAAGATTATTTTTTCATTTCTTTAATTCTTCTAAGTCCTTTAGTTTTTACTTAATTTTTTTTTATTTTTTAGTATTGCCAAATTGAAACATTTTGCTTTAAAATCTTCTATACTATTTTTCGCAATTTTAGGAAATCTTTTGATACGTTTAAAAAACTTTTTTATTTTCTCTTAAAGTTCTTTCTTAAAATAAAAAATCCTTACAAATTACAAAATGAATATTAAGAAAATCCTTTGTTTAATCTTGCCAGATCATCTAAACATTTTAACTTTTAATCTTTAAAAATTATTATAATCTTTCCTGATTTTTTTTAATTCTGCAAAATTTAATTAATTGGTTTATAATCTTTCAGATTCTTCTTCGAAAATTCTTTAAAGTTCTAGAAATGTTTGAAAATCCTTTTAAATATTCACTAAAAATTAATTTTTTGAAATAAAAAATTATTTTAATTTTTCCTAGGAACATCAAACTTATTTTTAATTTGCGTGAAAATTTAAAAAGTTCGTAGAAAATATTTACAAGTTTTAATCTATTTTTGATTTTTTCCAAACTTCTAAATATGGCTCAAGCTCAGTCACATTTTTTCTAAAATTAGGTAATATGGCAAAATTACGAAATTTTGCTTCAAATCTTTTTGAAAATTTTAGAAAATAATTAAAAATTGTATGTGTTCTCTTTCAATTTTCTCACATAATTTGCTACAAAATAACCATTCAAAATATTTTTCATTTTCTTGACATCCTAAAAAATTATTTGATCTAAAAATGTTTAAATCCTAAAAAAAACTACAAAAAAGGTTCATTCTTCAATATTCTTTTACCAGACGATTTGAAATCTTCAAAAATAAAAATTTTATTCTCCGGAAATAAAAACTAAGCCGTTTTAAACTTTATAAGGAAACCTCGAAAAAAAATTAATCTTCCAAATCTTTTATAATTATTAAATTACCAATTATTAAGCAATCATGAACAATTTAAATTTTCTCTTCTATCAGTAATCTATAGGCTTATTTAGAAATAAATTTTATCATAAAAGAAAATCATTTATTCAGAAATTTTGGTAAACAAAGTTGATGGTGCACAAAAATCATAAATTAAAAATGTGATGTAATCGGGTAATAATACCCCCTCCCCCCTTATAATAGATAGTAACAAGACCCGGGAGAGAGGTTGGCCAAGCGGAACGTCAAATTTCGAAATCATTAAAAAATATTCATAGCAGACAATCTTTAACAAAAAGTGTACTTTTTTCATATCCTGTTTGATAGCGTATTTAAATTCATAATTTTCTTCTGATTTTATTATAAATCATTAAAGATGTCTTACCGATTTCGTTGATATGAAAATTGTAAGTTAATCAATTTTAAAAATTTTACTATTCTTACAAATAGCTATCAATCTCCGGCTCTTTTTCTTAGATTTTTTTATATATGATTTTTTTCTATTTATATTTTGAAATATAAATATAACCAAACGGAAAAAACTCCAGGGGCATAACTTTTATGTTTTTCAACTTATAGCAAATAGTTCCTATAAGAAAAATTCATTTAAAAATTTTTTTTCATAATTTAAAAATTTTTTGTGTATGTTTTTTCATTTGCAGACATGTTACCAAATGAAAATCTGAGTTATACTCTAATTTCCAATTCCTAAACAGAAGCTACTAAATTTTAAAAACACTACTTAAAAATGTTTTTACCTACATAATTTAACAATATTCTAAGTATCTATTTAATTATGGTAATAGGTAAAACGACCTGAACGAAAATGTCTTAATCATTTGACAACAAACCTTATTTTCTTTAGTAAAATTTACATTCAAAAATTAGAAGAAATGGTCCAAGATAAAATAAGAAAAATGTTAGAAAAAAAAAAATTTTAAAACAGGACAAGCTGCTCTAATGAGAGCATTATTTTAAGAGTCTTCATCATCAAGTAGTTTTGATTTCCTCGGATTTCTCTCCCTTTTCAAGACATATTTTTCGACCGTTATTTGTCTTGTACAGGCCAGTGATTTATAAAAGAAAGCTTTTGCAATAATTATTACCCCAGGCAATTTATTCTCGAATTTTCTGAACTTACCTCTTGGAGAGAACGCTAGGAGAAGAGAATATTACGGATAAAAGGAAAAAAAGATAAAAAGAATGAAGGAAAACTGTCAAATATAATGAGGGGAGACTCATCGATTTACACTCTATTCTATATTCGGCTCGTCATCGTTGTCATTCTCCCTTTTTTGCCTCTTTATTATTACTTCCAGCAGCTTCGCAAAGCCATTATGGTACTAGTACAATACTGAAAAATCAGAATCGCAGAATTAATTCTGAATGTATATCTTTGCAAAGTTATACGGAAATCAACAAAAAGACGAAAAATTCATAAATTGAAGATAAATAAACTTTGTATGCATTACTTATTTATTATCGTTCTCTGTGTTGGAAAAAACTATAAATTAAGTTTCTAAACATACTGAAGAATAACTAAATGGGTTGATGATGATCCCATATGAAAATTATTTTATTTCTATTATTTTTGAAAATATATAACCAATAAGTGTACTTGAAACTAACAACATTAATATCAAAAAGAAAGAAAAACGTCATTTTAATTAGATGCCTATGTCCGACATCCCTGAAAATAATCGGACTAAACGTAAAGCTTTCAGCATATAGGGTTCTAATTAGCCGAATTTTTCTAAGTTATTTTTATTAACATCTGATATCAAAAAGAAAGGAAAACTAGTCGAAAAAAACTTTCAGCGTAGGGGAATGAAAAAACAAATTTTTCTTATTTTCCTTTTTTTAAGCCACTGGTACCGAAAAAATAATACTGCAATAAAAAATAAATTTCTTCTCAACTTCTAAATGCTAAGAGATTCAGTAAATCCCTTTAACTAACCACCCCCCCCCCATTATTATTTGAAATAAATGTAGTATTCAAATGGAAAACAGATTTTTCCAAAATTCCTAATATTTTTCTTCTAACTTTTATACTACTGTGAACTACTTTGTTAACCATCCATTTTATTCGTTACAGACTGAACTTTTTTGTTAAAAAGTCATTAATTTTTTTTTAAATAACTTCTAACATAAAACTCGACTACGCAATTTTTATTAAAAATTAACCGTTTTTAATCTTCTTGACCAAAAATTCAATTAATTAATTGAAAGTTGAACTAGTATGTTAAAAAATCATTATATTTGTTGAAGATTTATCTTTTTGGTAGAAAATGCATTAATTATTTTTTGATTGACAGTCAATTTTTGTGAAGAAGAAATGTAACTTTTGCATTTTTGCTTTAAAATGTATAATTTTGTTTTCATTAAGCAATTTTTATTAAAACTACCTTTTATTGAACATTTTTATTTTCGGCTTGAAAATTCAACTGTAATGGTTCGAGATTCAAATTTGTAAACAAATTTTCTTGGTTTTGTTTGACTCTTAATTTTTTTAACAGAAATTCCCACTATTCCTTTTTTTGTTTAAATTATTGTTTTTTTAATTAAAAATTGTATTGTTTTTATGAAAATCTATATATCTTATTAGAAATTTATCTTTTTTAGTATTTTCATCTCCTTGATTAAAATTTGAACTACTTGATTGAAAGTTGAACACCTTTCTTAAAAATCTATTTTATTAGTTGAAAATTATTTTGTAGGGTCGAAAATAAAACTATTTTTTAGGAGATCTGTTTCCTTTCGGTTAAAAATAAATTTGTTAATCCGTCAATTTAACTATTATGTTTAAGTCAATAAATCATCGTTTTTAGTTTAAAATTCAATTACAATTGTAAAAATTAACCCTTATATTGATATTTCTCAATCCTGGGTTAAAAATTTTTAAATGTTGCGCAAAAGTAGTATTTTTTGCTTAAAAACTTTTATTTAAAAACTTCCTATTTATGTTGAACATTTCACTTCTTTGTTGAAAATTATTAAGGTATTTTGATTGAGGATTTAACTTTTTATTCATAATTTGTTATATTTTTTAATCTTAATTTCCTAACTGAAAATTCAACTGTTGAATTTTTGGTTAAAAAATGTTCAATTTATTTGAAATTTCTGTTATTTTCATTAGAATCCATTTATTTTCTTGGAAATTTGTCTCTGTTAGTAGACAAAATAAAAACCGAACACAATTTACTTTACACAAAATAGTTGGATTTGTAACCAAATAGTTAAATCTTAACCTAAGAAAATGAAATCTCAAAAAATTGCCAATCTTTAAAAATATATGTACAATACACATTGAAAAAAGTTTTAGGGCATTAGGTGAAAATTTAAAAAAATAAAGAAATTTCCAATCGAACAAGTTGAGTTTTCAACAAAAAATTAATTTTTAAGTTTCTTCTAAATAAAGAAGAATTTTAAATTAAAAAGGATAATTATTTTGAATAAAAAGACAAATTTTTAGCAAAGCATATGAATTTCTGTAAACAAAATGTATTAATTTTCAATGAAATAATTAAAATTTCAACACTGTAGTTAAAACTAAATAGTTGGTTTATTTTATTTATTTTTCAACCCGAAAATACGAATTTTTTAGAAAATGGACAGTCAAGCGGGATCAATTTTTAACTGAAAGAGGTTACTTCTTAACCAAAGAAGAAGAATTTTTCATATGAAAATTTAAAGTCTCGATAAAAGAGATGAATATAACAAGAGAGGTGATGTATTAATATATATTTTAGCGATAATACTTTATTTATATTAAACCTTTTGAAATAAAAAAAAATTATAAAACGTACCAAAGTAAATGTTATTTATTATTGAAATTTACCCCCTTCGATCGACAAGAAACCTACTATCCAAACAAAAAATTAGCTTCTAAGACCTCAAAAGAATTATTTTTAACAAAATAATAAAAATTTCAATGGAAAATACTCAAATTTTTAAACGGAGTTTTTAAATTTTTATTTATTAATTTTAAACGAAAAACGAATTATCAAACGAGAAGCAAAAGAGTTTTAACTAAAGATATGAATTTTTAACTGTAATGTTTTAGTGGCTAACCTAAAAAAAATTTCCAAGGAAACGTGATAAATATTTAATCAAAAAGGAAAGACTTAAATTTTAAGTTTAAAAAATTAATTTTCGACCAAAAAAAATTTTTTAACATAATATTTAAATTTGCAACAAAAAAAGTAAATATTTTATTCAAATGAAGGAATAATTGATAATGAAGATCAGCTTTCAGCTAAGTAGCTAAATTTAACAAAAAAATATGAATTTTGTCTGAAAGAGATAAATCTCCTATCAAAACAGATCATTTTAACAAAACAGACATTTTCGACCGTTTACGATGCAATTTCCACTAAAAGACATGAGTTTTTTTAACCAAAATATTTAATTTTTAAATTGAATTAAATTTACACTCTGGAAATAAAATATCTTTTAAACCTGTTAAATTTGCAACTAAGAGAGGTTAATTTTGAATCGCAAATATAAAAGTAGAATTTTCATCCGAAAATAATTAACTCACAACTAAAGAAAGCTAGATTTTCCTCCTGGGTTCTATTAATTTGGTTCACAATTAAGCAAAATAAAATACAAAATAAATAGTTTATCATCACGAATACTAAAATTTAATTTTAAATTAAAAAACTATAATACCGAACACGGTTTATTAAGTTTTGTTAAATAATTTCACTTTTGGTAAAAAGGCTTATTTTCGAAAAAAATGGTTGATCTTTTTTTAAAAAGAGAATAATTTTGAAAAGGATAGTTGAATTTTTAACGAAATAATTACTTTTTCACCCAAATAGTAGAATTTCTAACCCAAAATAAGTTAATTCTGGACCTAAAATATTAAATTAGAATTATTATCCAGAAAGGATTATCTTGTGACTAAATATTGTGGTATTTTCTCTAAAAACAGAAATTTTAAAACTTCAGTTAATATTCCAATAAAAAGAGAATACTTTTTTAAAAATTGGTCAAATTCTCAAAAAAATAATATAATTTCTACCCAAATACTAGCGTTTTTAACTAAAAGAGTTTAACGCTGGAACCAAAATATAAAAGTAGAATTTCCATACGAAAATAATTATTTTATTACGAAAAGTGGTTGTATTTTTTTATGATGTTCTATTAACTCAGTCAAAACTTAGTGAATGAAAGCATCAGACTGGCAGTCTGAAAGACCTGGGTTCGGATCCCAGCGGAGCTCAAAATTTATTTCACAATTTATAAATTAAAATTAAAATTAACAAGAAATATTGATTTTATATCAGTAGATAGAAAACTATTAACATAAAATTATTTTATAACCAAAAAAGGTTGTATTTTCGTATGGAATTGTATCAATTCAGTTTTTTTTAACAAGGGAAAAAAGTATTTTTTAAAAAAGGGTATAAAAGAAGGACTGTCAAGTCTAATACATCACAATTTATCGGTTTAATATTACAAATACAATTTTAAAAAATTAAAAAACTGTAATAACTAACACACTCTATAATCTGTAGTTGGATAATTAATTATTTGACCTAAAATTCATTTTCATCCAAAAAGAATGAACTAATAACAGAAAAAAACTGTTTGATTTTCTTATTGTGTTCAAATAATTCTGTTCGTAATTTAGCGGAATAAAAGAAAAATGGATTACAAGAGGAAGTTTTTTAAATACCAGAGAAAAGGCGGACTTTTTTTGAAAAGAAGCAAAAAGAGAAATAGAGGAGAAAGCATAAAATACAAAATATCACTATTGAATGGTTTAGTATTACACATATACCATTTTTTCTTTTTCATTATAAAAATATATAATACCGAATACGGTCCATAAACTCTCGCAGAGAAACTCCATTATTTTCAGAAGGATACAAAAGAGAATAAAATAATAACAATTGAATCGTTGTAGAGCGTTATAGAAATCGTGAAATCCAGTTAATAACGATAGGTTTTACTTTCAGTATCGAATCAATACAGTTGCGAGTATAGCATGTTTTTTATATCTTTTTTATACAAGATATAATCCTTTATTATTATGCACTATCCATCGTAAATGTGTCATAATTTCTTTGGAACATAAAAAAAAATAATAGAGTCGTTCAGTGTTATAATGAAATTCCTATCCTGTTATTAAAACTCTCCTAATTATAAAATAATGAACAATCATGAGATTTCCCTTATGTCCCATCTCTTCATTATTTAAACGTGAAAATCTCGAAAACGGATTACGTCAATATTGAAGAAGTAAAAAATTTCATCCTTTAGTAAGTTTATCCTGGGAATAATTGCACTTTTCTCTGCAGAAATTGTCTTGATTTTAATTTTTTGCATTGCAACGTCGAATGTGATGAACCTCAACATTGCGAACACGAATAATATTTTCTTCATTTTTGTTTATAAATTTTCGAAACAATAAAAAAACACTTTTGACGTCAAAACAATTATTTCGGAAAAATAGTTTTCAAAGAACAAAAAAATCTCCTTCAGCCCGGATTTGAACCAGAAACGCCACTTCTATGAGTAGAAAGTTAACCAATTAAGCCACGGAGGCTTCAGCAGATGATTTCTTGTTCTGCATATTTACCTTTTGTTGTAATTTATTTTTTAATATAATAATTAATAGAATCTCAAATACTGTTTATCATGCTTTATCAGAACTTTCCTTCTACGTCAAGGAAGAATAATTAATTTTCCTAAGCAATAAATGAGCCAAAGTTAAAAAAACGTTTGCAACTAAATGTTTTATCAACATTTTCTTTTGATTTTTACCTTGCTAAAAATAAATACAAATTTTATTTTTAGAATAAATCAAGCGATTTATTTTTTCTTATGTAGTATTCAAATTATAATTTCATATTAAAATAAAATTTTTGTTTCATACTATCTTTTTTTTTAGTAATAGGAAAGAAAGGAGAATATTTTGTGCTAATGAGATGATCTCCAAAATTGATATGCATAATAGTTGCGTACATTTGAATTTTTTTAAATTCTAATTACCCGCAAAAAATACTAACAAAGGCTATTATTGTTCAGGTGATATAAGTATGCTTTGAAATAAAAAGATTTTTGTATTACGAGGAACTTCATACGAAAAATGTTAACATAACCTCAAACTGTTAAAAATTGTGAATCTACATTGATATATATATATATTTTTTTGTTTTGTTGAAGATGTACCAATTTACGATAAAAAAAGACAAAATCGTTGAAAGATACTGAAAGTTGTTTAAAATATAATTACTTTTATTCAAAAATGCCAATTATCGATATAAAACTCCAACGAATCTTAAAACTCTTAAAAAGTCGGTTATCTTGTTCGAAATAAAATGACTTTAAGTAAAAACATAGATTTAAAAAAACACTAACAAAGTCAGAAATTGTTTGAGCTTGTAAATTATGTTATATGATAACAATTTTTGGTTTAGAATACAAATTTGTGGTGTATAACACCAACATAACCTAAAATTCTTAAAAGTTTAAAATCTTCCCTTTAATCTTTTTTTATTATTAAAAATAGCCATTTTTGGCGAAAAATAATTGCAAAATATAATGGGATTTTTTCTAAGATTGTAAATCTTGTTCAAGTTAAAATCATTTTTCTTTTAGGATATCCAATTTTTGTGTGAAATACTAACGTAAACTAAAATTTTAAAACAAATTTAGGCCTTTCAAGTCTAAATAATTTTGTTGAAAAAAACAACTGATTTCCTGTAAAAAGTTAATATAATCTGAAACTATTCAAAAATAGCAAATCTTGTGCAAATTGTAATGATTTTTATTTTGAAATACGAATTCTTTATCTAAAACGCTAGTATAACCCAAAACTATTCAAAGTTTTAAATTTGAAACAATCTGATTATTATTAAAAATACCAATTTCCGACGTAAAAAGCTAACAAAAAAATGTTTAAGGATTTTGAATATTTTTCAAATTTCAATGTTTTTGGTTCTAAGATACCAATGATGGGTGTGAATCGTTCACGTAACCTAAAATTATTCAATATTAAAATCTTCTTGAAAGTCTCATTTATTTGAATAAAATACTAATTTTCGACAAAAGAACTAGTATAATCCTAAGCTGTTCAAATACTATAAATCTTGTTCAAAGTATAATTATTTTTGTTTTGAAATACTATTTTTTAAATTAAAACGCTAACTTAACCTAAAATTGATTTTTAAAAATCTAAACCTTTAAAGTCTAATTAATTTTGTTTAAAAAATACTCACTTTGTCTGAAATACGTTGATATAAACCGAAACTGCTCAAAAATAGCAAATCTTGCAGAAACTTTAATGATTTTTGTTTGAAAATACCAATTTTTCGTCGAAAAGTGTATTTAACATCAAATTGTCCAAAGATATGAAATAACAAAAAATATGCCAATTTTCATTTATAATATTAGTTTTTGACAAAAAGCACTAACACAATCCGAAAATGTTTGAAAATATTTAATGTTGTTCATATTATAATGCTTTTTGTTTTTAATGTCAATTTTTGGTGTAAAGCGTTAACATAACCTAACCTTGTTCAATATTTAATCTCTTTTATTATCTAATTTATATAATTAAGATACTAGTTTCAAACAAAAAACACCACCATAACCACTTTACGAAAATACTTTGCCTGTGTTTAAAAACGCTTACAATTTTTAAAATATAAAAAATGATTTGAAAAAATGAACGATTTTTTTTCATGTCTAGACAGTAGGACTTCGTTTATTTAACGCTCCCTGTATACTATTTTTCAAAAAAAGCAGCAGGGAAATCTCAACTGAGCATAATATATTTTTTCCGCAATATTTTAAATAAATAATAACGTAAATCTTTCGTATTGTTTATATAATTTAGTCGTCAGACCGCGGTTTGGATTCGTGTTTATGCGGTAGCGACGGTGGCTTAATAGTCGTGCGGTGACTGATTGTGGTGTAGAGACCGTGCGGTAATATTAAACTTGAACATAATTCAAACTAGCTTAACAAGGTTAGCGACATACTAATTTTTTTTTAAATTAAAAAAATGTGTACGTACATTTTTATTTATATT
>NC_046658.1:174168108-174203122 GCF_010883055.1 Belonocnema kinseyi | reverse complement strand
TCATTTTGCATATCAACTTTAAATAATGTGAATGAAAAATATTTTTTAATCGAAAAATGGGTTATCGTAATCGAAATTGCACTAAGAAAGATAATATATATTTTTCAAATTTTCAACCGTCTACGAGATGTTTTTTTCTTTCTTTTTTTACATTTGTATCATTTCGAAGCTTCCTTTATGAGGAAGCAATAGCAGAATCTCAGATCCAGATTTTTCCTCTTTTACTTTTTCTTACAATTTTTTATAATAAATTTCACCTTAAAGTTAATTGTGGTTCGACCTTTTTACCATTTACTTAATTCACCGTTTTCCTTTCTCTCGTGTTCTTGGAATCTTTGCAAATCTTTACGATTCTAATAAAACCAGAAGAAGTAAAGTGTAGCTCTTTAAACGTCGCTTCACGATTTCGAAAATGCCACATTTTAGAGCAAAGTTAGTACTGAGGGTGAGCTTTTGAAGAGAGCTTTCAACCCCCGTTTAAAAAGAGAATGTTCATCTACTTTACAATTTGATATTTCTTGTAAATGAAGTTACAAATATTTTACAAATTATATTTATCAGAATTTTTACTAAATCAGTAACTTATTTTAATGTTGAAAGTTCATTGAAATATAATTCATTGCGTACCAGTCCATTTTTTGTTCAGATTATTAGGATACAAATAGACTATACAAACTCAGTACTGCCGGAACAAATATTCACGAAAAGAATCATTCGTAAAATAAATAAAACCATTTCTTTATTATTTTGATATTTTCTACATTTATTATTTAGCAGCTACAAGTGGTTTGATTTTAAAAAAAATTTCTACCCATTGTTTATCATAATCATGATATAAAAATTAAAAGCAGAAAAGTAAAATAATGACTGATTCCGAAATCTGCATCAAATTTAAAAGTCATTTATCCGTGACGGACGAAGGAGGTCAGGATTCCAAACACTATTACTTCGGAAATGTCAAACCTTGAAACGACCTGACTTATGGAAAAGTGACGACTGGGTCTTTCGCCACGACCACGCACCTTTCTATTCATCGCAGCTTATTCAGCAATTTCTGCTGAAATACGTTGTTACACAACTTCGGTAGCCTATAAATAGTCCTGCCATGACTTCCTGTGACATCTGGCTGTTTCAGAAATTGAACTATCTTCTGAAACTCTAAACGGAAAACCATTTGAAGACCTAGAGGAAATAAACTAGAATGCAACGAAGCAGCTGTTAGCTATTCCGAAAGGTGACTTTAGGAGTACTTCCGAAAGTGGGAGGATCGCTGGTAGAAGGTTGTGGCTTCTAAACGGAAGTACTTTAAAGGAGATATCATCGCCATTGAACAGAATTATCTCTTGCTCCTGGTAAACTAGAAGATCAGATAATTTTCCGAAAAACTTAGTAAGATGCTGTTGTTCATACTTATAGTTTTTTTTAAATAAATAATCCGTGATGAAGAAGCCTAAACTGGCTTCAAAACATTCTGAATCCTAGTAGTATAAAAAATTCGAAGAAAGAATAGGTATCCTAATCCTTCTAGAGGATGAAACAATCTTCTTATGATATCTTTCAATCCTTCTAGAGACTCTCCTAATCCTCCTAAATCCTAATCCTCCTATTCTCGTAATCCTCCTAGAGGATCTATCAATCCTTCCAGATAATCTTTCATGCCACCTAGAAGATCTCCCAATTCTCCTAGAGCATCTCTTCATTCTTATAGAGGATACATCAATCCTGCCAGAAGATCTCCTAATCCTCCTAGATAGTCTCCCAATCTTCCTATTGTGCCCATCAATCCTCCTAGATAGTCTCCGAATTCCCTTCTAGAATCTCTCAATCTTCCCAGAGGGTCTCTAAATACTCCTAGGGGATCGCTTAATTCTCCTAGATGATCAATCAATCCTCATACGATATCTTTTATTCTGCCTAGAAACTCTCCCAATCCTCCTAGATATTCTCTCAATCATTCTAGACGATCTTTCAATCCACCTAGGCGATCTCTTAATCCCCCTAGAGGGTCTCCCAATTCCCTCAGATGATCTCTCATGCCTCCTGGAAGATCTCCCAATTCTCTTAGAGCATCTCTTAATCATTCTAGAGGATATATTAATCCTGTCAGAAGATCTCCCAATCCACCTAGAGGTTCTTCCAATCGTCCCAAAGGACATTTTGATGCTCCTAGAAGTTCTCTCAATTGTGCCCAATCCTCCTAGAGGATCTCTCAATCCTCCCAAAGGGTCACCCAATCCTACTAGAGGACCGCTCAATCCTCCTAGATGATTTTTCAATCTTTCTGGAGTATCTATCGATCCTCCTAGAAGGTCCCTCCATCTTCCTAGAGGGTCTCCTAATCTTCGTTTAGGATCTATCAATCTTCCTAAATGATCTTTTAATCCTCCTCGGAGGTCTACCAATCGTCCCAGAGGATCTCTCAATTCTCCTTGTGGATCTCTAGATCCTTCGAGAGTATATATCAACCCTCCTAGAATATTCATCAATCCCCCTATAAGATTTTTTCATCCTCCTAGAGGATCTTTCAATGTTTCTAGTGAATCTATCAATCCTCCTAGAAAATCTTTCAATTCTCTTAAAGGGTCTCTCAATCCTCCTAGAGCATGTATCAATCCTCGTACGATATCTTTCAATCCTCTCAATCCTCCTAGTGGATCTCTTAATCCTTCTAGAGGATATGTCAATGCTGTCAGAAGATCTCTCAGTCCTTTTAGAGGTTTTCCTAATCTTCCTATTGGACCTATCCATTCTCCTAAAAGATTTCTTAATCCTCCTAGATGGCCTCTCAATCCTCCTAGGTAGCTTTTCAATCTACCTAGAGGATCGCTCAATCATCCTAGAGGATCACTCAATCCTCGAACAATATCTTTCAATCCTCCTAGAGAATCTATCCATCCTCCTTGAAGATATCTACATCCTCCTAGAGGGTATCCCATTCCTCCTAGAGGATCTCTCAATTCTCCCAGAGGATCTTTAAATCCTTCGAGACGATCGAACAATTCTCCCAGAAGATCTATCAATCATCATACAAGATATTTCTAGAAGATCTACCAATACTCTTAGAGAATCTACAAATTCTCCTAGATATTTGTAAAAGAAAAATGTATTCGTTTCTTAATTTTAAGAACATCGAACCGGATTTTATCAACAAGTGGAAATGAAGAGTAGATAATACAAGTGGGATGCGAAACTTCGAGAATCAGAAATCGGGAATCAGAGCCCTGAGTTCAGAGTTAAGTTCTTCCACTGGGTGGACTTGGTCCCCACACTAACTACTCGTCCTCTAATCTTTCTCGAAGCGTAATAAACCCTTTTTACGATCAACGTCGGGCAAATGTCGTGGCCAGAGGGGAAAATGGGTTAGAGAAGGGAGTACTACGGCAAAATGAGTTGGAGCACAATCGAGAGATGATCGATTAGTGTCGTTTCCAGCGACGGGACTTGAAAAGGAGGATAGATAGAACGGTGAGTTTAAAAGTCAACGAAAAAAAAAAGAAATTAGTGGAAGGAAAGGAAGCGAGACCATATTACTTCTGCTATCGTTTTTACTGCAGAACACGTCAAATGGAAGTCATTTTCGAGTCGTCGACTACATGCAGAAGCATCATCTCCATTAATGACTGTCTGCCTTTGTATTTTTTCATCCAAATTGTCATCGCGGCTTTAGTCGTCTGCGTTTTGTTCTCGTTCAATCCGCTAGTCATTATTTCGATGTGAATGATGCTGAGAATGGAGGGCTGATGCTCTTAAATCAGTCATTCATCAAGAATTTTAAGATTTGCTCTAGCAAATCGATACCAAGGCAGCGTCTACTTTAAAATCACTAGAAATGAATTCTTAACCAAAAAAGCCGAATTTTCGTCCAAAAAAATTAACGTTCTACTAATTATGATGAGCTTTTAATCGAAATGATACAATTTTCAATAAAAGCCATGTGTTTTCAATTTCATAGTTAAATTTTCAAAAGAAATAAAGTTTTTAACTAAATATGAAATTGTGGAATCTTCACTTGGAAAATTTACTTCTTAACAAAGAAAATTTTGAGCTTGAGAGTTAAATTTTTTACAAAATAGAACTTCTAATTTAGAAAAGAAGAATTTTAAAATATAAACAGTTAACTCTCTACCGATAAAATACAGTTTTAACCAAAAATGTAAAGCTATCGAAACAAAAATAAATAAATTTCAACAAGAAATTTAATTTTCAATCAATTAAAATAAATATTTAACTTAAAAATACGAATTAAAAGAAAAGTTGTATTTAAGCAAAATGATAAATTGTCAACACAGAAAAAGAATTTTCTAGAAAAGTCGAGAATTTTTAGCAAGGTACATTAATTTTTAAGTAAATAATTGATTTTTTAAACCTGTCAAGGATAACTTTTTAACCAAAAAGGGAATAGTTAACTTTCAAGATCAAAAAATTAATTTTCTATAGAAACGACTTTAAAAAAAACAAAATATTAAAATTTTCAAATAGCTATTTTAATTTTCAACCGAAAATATGAATTTAAACAAAATGAATTTTTTTTCCATCACACAGTTGAATTTTCAATCCATAAAGGATACATTTTATCCCAAAAATGGAATATTTAACTTTTTAGGTAAAAAATTAATTTTTTACTAAGAAGTGAATTTTCAACCAAAAAGTTAAATTTTTAATATAAAATTTGAAATATAAATGTCCAACCGAAAATTTATTCTTCCACCGAATAGTAACATTTTTTACGAAATTCCTGAATTTTCTAGACGAAAAGACGAATTTTCTGCTAAACATTTTAAGTTTCAACCTGTAAAGGAAAACTTTTAACAGCGATTAAATAGTAATTATTAAAACCAAAAAGATTAAAATTAAAATCAAAAGCAGTTCAATTTATCCAAAGAGACGAATTTTCAACAAAATAGTTCAGTTTTTATGACAAGGAGTCTAAGGCTTAAGAAAGCATATTACTATTAAGCCGAAAAAAAGGATTTTCAACAAGAAATTTAATTTTTAACCGAGAACGATTAATGTTCAACTAAAAAATTTAATTTTCAGAAAAAAAGATGTTTAAATTCTAGGTTTAGAAAACTAATTTTTAAGACAGAAATAAGCGAATATTCAACTACTTGTATTCAAGTAAAACACAACGAATTTCTTAAAATAGATGAATTCGCTAAATTATTGATGAATTTTCCACAAACGAAAATAATTTTTCCACAAAAATAGATCCATTTTTTAACAAAATACCTGATTTTCAATCAAATTTTTGAATTTTGAACTTATTGGGAATAAATTTTCAGCTAGACAGATAAATTTCAAAAAAATAAAAACGAATTTTTAACGAAGCATTTAACAGTTAATATTAAAACCAAAAAGTTTTTAATTTGTGACTAGAACAGTTCAATTCTACCAAAAAAAGAAAATTTTTAACAAAATAATTCAATTTTTATACAAAAAACATTGTGGCAATCATTTTTACTTTGTACCAATCATTATTAACTTTTCACTAGAAAGATTCATTCTCTACCAAAAAATACGAATTTTCAAACAAAATATTTGAGTTTTTAACCCGAGCTCAATTTTTAATTTACAATATCAATTCTTAACCAAAAATGGAAAATTTATATTTTGAGTAAAATTAATTAATTCTAAACAAAAATCTAGCAGAACATTCCAATTTACGAACAATTAATTGATTTGTTAACCATAAAGATAAATTTGTATCAAAAATCAAAATACAAATTTTGAGTTAGTAGAGAAAATTTAAAAATAAACGGATTTTAATCAGTAAAACTCAACTAAAAAATGTTGTAAACACAGCATTTGAATTCTTGACCAAATGTCTCAGCGAAAGAGTGAACTTTAGAACGAGGGATGAAGAATTCTTGACAAAAAATATAATTTTTAATCAAGACAGATTAATTTTTACTAAAGAAAAGTACACTTTTCACCAAAA
This sequence comes from Belonocnema kinseyi, assembly GCF_010883055.1. Taxonomy (NCBI): domain Eukaryota; kingdom Metazoa; phylum Arthropoda; class Insecta; order Hymenoptera; family Cynipidae; genus Belonocnema; species Belonocnema kinseyi. Next base: position 174,197,184 of record NC_046658.1, on the reverse strand, counting down.
ATATGATCTTTAAATGTTCAATTCAAGTAAAAACAAATTTAACACGTAAAAAAAAATTAAAATTTCCTCAACCAAAATTTTTAAGTCTTAAGCAAAATTATGAATTTTACGTATCAAGCATAGTTTTTAAAAATGCATGGATTATTTATCAAATAGTTTAATTTTAAGTTGTTTAAACAATACATTTTGAACAAAAAAGAGAATTGCTAAATTTCCATAAAAAAAGAGAATTTTCAACCAAAAATATTAACTGAAGAACGACGGTGATTTTTAACTAACCCGTTTTATTTTATACGGAAGTATTGAATTTTCAAATCAAAAAGAAGATTTTTTCTCGAAAAAGTTGAATTTTCGACCCGCAAAGGTCAATTTCGATGAAAAAATATCATTTTCAATATAGACGGATGAATTTTGTATAGAAAAAATTAATTTCAAATGAAGCCTATAATAATAGATATTTCAACCCAAAAAAGGTTTAAAGTCGAAATAAAAAATGTTATATTTCACAACAAAATTACAATTTTTAACGAAACCTTTGAATCCTTAACCAAAATTGAATAATTTTTCACCAAGAAGTTTGACTTTTAACCGAAAAGGATTCATTTTTAACAAAGAAGATTAATTTTATAACAAAAAGTACAAATTTTCGACAAATATGTTGACTTATTTTGCCAAAAGGTGACATGAATCAAATAGGTTAAATAATAATAACATTAATAATTTTGTATTCGATCAGTTAAAAGCGAATTATCAGCAGAATCCTCGAATGTTCAACTTAAAGGATTAACTTTTTACAAAAACTGATGAATTATAAACCAAATTAATGAACTTGCGAACTTCTTGAAGTTTTAACTAATAAAATGAATTTCCAACCAAACTTATATATTTTTAACTGAAATGGATGGATTTTTAACAAAAAATGAATGATTTTGAAACATGCGAACTCGGTGGCTAGAGTAGCATTTTTCTTCAGTTGTGATAAGAATTCTACCATTACTCTTCTGAATCTTGATCCGACTATAAAGCTTACTCTTTCATGCGATTATCCAGATTCAGAAAGCTCAAAAGCTTTTTTCGATACCTCTCAGTAAAAAGCAACTATTGAAACCCTCGTTTTATTTCTGTAAGTCCCGAGAGAAAATTGCAGCAAAAGTCAATGTTAAGAGAAAATGCAATAAAAGGAGAAGAGACATTTTTCTGAATCTGACATCCTTCTTTAAGCTTCATGAAATCCAGCGTCTGTTCTCCACACTAATTGTTTTACCTTTAATTTTTCAGAAAACTGGGTCACCGCAATGAAAGTCTACCCTTCATCAAATTCAAAGGGTCTCACAATTATTTCTTTTTCACTGACTGTCGGATTCATGAAAAGCAAAACATTTATACTTTCATTCTAAAAATGACACCCATTACATGACGTTTTTTTCCATGCATATTGCCCAGAAATTTTTGCGAAAGAACAGAAAAAAAATTATTTTTGCAATGATATTTAGATTTAGCGAAAGCCCCATGAAGTTTAACAAGTATTTCACATTTTACAAAAAATACTTTTTTTGTCAATTTTTATTCAGAATCGTCAAAATTAGCTAAATCGAGTTGAAATTCATATTTATCTTCAAAAATAGACATGAAATACAAATCCAATATTAACTTTTAAATATTACCACCAATATTCTGTTTCAAGGTTTTAAAAAACCCATAAATAGAAAACGAGTTTTACGAGCTGCTGTCGCCAATTTTCATTAGTTTGCGAGTTTTAAAATTCAAATGGTTTCTAACACCTAAAATACCACTTTGTACTGATTATTGGATGTTTAAATAAATTCTTTAAATAATTTCTTATTGTTTTTAGGAATTTTCTCTTGGAATAGAGATAGAAAGTCGCGTTTTTTTCATTTCCATTTTTTGTCTAATTTTGAATTATAGTGATGTAATACACAATAAGTGTAAATAAACATAATCGTTTTAACAATTTATTGTTATTGTTAAGAATATTCTCTAAAAATAATGATAGAAAATTGCAGTTTTTTCAAAAGTGCTCCACTTTTTGTCCAATTTTTAATTAAAGTGAGTTAAATAACTAATTAAAGTTGACAAAATTAATTTCTTTTGCGATTTATTATTATTTTAAAACTATTTTAATAATGCTAGGAGGTTGCAAGATCTTTTGAAATTTATAAATATTTGTCTACTTTTCGCTCAATTTTTGTGTAGAAAATTTCTATTTTGGCTTGAAGGTTCAATAATTTAGGGTACATTTTTTCTTTCATCACCAAAAAATCTGCATTTATTAAAAATTTATCTTTTTGATTTTAAAATTAATTCTTTTTAATGAAATTTTGTATTTTATGTTTGTAATATCAATTATTACACTTTTTTGTTGATATTTCATCTCTGTGGTTCGAAAATTAATTTGATCTCTTTAATTGAACTATTTTGCTGAAAAATTAAGTATTTTGTTAAGAAGTAATATTTTATGATGAAAAAGTAATTTTTTGTTTAAAATAAATAAATAGGTTTTAAATTGGTATCTAAAATATTGTTTTCTTCCTTTTATAAATTATCAAATGTTAAAAATATTACAAGATTAAAATGCTGGTATTTCAATAACTTGTTTAGTAACTTGAGCTTGTCTGTTGAAAATTTACCTTTTCAGTTGAGGATTCAACTATTTGGGTTAAAACTTATTTTTGTTATTAAATAGGAATTAATAAGAATTTCATCTTTCATGGACAAAAATTAAACTGTTTGGCTGAAAATTCAACAATTTGATGAAAAAGTCATCTTATTTTGTTTAAAATTCATCTCTTTAGTTTAAAATTTTTAGCATTTTCGTAAAAATCGACTTTTTTAAATTCATAATTATTTTGGTGTTTAGGAGTCAAATAAGATCTTTTTTTAAAGAAAATTCAACTATTTTTTTTTAATTCGACTTTTTTAGTTGCAAAATCATCCGTTCTGGTGGAAATTTCATATTTCTTTGTTAGGAAATCATTTTTTTATTAAAGATTCATATTTTTAGTTGAAAATTCATCGCTTTGTTCGAAAGTTTATTAAACTTTTTACCTACTTTTTACTTAGTAAAGTAATGAATACTGCAAGTTAACAAAAATAGTTTCTCAACAGATTTCTAATTGTTCATAACTGTCTTCTTTTAGATGAGTTCAAAAAAAGTTCCGTTTTTTTTTAATTTGTGAACCTTTGTCCACTATTTCCTTGTAATGTAATGTTAAAAAATAGTTTTTCCTGCAATCTTGAGTTTTGCTTAAGTTTGCTTATAAAAAATTCATCCTTTTTGGTTGCAAATATAAATGTTTAAAAATCAACCATTAGGTTTAAAGTTGCACAATGTTTTAAATAATTGATATTTTTATATTTAAAAATTGAAGGATCATCATTTTAGTTGAAAATTAATATTTTTTAATCGAAAATTCAAGGATTTTGTAGAAAGTTCGTATTTTTGGCTGTAAAGATTTAGCAGTCTAGTATCAATTTAAACTATTATATTGTAAATGAACTTTTTTGTTCCAAATTTAAGTATTTGGATAAAAATGAAAACTTTTCTATAAACATTGAAATATTTCTTATGAAAATAACGTTTTTTTTTAATAATATCTTTATACTGAGAAGTAAACTTTTCCGTCGATAATTCGCCCTTTTGGCATAAAAATTCAACGATTTTGTTGAGAATTTATGTATTTTGTTAAAGATTCACTTTTTTGTTAAGAATTTAATTATTTTTCTTTAAATAAGTATTTTTAAGTTGACAATTTAACTGCTTGCTTGAAAGTTCAAAATACTTTGTCAAAAGTTCAGTTTTTTTAGATATTCGCCTTTTTGTTAAAAAATTTGCTTATGAAATTGAGCTTTAATTTAGAAGATATATGTTTTTGGTTAAGAATTCAAGTTTTTATTTGAAAATTAAAAAAATTAATTAAAAAGTCATCCAATGAGTTTAAAATTAAATTGGTGGAAAATACGCATTTTTGGTTTAAAAATTTTAACATTTACGTAAAAAATTGACTTTTTGTTAGAAATTAATATTTTGGTGTTGAAAATTCAACTGTACTTTTGAACATTTTTCCTTTTTATTTAAAAATGCATCCGTTTCAGTAGATATTTCATCTTTCCTTGTTTAAAAGTTTAGCTACTTTGTGGAAAACTGACCTTTTTTAATAAAAATATAAGTGTTATATAAAAATCAATATATTGTGGTTAAAAATTAAATTTTTATAATCTGAAATTATTGAAAATTCATTTTTTTGGTTTCAAAATACATTTTTTCAAATGAATTTTTATATTTTTTTGTTTGAAATATGAAGTATTACACTTTTTTTGTAAATATTTCATCTCTGTGGATGGAAAATTGCAAAATTTGCTTAAAAATAAAAAATTTTGTTCAAAAGTAATCTTTTATGATAAAAAAAGTAATTTTTTCGTTGATGATAATTACATTAATTTGTATCGAAAATATTGTTTTATTCCATTTATAAATAATCGTATGTGAAAAATATTATAAAATTGAAATGTTAGTATTTTATTCATGATTTTCAAAGAAAATGAAAAAACAGGAATAGAAAATGAAAAATTGGTAAAGACAAAAGCAGAGAATTATGAAAATGACGTTTTCACCACAGCAGGTATTATTTTGATAACAAAATTTTTATTACTATTTTTGAGTCCCATATCTCAATAATTCTAAAAAACATAAATTACATACAGAAAAAGGGGGGGGGGGGTACACTAATTTTGTTACAGTTCATTGCAGAAGGAGGGTGGATGATTTTAAATAGGGCCAATAATCTATTAAGTAATTTAAAATACGGCCCCATGCCAAATTTAAGAAAAAAATAATCTCATCATTTTCATGAGTCTTGTTTTTTTTCAGTCAAAGCATTAAAGAATCTGGAGAAATTGCACTTTACGGTTTACAGCATCCGAGAACAGTTATCTCCAAGATAAATACTCTAAGCAGAATTTCTCTTGGTGATATATATATATAATTTTCTAGATGCTCCCTGGCGGGTGTGACCAATGCATTTTCTTGTGTCTTCAGTAAGCACAAGTTCCGCGATAGTTAAGGAGGGAAACTTTAGAAGATTTAGAAGGGCAGACAATTACAATGCCATTGACAATAACAAGGATTCTAGTTTCCACTACGAATGAAGACTCTTGTGGAATTGCTAACTGTGGCGATAAAGTTATAGCTGTGATAGTCTGATAGTGATTGAGGTGTGTACTCAAACACCGATTCCAATAGGTTTAATACGACCCTGCATATTCAACTGAAAGCCTATTGAACTGCCCTGCTGGTGAGCCTTTCATGAGACTCATATTCGAGGAATGATTGCAGGCACCCTGATCCTATAATATCCGGTCATTTATTTGACCCTCATCCAACTTGCGCACTTGGGTGAAAACTATTACTTCAGAAATTTTGAGTCAAGAAACGGCCTGATTTGTGGATAAGTAGCGACTAGGTCCTTCACCGCGAGAACGCATCTAAGCATCCATACCATCTTACTCAGCAATTTCTGGCGACGCATAGACAACTTCTATCTAATTTCTGTCTTTTTCCCAAATTAAAGTGTCTTCTAAAATGAAAACGATATCGAGCCGTAAAAAAAGAATAAGTTCATCAGGAAAGTGCATCTATGAATTTATAGCAGCTTCTTCAGTAATTTCTGAAGAAGCATGAACTTACCAAAATTTAACAGACTGCATACAGTTTCAAACTCGCTTACTGTAAGTTCAAGCTTTTCGAGATTTAAGGTATAAATTAACCGCGACGAAGCAGTTTCGAATCCCTGACAGATTATTCAGAAATTTCCGGTGAACGAGGGTTGTACACAATTTCAACCACCTCCATACAATTTTGACCCGGCTTTCTATTATTTTGAGCTTTCTTTCAAATTGCACTATTTTCTAAATGCAAAATAATATCAAGGCGTAGAAAAAAGAATAAATTCACCAGGATAATGCAGCTATGCATTCATAGCAGCTTATTCAGAAATTTCTGGCGAATCACAGCCTTGACGGTGTAAAACAAAAGAATAAATTCAACAGTGAAATTAATTTAGGCATTCATAGCAGCTTATTCAGCAATTTCTGGAAAATGACAGCCTTATACAACCCTTATACAGTCCTGACCTGGCTCCCTGTAAATTTCGTTTTTTTCCAAATTCAAATAACCTCTAAAAGAAACTTATTCAGAAATTTCTGGTGAAACCTGGTCTTACACGAATTCAACAGTCTCCAAACAGTTTCTAACAGAAGTTTCTGAAGAATTTCCGTACATTCCTGACCTGGCTGACAATGTTTTCTGGCTTTTCCCCTAATTCAAATATCCTCTAAAAGGAAAAAGAGGTGAAGACGCAGAAAAAATAATAAATCCATCCCTATAACACTTTTACAAATTCCTAGCAGCTTATTCAGAAATTTATGGCGAAGCACAGCCTTAGACAAATTCGACAGTCTTTATATAGTCTTCACCTGACATTTTTTGCACCTAGTGAATCGTGAAAATTTATTATTTTTCTGGATAAATAGCCATTATTTTTTAAAATTAATGACCCAATTAACGAATTTCGAAAGTAATACATTTGTTATTTGGAAACTGAAAATTTTGTATTTGTTCAAACAATTTCGTTGCCTGAAAATCTTGAAAAGTTATCAAATTAATTTGTATTAACATTATATTGAAAATTACAAAATATTACTGATTTTTTTGTTTGAAACTTGAAAAAACTCTCAGTTTAATGTACTCGTTATAAAAAGTATGCAAGCCATGAAATATATTTTAAAAAATAAAACAATCGCTAGCCTTAAAAATTAAAAAGGATTAAAAAAGAAATACATTTTTTAAAATTATATGGTTAAAAGAATTTTGATATCATTACCAAAAAATAACTAAATAAAAAACTAGAAATATATAATTTAAATTTGAAATCCAGTTAAAAACTTAAATGAATTAAAAAATTAAATACTAAAAACTCTTAATTTTCGTGTTATTTTTAATTATATAAATAAAAAATGTTCTTTGAGGTTTCTCATATAATGAACTAAAAATATAAAAGATAACTAAATGATTTTCTGAAAAAACTAAAAAATGTTGTAAATAAGTATTCGGAAAACTCATATATATTTTTGGAATTGAAAAATTTTAAATGTACCAAAGATTTCTTCTTCTTCTGTTTCTTTTATAACCTTTCTGTAAATGACCTCGGCTTAGTTGTCTCTCCCGCTATCTAATTTATTTATTTTTTTAATCAACTTAATATTTAAAAAATTTTTTTGAATAACTTCGCTTTTTAAATGGTATCCTCAACACCTAGAAGTTTTTCGCATTATTGTTTACAAGCTTTTCAAACTAAGAATAGAAATTTTAAAATTATTTTTCATCTTTTAACATAAAAACCGTAAATTTTTCAACCAATTTTCTCTTTAATTCTTTCAGTTTTTAGAGCAAGTGCTCTAATTAATTTCTAATTTTTTTAGTTTTCTGAAGATTCTTTTCTTGAACCATGCATGCGCATAACCCAGTTTATTTTAACATCTTTTTACCTTTCGTTATTGCTGCAAAAAATGCGAAAATTAAAATTTTACTTTTTGCAATGTGAACTTGTAGTTTACTGAGAAGGAAACTCAAGAGTTCTGTAGTACCTAACCATCCATTTCTAAAAAAAGGAATTTTCAAAGTGAGGTTTTCGAAAAACTCAACTTTTTCAGCAATTAATAAAAAATAATAAAAACTTCCAAAATTTTATAATTTTGTTGTTGTTGAGAATTTGAAAATAACCTTCGAATGGTTGTAATACATCAAACGTGTTCTGGAATTTTTACTGCGGAACGATATATTTAACTACCGAATATTTATGAAACCCTAAGGATTTACATGACAAAAATTGAATTAAGCAAAAGCACTTAACGGACATGAACTTATACCAAATTTGCTATTTTAAGAAAAAGTGAAAGACTACTAGAAATTAAAGTTGTCAGCTTATTAGTAATCTAAAATTTAAAGAAATTTAAAAGAGATTAAAATTAAATTAAAAATCCTATTTAACGTCCAATAATCCAATTAATGTGCAGAATTCCTCAAAATAAAACTAAGAATCTAACGACTCAATATGGACGACCACTATAAAAATATTGCCATGGAACTTTGAAAAAAGATAACAATTTTTTCCTAAAAAAAAATTGTTTTTTTCTGGACAAAAATAAAAAAGAGGAAAGATTTTTTTGATTTTTGTCAAAAAAAAATGTATTTTCTTTTTTAAAAATATTGTTAACTCGTTTCAAAACTTAAACCAAATCGCCTCAGAGTTGGTTGGTTGCCATCTAATTTTTCTCTCCTATTTTTTATTTTTGTCCAAAAAAAACTTTGTTTTCTTTTTTACAAAAAAACTTTTATCTTTTAGAGAAAATTAGGCAACACGTATTTTTTCGATTTGCAAACAGAATTTTTTCTAAAAGGTTATGCGTTTTGGAATTTTGTGCTTTGTTTTTCAAAAAACCTGATTTTTCGTTTAAACCTTTATAACTTTCGGCCTTACTGATATATTCATTTTTTTCTGAAAAAATTAAAAACAGATTTTCTCAAAAAACCCTACTATAACATTGTATGCAGTTTTTTTTAACTTTCACTTTGATAATGAAGATATCTTGTAAGTTCAATGCTTGTTCAATAACTGTTCTAGCCAGAAGAATTCTTTTTTTTTACAAACGAACTTTCCACATTTTATTGGAAATAATGATAAATACAAAAAAATGTTAAGATAAAAGTTTGCTCGCCTAAGAAGGTTCTACGAAAAACTTCTCTTCTTCTTTTGCAATATTTTTCATAGTTTACGAAAAAAATAAAAAACTACATTTTTAGGACGAAGAAAATTCTGTTGGTTTAAAAAATGGTTTAGCCCACATGATTCTGCTAATATGCCTTTCTTTTATTACTAGACATTAAAAATATATATTTAAAGAAATAAAAAAGGCAAGATTTTTGAGAAAATCTTTTTTATTATTTTCCTCAAATTTTAAAAACATGAAAAAAGTATAATTTCAGGAAAACCCTACTTTTGTTATTTATCTAAATATATTTTTAAATTTCTACTAATTAAAGAAAGGTATGTTAGTAGCACCATGCGGGCTAAAATATTTCTGAGGCCGGGAGAATCCCCCCGCCTAAAATTGTAGTTTTTGAATTATTTTCTTGAACTATGAAAAATATAACAAAAGAATAAGACACGTTTTTCATAGAACTTTTTAGAAGTGCAAATATTTGTTTCAAGATTTTTCTGTATGTATCATTATTTCTAAGGAAAAGTAGAAAGTTTGTTTGTAACAAAAAAAGAATTCTTCTTGTCACAAAAAAAAATTGGAGAACAAATTTAAAGGTGGACTTTTTGAGAAAAGCTAGTTTTAATTAATTCTGAAAAACCTCTGTCATTTTGTTAATTTTAACCTTTTTAAATTTTCTGTTAAATTTTGAAAGCAGATGATTAGCGCTAATAGAATCAAAAAGAAAATAATAAATATCTCAATTAGGCCGAAAGTTATAGAGGTTTGCAGGAAAAATTAGGGTTTTTTGAAAATAAAGCAAAAAATTCATTCAGCCATAGCTTTTTATAATGAATTCGGTTAAAAGGAAGATTTTAAGGCTGTTCTCCAAATTTGGTCGTTGGATTCTTAGTTTGATTTTCAGGGATCCAGCACATTTTTTTGGTAAACACGCAGATAGAAGATAGAGATAAGTAATAGATATTTATTTTTTTATTTATATATAAAATATTTATATATTTTTTATTTTATTTTTTATTATTAACAGATAATAGAGATAAAAGATAAATAAATAGAAGATAGAAAAAGTCGAAGCTGTATTTTAAGATGTAAGCCGAAGTTTTAAGCTTTTTTAAAGCATTGCAAGTTATAATTCCTTATTCGACTTCTGGTTTCAAAAGTGTAATCATGTATCCAAGAAGAGGTTGAAACTGAAAAATGATTCATTCTCATATATTATTATTTCAGTCCATTAGTGAAAAAGGGGGAAATATGAAAAAGGGGACTGACTCTGATCCCTGAAAATATGAAAATTCTCGAAGAAGGTTTAACTTGAAAACAGAAAGCCACTCTTCCGTTTTTCCTCATTGTCCCTCTTGGGGTGAAAACCATTAAAATATATCATCAAGATTTCTTATAGAAGTAAATTTCCTGCCTTTGTATTTAGAAATATATTCAAGAAAAGAAGGACAAAGTGAAAAGGTTATCAGCGGCTTTTGAGTGCGAAAAAGAAAAAAGCTGAAGAATTTCCAGAACGGTAGAGAGCAAATCATGAACAATTGTTCTTTGTCTCGTTGTTTTATCTGGGGTGTCTTTCTCTCACTTTCATTCCCTTTTTTCGCTCGCCTCTCTTATTTAAACATGGAATTGGATCCCTCTGTTTTCAGTTCGGTTGTCAAATACAACCTTAAATAAATGAAAAAAAATGTAACGAAGGTGGTAGCTGCATTTTTTGGTCGTAATGAGCGATATAAAACAGCTCTTGAAGTAGGTACGGATTTTTCGTTGTAAAAAGAATAAATTGCAATTAGTAGAAACATTCTATTTATGATGCATTAATAAATATTAACAATACAAAGTACAATGTACTATGTAATAATAAATATAGCACTGAGTCTCAGACTCTAGGAAAGGCACCAAAACGGTAGAAAATTAGAAGCCATCTTCTTTAAATATTTCTGAAAGATTTTAATATTTAAGGACCATCTCTAAATTAATTGAAATTATTGTGGGAGGAAGGGTGTTCAGAAATTTATACTAACTGTTACATGATAGAGGGTGCTCAAAACTGCCACGTACAATCTCAAGAACTCAACCTTATAGAAAATCCATTTATCCAAAATTATAGTGTAACGTTAAAGTTTATTCATTTTACAAATAAAAAACGTAATAAAGGTGTAAGGACTTGATATCGGTGTAATTATATTGCTATTTCATTTTTTTTCCCTCATGCTTCAAAAACAGGTTCACAAAAACAAAGCTACCCACCCAATGATTTAAATCTTTCTTGAGTTAATCGGATCAAGCTGAGATATTTTTAAATATCCCCTAAAATTTATAAGTGTTTTTAAAATATTTAAACGCATTACAACAAGATTTTTCATGATTTTAAACTTTTAAAAGATTTCAGTAATTAAAAAAAAATTTAATACCCTTAATATAAGGTTTTAATTAATTTTTCAAGATTTGAAAGGATTTCATTAAACTTTGAATATTTAAGAGACATCCAGGATTATTTTCAAGAATTCAAGAAATTTCATATGGTTTCTGGAAATTTCAAAAGATTTTTAATGAAATTTAAAGGGATTTCTCAGGATTTTTTGGAACTGTATACATTTCAAAGGATTTAAAGAAATATCATCAGGTTCTATCTGATTTCATTAAGTTTTATTTTTTTATTAAAAAAAAATTGAATTTGGTTTTAAAACTTTCCCTAGAATCTCGGAAGATTTTTAAGGAGTTCATATCACCAACAAGGTTTCATGAAATTAAAAAAATTTTAAAGGAATTGCTGAAGAATTTCAACAGATTTCACGCGAGTGCATGAAATTTCAAAGACAATTAGTAATTTTTCAGTATTTAAAGTATTTAAAGACATTCAATAAGGGATTTCAATTAATTTTCAAAGATGTCAAAAGATTTAAAGAAATATCATTGGATTTTATGTAATTTGAGGGTATTTTATGATATTATAATGAGATTTAAAAGAATTATTTTATAGAAATTAAGGACCTTTACAGCTTTTCAAATATTTAAAGAGATTTTCAAATATTTCAAGATATTTCCAGAAATTTGTGAGGTTTAAAAAAATTATAGGATATTTCAGAAGATTCCAAGAAATTTTTAAAAGGTTTACAAACATAAAGGAATCTGAATTATTTTAAAGAATTGAACAAAATTGTGAAAAATTGTCAATGAATTGAAGTGATTTCACGGCATTTTGAGGGATTTTATACATTTCTAATGATTCTTTAAAAATAATATTCACAAGAAATAAGCGAATGTAAAATATTTCAAAGATTGCAAGAGATTTTAAAATATTTTTCAAAAATGTTAAAGATTTTTAAAGATGGCCAGATTATTTCAAAAATTTCAAATAATTCTAAAAAATTGGCATTATTTTGTAATATTCTAAAGAATTTTTCAACGTTTCATGATATTATACAGAATGGAAAATATTAAACAAATTTCAGAGGATCTCAAAGGATTTCGGTGATTTAGGAAATTGCACTGGATATTGTAATGTTTTAATAAGATATTTTATTGAACACGTGAGGAGCTCAAAGGATTTTTAAGAATTGAAAATATTTTAAGGGATTTCGATTCAGCAATGATTTTTTGCTATTAATAGATAATATTTGATAATAATTTGAAGAAACTTAATTAACAAATACATTGTTTGGCTATTTTCAGCATTCAGCTTGTTTTTTCGTGTGTAATAAACCGGTAATAAAATTTTTTTAAACTTTTTGTATAGTAAACAAGTTTAAATGCTGCAAAATATCCGAATACTGCATTGTTAATTAAGTTTGGTTAAAAAATTATCAGAAGTTATCAATTCATAGCGAAAAATTATTGCTTAATAACTGTCTGCTAATTCCGTGAGAAAAGTTATATTTTTTTATAAATACATAAAGCCATAAAAACTTGTTTCAACAATTGTTCTTCACAATAGTAAATTGTTTACTGTCATCAAAATGTTTAAAAAAGTTTACAACTGAGTTATTTACAGTTAATTGCATTAAAAAGTCACACTTGTACCACCCGAAATGGCCGAATAGTGAATTTGTTAATTACAGAAGTTTAAACAATTTATAATTTTTACTTCGTGGCCAAATATTATACTTTTATTTCTTTTATTTATCATTTTATTGTAATTTAATATGTGATCGACTACATAGAAAAAGCTTTATTTATTCCATCTGATACCTGATATTGGGATTTGTTTATAAAAATTGTTTTCAAAATAACAAATTATTTATTAACTTTTATTAATTCAAATAAACAACTCATTTTGTCCATAAATTCATTAAATTCATTGCGAATGGAGTGACGAATCACCGCTAATCCCCAAGAAACCATTTTCATTCACTTATTTTTTTATAACAAATTCAATAAATTTTTTAACATTTTCATTGCTATTGGAAATCTTTTTCAGATAGTTGCTTTCAGTTTGCACAGTATTTTGAATCGAATCAAAGAATTTTTCAAAAGCCAGTATTCTCCAAATGTTAAACATTTTTTTTACATTTTAGTTAATAATCCAAAAAAAATAAACAAAATTTTTCAATGCTGCCATGACAGTACTTTGCGAAAATTTATTATCTTTCATTTAAAGAAAAAGTTAAAATCGGATAATAATTGTCTTCTGAAAATCAATTTGTCTGCGTAGGTCCTTTTTGCCCCAATGTGCGACGAGAAACTTCCTTTTAAAAAATTGGAAAGATTGTAGGTTATTCTTTAGAAGATTCTGAGTATTTCAATATATTTAATTAACCTTACACATCTTTCAAAGATTTTAAATGAGTTCAAATATTCTAGGGTATTTTAAAAGATTTCCAAACATTTCCAAGAGATTTACAAAATTTCAAGGAAATTAAAAATACTTTAAATGCTTGAACAAGTTTCATAGCATTTTTCAGAATTTAAGGTGTTTCACAAGATATTACAGCATTGAAGTAGTTTTAGAAGTTTTTCAAAACCATCTATAAAGGGCAAATTAGGGGTCAGAAAGTAGGTAAAGTAAATGGAAATAAAGGGATGGAAATTAAGGAAAGTTAGTGGAAATTAGAGAAATTGTAAAAAAATTATGTGAGAAGAAGTATCGGAAATGAGAAGGAAGTACGTAGAAAAAGTGAGGGAAAATTATCGGTGGGAAGTAGGAAATTGAGGGGAAGCAGGGGAAATTACTGGAAGCGAGGTGGCTAGTGAGGGATTCGAAGGGAGAGCTTGTAGGTTAGTGGGAATGAGTAGGGATGAGTAGAGGAGGGAAAGTGACGGCTAAAGAAAGAAAGTATTATGATGGGAGTTTATGCTAGGGAAGGAGTAGAGATGGAAGTAGAGAAAAAAGAATTTGGGGAAGCGAGGGGTATCAGATAGTAAAGTAAGAGAACGGGCTGTTAGGGAGGAGATGGCAAAGTATATGAAGTAGTAAAAGTAGAGCAAGGAAAGTGATGGCGGGGGAAAGGAAAATAGGGTGACGGGTGTGTTAGCTAAGAGAGGAAGCAGAGGTAAAAGTAGAGAAAGAAGAATCTGAGCAAGGGGAATGTATCGAAGAGTACAATTAAGGAAGGGGTTGCAGGGGAGAAGATGGAAATGTATGGAAATTAGGGAGAGGGAAAGTGATAACTGATTTAGGAAAGTAGGGTGACAAAGGTGTTATTTAGGGAAATGAATATAGGTGAATGTAGAGAAAAAAAATGGGAAAGAATGAGGTATCAAAGGGTTAAGTGCTGGAAGGGGATTTTGAGAGGGGATGGAAAAGTAGGTGAAGTAAGGGAAGGGAAATAATAGCTAAGGATGAAAAGTGAGGTGACCAGAGTGCCAGCTATGGAGATGAAAAAGAGGCGGAGGTAGGGAGATAAAGTTATAGATGGGATAGGGAGGTAGAGTAACGTGTAGGTTAGCTAAAAAGGAAGTATAGATGTAAGTAGAAAGAAAAGAATTTCAGGAAGAGAGAGGTATAGAAGGGTTAATTAAGGGGGTGTAGGGGAGAAAATAAAAAGTAGGGGAAGTAGGGTAGGGAAAGAGATGGCTGGGAAAGGAAAGTAGGGTGACAGGAGTGTATGCTAAGGAAAGCAGTAGAGATGGAAGAAGAGGAGAAAGAGGAAGAAGAAACTTGGAAAGGGAAAGTAAAGAAGTTTAAAGTGAGAGGAGGGTCTCTAGGAGAGCAGATGTAACAGTAGGGGAAGTAGGGGAAAGTACCATGGTTGTGAGAGTATTCACGAGAAACAATCCTTCTAACCTAAGAATATTTGCTGATAAAATATGATTTGATCATTTAAACTTGATTTTGAAAGAAGGACTGAAAGTGCACATAAAGAGTAGTTAAATTTCAAAAACATTATTTAAATCTAATGTAAATAATATTTCAGATTAATTTTCCAAGTGGTCTTATTTTTTTTTCTACCAATCTCAGTCTAAAGAAAAGGGCTCTTGCACATTTGTACATGTTCTGGCAGTTAACAGCTTCCATTGTGCAAGCAGTTTAGTACCGTCGCGTCGCCGCTCGAATTACAAAAGCCAGCTAGGGCTAACGAATAGCACATTTCTCTGTCTCTTCGTTAATCGGAGTGAAAAACGCAGACTAGCACTGTAAGTCTACGCTGAAAGAGGTAAAGACAAGAGGTTCGTATTTGTCGTAGGAACGGTAGTGAAACAAAAATTGGGTACTTGCCAAAAGCGTTACTCGAGGATGCCTAGACAACTAATAACAATACGAGCTTTGGTCAAAACCATGCGACCAGTTTACTCTGTACCATTGACCTAAATAAGTGTCTGACTTTCTCCAAAATGTACTGCCTCTCTCGACATCAATTTCCGGATTTAAAAGCAATCAGGGGATTTTCATATTTCGAATGTTATGGCATATCCTCGAAATGTGACAAGGGCAAAAATATATTTGATACTTTGCTGATCATGTCGATGATGAAGGGATTGATCACCAGAAGTCGTATGAGTGGGGCGAGAACACTGAAAACTCATAACTAATTTAAAAAATTTTATTTTCTTATTTAAATTCTTATTTTTGTTATCTGGATATTTGTAAGGATCCCAATTTTGTACATTTCTGGAGGCCTTAGTGCCTACGGTTAAAAAGGTCTGGAAAAATACGAATTTTTAACAAACCCCTTAAATTTTTAACCAAATAATTGAATTTTTGACTTACATGATGATCTTTAGCAAAAAAGAATTCATTTTTAATAAATCGATTTTAATTTCAACCGAGTTGTTGAATTTCCAACAAAGAAAGACAAATTTTCCAAACAAAATTCAATTTTCAACAAAAAAAATATTGTAATTTTAAATTTAAAAACTACTAAATTTAACAAAAAATATTGATTCTGAACTTAATAGTTGAATCCGAAATATGAAAAATTAGAATTTGTATTCAAATATTTGAATTTTTGATCCGCAAAGGAAATTTTCCAAAGAAAAATTCAATTTTTAACTAAAAAAGTTATGACTTTTTTATTAAATTATTTTGAATATTATTTACTCGAAACGTAAAATTTTGTGATTACAAGTTTCACAACTTTAAATAAAATGAATACAAGGTAATAATAAAATTAATACATTTTTTGAAAACCACCCTGATCGTACGAAACTTATAATTTAATTTTCTTAAGTTTGATATAATTTTGCAAAATTTATCATCTGCATAAAATATTCTTTCGACAAATAAAAAATCTTTCATTTGGAAAAATAACGAAAATGTTATTACAAAAACAAAGAATTCATGAGAATTTTAATTAAAAAATAAAATAAAATTATCAAACATTTTCATCAATGAAGTTCAAATATCTCTGTAGTAAAAGTCAACAAAACGTTAAAAATTCAGAAATGCTTGATTGAAATATTAATTGAATTTTTTAAATTATATTATTTAATGCCCAAATTTTGAAAACTTCTTAAATTGAAAAGCAATTGAAATTAATAAATTACTGATATTTCAAATTAGCGTAGTTAAATTTAAAAAAAAAGTGAAATTTAGTATTTTTGTCAGTGTAAATAATCTTTTATTTTCAGGTATACTCTTATGGTTTAAAATTTCGAAAAGCCAACAGATTAAAATATATTAAATTTAAATATTTCGGAAAATTTATTACTTCTTTTAGTTGAAATTTCACTACTTGGAGAATTATAGTTTAAACATTATATGATCAATTTAATATTGATGTGAAGATGCTTTTACTTAGTTTAGCAGCTGTTAAAAATCAAATTTAAAATTTTTAAATACATTACGCCTAATAAAGCGCTTTAATATAAAAGTTAACGTAAACCTCTATTTAGTTTTAACTGGATTCGGTTTGAGAAAATTGCACTCAATTTAAACTTGGGTAGGTACGAAAAGTTCGACTCAGGGCTCACGCGCTGAGTCGGTTTGGTTTTTTCTGAATAGATTCTCAGCTGAGACGGTTTAGGAAATTCGACTAATGAATCACGGTCTGATTCGGTTTAGATTTTTTCGGCTCAACTCTCAGCTCAGGCTGTTGGCAAAATTCGTCTTGTAACTTCGTATTGTATTGACTCAATGCTCAGCTGAGCCAGTTTGGAAAATTCGATTTTAAACTCAGGCAGTAAGTTCGGTTCGAAAAATTTAGACTCGTGACACACACGCGTATACAGTTCGGACTTTTTCGACTCATGATTCACGCGATGAGTCGGTTTGGATTTTGTAGACTAAATTTTTAGTTGAGACTACTGGGAAATTTTGACTCATAACTTCGCACTTTTTTGACTCAATTCTTAGCTAAGACTGCCGGGAAGTTTCGAATCGTAACTTTGTATGCTTTCGGCTCAATTCTCGGCTGAGGTATTTTGGAAATTCGAATCGTGACTCCCTCGCTGTGCAACTTCGGGTTTTTTGTAACTCAATTGTCAGTTAAGGTGGCTTGGAAAATTCGATTCGTGACTCACGCACTGAGTCGCTTCAGAAAATGCGACTGATGACTCACGCGCTGAGTCAGCTCGGATTTTTTCGAATTAGTTCTCCGCAGAGTCGATTCGGGTTCCTTCGTCGTGATTCTCAGATGAGTCAGTTCGGAAAATTGTATTCGTGACTCTCGCTCTGAGACGGTTTGGCTTTCTTCAAGCTAATTCTCAGCTGATTCGAATCTCGACTCATGCGCTGAGTCGGTCGGATTTTTGGGAATTAATTCTTATCCGAGTAGGTTCGTAATTTCGACCCGAAACTTAATTCACTAGAAAATACGAGACTTCTCATGGAAGTGAAAGCTTCACCTCCTATATTTTAAAGATTCGTTGGGTATCAAAGTCTATAAATTGGTAGGTGAAGTATTGTCATATAAGGAAACAAACTCTTAAAATAAAAAAGAAATCGGAAGAAATAACTCTCAAAATTGCGGCAGTTCAGCAATTAAGTGAAGCAGAAAATTATTAGGATGAATGGGGTTGTCTCTAGAGACATCGAAAGAGCACTTGAAGGTGAAATGCATGTAAATGTAAAGATTAACAAGACCAAGAAGCTTTTCAAGAGCGAGCAAGCATCATGGATTGGGGAAGTGGTTTAAGGGTGAATTTTCAAAGGAGCTGAATAGGATTTGTAGCTGAGAAAAGCGACTTCGACGGATAGGGCAAAAAAGGCGGCCATATATATTATGAAAGAAATACGAAATGGAGTGGAAATACAGACTCAAGTCTATTGTAACCGGACTCGAAGTTTCGCTGCAGCTGTTGGCTCACCAAGTGAGTAACAGTCACTCCATCCAGCTCTCTGGAACAGAGGATTGGTGGCTTTCACGCTTACGGGAAAGAAATATAAAAGTTTCCCTTGTCTGCCTGCCCCAAGACTTTTCTTTCGAGTATTGGTTATACTTGCTCAAGTCCCTGCGGTTCTTAGCGAATATGCTGCGACCCAAAGTTCTCTCACTTATTTATACTTTTTTTCCAGTAATAGACTTACACACTCTAAGATTTTCCAAACTTTTTAGTCAAACATTTATGGGTAGAAATCAAATAGTTGAAAATATAATTTCTCCGAAGTATTACACATGTGTAATAGAAAGTGGTGAGTCTACCCTCTTATCACAGAATGTCTCATTCGAGAGGCTTTGCAAAGATTTTGTAACATGTGACATTTGTCCCAAAGGACAAATTTTATTAAAAGAGTTGCATTTTCGACCATAAAAGATCAATAAAAAAGATAGTTAAGTTTCTAAAGTAATATTTAAACTTCCAAAGAAATAGTTTGATTTTTTCCAAATAGGTTAATTTTTGACCAATAAATATAAATTTTTAACAAAGAGGATTAATTTTCTCCAAGAAGATAAACATTTAACAAATAGACGCATTTTTTAAATAAATAATTTTATTTTCAACTAAAAAGGTAAGCTTACAAAAAAATGGAATTTTTCAATTTTCAGTTTATAAAAATGATTTTCAGCAAAAAAGAAAGAATTTTTTTAATAATTGAACTCAACTAGAAAAAATTGTTTAACAAAATAGCTAGTTTATTTTTCTATCAAAACATTTAAATTTTCAACCGCAAAATATAAAAAAAAAATATTTTACTTTTAATTAAAAAAATTTTGAATCTCAACAAAAAAGACGAATTTTTAACAAAATTTTTGAATAGTTAACGAATAACAGATTACTTTTCAACCAAGAAGACGAATTTTCAACAAGATAAATAAACTTTCTACAACACAAAGAGATAAATTTTCATTTTAAAGTACTAATTTTCATTTTAAAACTTCATTTCTCAATTTAAATTATTAATTTTTATTGAAAAAAATAGATTATTCAAACTAAAGAATTTCAAAGGAAAAAATTAAGTCAATACTAAAAGAAGAAACTGTTTTAGAAAAATGGTTCCATTTTTGAACAAAATGATGAATTTTTAATTAAAATTTTAAATGTTTAACCAAAAAATGATTTAAATAAAAAGACTTGGGCATTCAATCAAAGAGTTGAATTTCTAACCAAAAATTATATTTTAAGCAGAAATTGAATAAATAAATTTTCAACCAAAGAGATGAATCTTCAATCAAAGATATCAATTGTTAACAAAATAATGTAAGTCCCAATCAGAACAGATTACTTTTCGAAGAAACAGTTTTATTTAAAATAAAAGAATATGACATTCGTGATAAATCAGAGGAATTTTATACCTGAAAATAAGAATTTTCTACAAAGAAGTTCATTAGAAGAAATTAATTTGTTAGTTCAAAAATTAATTTTTCGCAAAATAAAATAAATTTTCAAGGATATAGTTCAATATTTAAACAAAGGAAAAACAAAAATGATCATTCTTCAATTAAATACACTTTAATTTTTTTCTAAACATTTGTATTTTTAACCAAAAAAGACTACATTTATACTTAAAGAGATGAATTTTCAGCCGACGAAGACAAATTTTCAAAAAAAGTGGTAAATTTTCAAACGAAAAGAATGACTTTTTAACCAAAAGGGATTATCATTTAAATAAAAATAGTTTAATTTTCTTTTTTGGATTCTATTAATTGATTTCGCTTTTAAGTGAAAAATCAAGATAAATGGGGAAAATGAAGAGTAAGGAAGTACGAAAGAAAAAGCATCTTGTTTAGGCAAAAACGCAACTACTTAGCTAAAAGTTTATTTTTGGTATTTTGTAGTCATTTTTGTTAAGACTTTAACTATTTCGTCAAAAATTAGTTTTTTTTTCACTCAAAATTTTACTTTTTGAATTTGGTTTGAAAAATTGTATTCAGTTAAAAAGTCGTCTATTGTTTAAAAGAATTTCGTCTCCTATTTAAAAATGTAATCTCAACATATATTAAAATTTCTTCTTAAAACTTTAAAAATATTTTACTAGAAAACTTTAGAATTTGACTTTGAAAATAATGTTAATTTAGCCACTTCACACAAATTGAATCAGAGCACACAAAAAGGTCGAAATGCGTAAAATTGTTGGTACTGAAAACATTCTAAAATTTTAAATACTTTTTTAAAAATAAATAATTGTTATTAACGCCATTTGTTTTTAAAAATAAATTTCTTCCAGGTTCCAAGTTTATTTCATTAAAATAATGACTATACATAATTCATAGTAACATAATGTACTTAAACATAAACGAACGTGATAATTAATAAACAAATAAATAAATAACATTTCTAAGATAATGATAGAATCTAAATTTTAAAATAGGCTTCAAACTATTTGATAAATAAACAAATATGACGAAAAAATGGCTATTTATTCTATTTGACGTTCCCGGTGCTCTTCAATAACATGCAAATTATTGGAATCGTCTTATTTTTCGAAAGTACCATTATTTCCAGATATTCCAATGTTATATAAAAAAAATTTACAAACAAATTACTTGCTGGAAAATTTTTTTTTACTATTTTCCATAATTTTAAGTCTTCTGAGATATATTGAAAGAAAATTGAATGAAAAAAATACACTTATGAAGAAGTTTGTGTTTGAGATTATTATTGTTAATATTATAAAGAAATTCAATAAACAAATGCATTATTCAGCCATTTTTAGATAGAAAAATTAGTTTTCTTTGTATATTTTATTATTATTATTTATTATTTCAATCTTAAAATTCATAATTTCTTAATTATCCTATGATTTTTTAAAACCAATATCAATAAGCAAGTGCATTGTTCGGGCATTTTACGGTAGAAAAATTCGTTTTTTTCAATGTCAGTCCTTTCAGTTGGGAACTTCATGACAATTTCAGCAACATTTAAAAATGCTTAATAAATATTAAAATAATTTTAACCAAATTTATTAAATAAAAGCATAGATAAGGCATTTATCTGAAGAAAATTTTTTTTTTTTCGATGAACACATTTTTATTTGGTTACTGCATGACAATTTCGGAAAAATCCATAATTCATCGATTAAATTTATGATTTTTTTAAACAATTTTTAATTGGGATCTTCAAAGTAAACTCAGCAATATTCACGATAAGTTGATAGATTTCATCATTTTTTAAAACGAATTTAAAAAATAAATGCATTATTCGAGCACCTGTCGAGGAACATTTTTTTTTATGTCAGTCTTTTTATTATGGGTACTTAATGATAGTTTCATTAACACTCACGCTTAGTTGATAAATTCTGTAACGTTATAAAGAAATTTTTTTTTAATCCATTAAAAAGATTGAAATCTAAGAAAAAAGAATTTATCAGTTGACAGATGCCATACAAATGATAATTAAAATTGTTAAAAAAAGTCATAAAATTGATCAACGAATTATTTTTTTCTGGAATTATAATGAAGTTCCTGATTTAAAAAGTTGTCATCGAACAAAACGAATCTTCTGTTGACAAATGCCTTATCTATGCATTTGTTTAAAAAAATCATTAAATTTATCAGATAGTTATAAATGTTGCAGAAATTGTCATGAAGTTACCAAATTAAGGACTGACATTGAAATAAAATCAAATTTTTTGGCCGCAAAATGTCCGAATAATGAATTTGTTTTAAAAAATAATAAGATTAGTCAACAAATTATGAAGTTAATACGCAGAATCCCAAAAAATAAAACCAAGAAATTAACGACTCAAATTAGACAACCGCCATAAAATGTTCGCATTGAAATTTGAAAAAAGATAACAATTTCTTTCGAAAAAAGAAAAGAAAAACATTTCTTTTTTTTGAAGAAAGAAAAAAAAGAGGAAAGAATAATCTGGATCTTTTTCTCTGTGTTTTTATTTTGTCCAAAATTAAATTTTTTTCTCTTCTTTTTTAGAAAAAGTTGCTATCTTTTTTCCAATTTCAATGGAAACATTTTAAGTGGTTGTCCAATTTCGTTCGTTGACTATAATTTCATTCAAATTTCTTTAATTTGAAATTATAAAGTTTTCTAAAATTAGCATTAAGTTCTTAATTTTAAAAAATGGCATAAAAAAAAAAAAATGTTTCGAAAAATTCTTGATTAATGCAATGTTTTTATAATATTAAAAATAATGATCTCAAGAAGAATTGTGGTCTTCATTATATTGTTTTTATTCAATTTTTTTGCAATATAACCTAAAAAACTTAAAATTATGGTAAATCGTAAAGAACATTCTTTCAACAAATACTTTTCTTATGAATTTTTGGTTTTTGTTTATTTTATGATATTGAAAATTATAATATTCAGCAATTTTCATGTTGTTGACTAGCACCGGGAATCTCAAATAAAAAAATTTTTCCATTTTTTCGTCATATTTGTTTTCTTAAAAGAGGTATTATTTATTTGAAAAAAATACATCAAATTTCAGAGTTTTTTCAGAACTAAAAAATTTGCACAATTCGACGCACTTTGTGTACTCTGCTTCAAGATGCGTGAAGTTACAAAATTAACATTTTACTCCAAGTCTAATTCTAAAGTTTTCTAGCAAAATATTTTAAAAGTTTAAACAAGAAATTTTAATATTTATTCAGACAACATTTTTAAATAGGAGAAAAAATTCTTTTAAAACAATAAACGAATTTTTAATCAAATACAACTTTTTAACCAAAATTGAACAAGTGAAATTTTTATTCATAAATAAAAAACTAATTTTTGACCAAATAATTAAAGTCTTAACAAAAAATACTAAAAAATATAAAAAATAAAATTTCAACTAAGTAGTTGAATTTTCAACTAAACAAGATGTATTTTCTTTCATATTTCCTTATCATCCCCTTTTCCCATTTATCTTCATTTTAAACTTGAAAGCGAACTCAATTAATAGAATCCAATAAAAAAATTTTACAATTGTTTATCAAATGGTAATCCCTGTTCGTTCAAAATTCTACCAGTATATCTATATTTAGGATTTCATAATTTTTTGTTGGAATTTATACTGTTTTGTTCAAAATTCTATTATTTTGTTAAAAAGTCACCCTTTTTGTTTGAAAATTTGACAATTTTTTGAAAATGTGTCTTCTTTAGATAAAAATTCATTTCTTTAAGTATAAATGCATGTATTTAATTAAAGAATTATCAACTTTGCTTTTCTTTTGTTTGAAAATTTAACTATTTCATTTAAAATTAATTTTATTTTGCTAGAAATTAATTTTTTAATTAAAAAATTCAGTTTTCTAAAATAAGCTTCTTTGGTGAAAATTCATCTTTTCAGATTGAAAATTCTTCTGGTTTGTCACAAATTTCATATTCTTTTGCTTTAAATACAAATGATGGTTTGAAAAGTAATCTACCTTGATTGAGACTTTGAATGCCGAAGTATTTTTTTAAATCATTTTTTGTTTAAACATTAAAAATTTTATTCAAAAGTTTATCGCTTTGTTCCAAAATCTTACTATTTTGCTAAAACAGTTTCTTCTTTTGGTAGTGAATTGATTTTTTTCCTTGAAAATGTAACTTTAATTTTTCGGTGAAAATTTATGTTTTTGATTAATAATTGATGTTTTAAAATGAAAATTAGTACCTTATAATGAGAATTTATCTGTTTTCGTTGTTGAAAATTAATGTATTTTGTTGAAAATTCGTCTTCTTGGTAGAAAATTAATCTCCTTGGTTAAAAAGTAATCGGTTATTCTTTAAGCATTCAACTATTTTGTTGAAAATTCGTCTTTTTTGGTGAGATTCGAAATCTTTAAATAAAAAGTAAAAGATTTTTTGTTATATTTTTCGGTCGAAAATTCATCTAATTTTGAAAAAAAATAAACTAGCCATTTAAACATGTAACTATTTTGTTGGAATTAGATTTGTTTCTTAGAAATTAATTTTCATATAATCGCTATTCCATTTTCAGTTGAAAATTATTCTATTATTAGTGCAAAAATTAAACTATTTAAACCTATTAATTCAATTAGTTAAAAAATCCTTTATTTCTGTATAAAATCACTTTTATAGACTGAAAATTTAACCATTCCATTTTTTTGAAAGCTTAGCATTTCAGTTAAAATTTCAATTATTTAGTTAAAAATATATGTATTTTGTTCAAGGTTCATTTTCTTGGAGATATTTAATTCTCTTACTTAAAAATGTATACTTATAGGTTGAAAATTCACTTATTTGGACAAAATCAAACTATTACTTTGAAAGTTTAAAGATTACGTTGAAATTCTATTATCTTCTATTCATCTTTATTGGCCGAAAAATCAACTCTTTTAAAAAAATTTTTCCTTTGGGAGTAAAAATTTATCTTTAATGGTATCAAAGACTAGTTGAATCCAATTAGTTAAAAAATCCTTTGTTTTTGTTGAAAACAATTTTTATAAACTGAAACTCAACCAGTCGTTTCAAAATCTTATTCGTTTTTTTTTATAGATTTTTTTGGTCCAAATCGGTTGATATTTGTGGGCTGTACGTTATTTTGAACAAAAAAGTCATTTTTTCCACTGTGCATTAATCGCAGCTTATTCAGAAATTTCTGGTGAAACATAAACTTCCACGACTTCGACAGCCCCCAGACAGTCCTGACCTGATTTTCTGTAACTCTTCTGTTCCTCAATTGAACTTTCTTTGAAAAGGAAAACGATTTCAAGACGTAGAGAAAATAAAACAGAATGCAACGAAGCAGCTCTTAGTTATTCCGAAAGACGACTTTAAAGAGAGCTTCTAAAAGTGCGAGTATTGCTGAAAGATGTTTGTGGCTTCCTACTATTACATCATAAGGTCGGATTCTCCCCGGACTTCTACTGCCGTAACAAAATTGAGGGTTTTATATGAACAATAAAAAAGAGATTTGCGAGATCCTTTTGTAAAATATTTTATAAAATATTTCGCTTTGAAGATAAAGTTGAGTGGAAATACCGTGTCGAAATGTAGGTTCCCGTAGTGTGCCGCAGCGATCTTTTTATTGAGGTAAAAACTGCAAGGATTTGTTTGTGGCCAGTTTGCTAACCAGCAGTAAGCCTCAGGAAACCTAACATAAACAGGAAGGCATTCCAGAGGTTGTGAGCGTTTGGCGTGTGAGTTCGTATTGTACTGCGAAGCTCGAGAAATGAATTCATAAATGCATACACTGGACATAACCATCTCAGTGAAATTAAAAACTGTTGGGAACAAAGACGAGCGTAATCTACCTGTAAACTTCATAGGGTCGTTATTTATTTATCTTTGTTCTACACCGCAGAAAACATGACTTCAGAGTTAATATAATAAAACAATTAATGTGAATCTAACAGAAATGTTTCCTTGGAAATGTGGTTTAGCGAAACATAATTCACGCATTTCAACGAGTAAATGAATTTTTTACTAAGAAATAATGTGGAATCGCACAAATTATGCATTATAAAATCAGAAGCCAAATAGGGTGCCTACTCTCCTGGAAAATCTGGAATTATCAGAAAGTTTTTATGCATCTGGAAGAATCTGGAAATATTAGCGTATTTTTTGTTAAGCCAGGAAAATTTTTCGAGATTTTGGTTGAATTTTTCAATAAGTTAAAAATTGTTGTTTTTTTTTTAATTCTACTATTTGAATAAAACTTCATGTATTTTTGGTTGATTTCGCCCTTTAATAGTAGAAAATTTATTGCCGTTGTTAAAAATTAAATTATTTAATTAAAAATTGGTTTTTTGCCATCAAAGATTAATTTGCTGGACTGAAAATTAACTACTTTATTTTTGGTTTAAAGCCTATCTTTTTTGGTAGAAAATTAACCTTCTCGGTTGAGAATTTATATTTTTGATATAAAATTGATTTCGTGGTTATAAAATTAGAGTATTTTATTGCAAATTTTACGGGTTTGAAATTATTTTCTTACCTGAAAATTAAACAATTCCATTATTTATTACCGATTTTTTTTTTTATTTGAAAATTCCATTTTTGGTTGGCCTTTTTTTAATTCTACTATGTAGCTGACATTAACCTTCTAGGTTGAAAACTTATTTTTATAGATGAAATTTGATCCTTTTTAGTTGAAAATGCAAAATTTGGTTCAAAAATTAATAGAGTAGAAAAATTATCTTTTTTAATTGAAAATTCAATTATTTGGTTGCCATTTCATGTCTTTTTGGTAGAAAACTGATCTTTTTGGTTGAACATTCAACTATTTCTCTTAAAAATTCATCACTTTGTTGAAAATTCACCTTTTTAGTAGAAAATTCAATTATTTGGTTGAAAATTTACGCTCTTTGGTAGAAAATTTATACGTTTGGTTAAAAATGGAGCTATTTCAGTTGAAAATTTATAACTTCAGTTGAAAATTCAACTTATTTGTTAAAAGTTCGTTTTTATTTTTGGTTAACAATCAATTTTTGAAAGGAAATCGCACTTTCCAATGTGTGTGTAAAATCTACTATTTTTGGTTAAAACTTTACCATTTTTATTTTTAAATTGTGCTGTTTAGTTCGAAATTTACATTATTCATAAAAAAATTATTTGTATGGATAAAAATTGTTTGTTGAAAACCTACCATTATTTTGTTGAAAAATGAATATTTTTGGTAGAAAATTAATCTTTTTGTTGTTGAATTCAAGTATTCCGGTAGAAGATTCTTCAGTTCATTTGACAATGCACCGCTTTGGTTGAAAATCGAATATTTTGTAAAAAATTTGTCTTTTATTTTTGAAAAATTAATCTTCGTAAATATTTTTTGGTAAAAATTCAACTGTTTTAATTAAATCTTTACCATTTTGGTTGAAAGTTCATCTTTTTGGTATGAAATTCAATTGTTTCAGTTGAAGCTTCATCGTTTTAGTTGAGAATTTATCACTTTGGTTTTTCGGTTGTTATTTTCTTGAAAATTGGGTTTTTGTTGCTGTGGAAATTCAACTATTTTCTTAAAAACTTAAGTATTTAGTTAAAAAATTTGTCTTTTGCGGTTGAAAATTCAATTATTTCAGTTGAAGATTTGTCATTTTCAGTGAAAATTGGTATTTCTGGTTCAAAATTTGACTTAAAAATTCTACACAATAGTTCAAATTTACCACTTTCTTCGAATTCATTCTTTTTTAAATTTAAATTCAACTATTCCATTTTTTTAAAATTGATCGTCCTTAAAATAATTTTTTTGTAAGAAATTCACAATAATTTTACACTGTCAGTTGAAAAATATCATTCATTCAAAGTATTAATGGCTAATTCTCCAGAAATTATAATTTCTTTTTTTTCATTTAATATTTGCTATAATTTCTAGGATTTTTTCAGATTATTTCATTTATTATTTTTTTATAATCACAAAATCAATCAATCAATAATAAAAATAATTCACTGTCAGATTAATGGTTTTGTTACATTTATTTTTGTATCTGTATCTTATCAGATATAGCAGACATTTTCTTAGAATTTTCTTGTATTACCTGTATTATTATTTTGTAGATTCATTTTAGGAAATTGTTTAGCAAGAGCTTATCATCATTTGTATCTAAAAATCGATTTCTTTTCAACTTATCAATGCTTATATTTTTATTTACTTCAATCTCTACTTTTTTCTAAATTTTTTAGTGATTTTTTAAAGTGACTTATCTGCAGTCTTACATCTCATAGGTCTATCAACCCATTACCCAAGTTTTAAGTTTAGTGCTTGTTATCATTTAGCATCACAAGTATGTTAAAATTTATAATAAAATTATGTTAATTTAATTAAAAAATATTAATTATATTCTGGTTTCATCCCTTTAGGTATATCAATAATCTTTTTTCAAAATTAATTTGAATAATAATGCTAAATCGAAATTATAGATTTTCCTTAATATGCTTCCTACAGTCAGTCCAATGTTAATTTTTATTGTTTTAGTATTGTTACAAAGCGAAATTTATATGGTTAGCATTAAAGGCAATTAAGATCTGAATTACTGAAAAATTTTATCTTTTGGTTTTGAAAATTTGTACTTATGTATTATTTTCTTCAATATAGAAAAAAGAGGAATAACTGACATAATTCAAACAAACAAACAAATTGCATGGATATTTAGATTTCCTAAAAATTAATTTAAAAATAAATAACGCATTCACAAATAAATGAAAAAAATGCCAAAAAAATAAATCGATATCAAATTATTAGATTTTACAAATTTCAAATAACGACCAGACCTTTAATCAACAAAAAATAAAATCCGGAATTCAAAAATACGACAAAAATACGACTGGTAAAATAAAAGACTTATTAAATTCCCACACATATTTCAATTTTTGAAATTTATCAGTACTGAGCATAGTAAATTGATTATTAATTTATAAGCTATCAATTGGAAAATAAATAACGCACTACAAAATAGCCTCGGAAAGGACTGGAACTTTTAATGACAAAAGTCATGCACACGGAAAATCTAAAGGTCATGTTTCAGGCGATGAATGGAGACTGGGTGTTTGGAATGCTAGGGGAGTAAATGATCTCAAGGTAAAATAATTGCGTGAAACTATGGACGTGAAGAAACTAGATATTTTATGCGTGTCCGAAAC
>NC_046658.1:174096602-174168008 GCF_010883055.1 Belonocnema kinseyi | reverse complement strand
CCCAGAGGTAGACCGCGGAAAGAATTGTTAGAATGTGTGAATGAGACCCTACTTAGAAGAGACATAAGAAGTCACAGAAACACGAGAGCCTGCATGAAAAAAAGGATGGACATAAAAGAAGCCAGAGAAGTATGCCAGGACAGGAAAGTATGGCGGAAAATAGTTAATAAAAAGAGTGTCAGTAGAGTGAACGACGCCTGAAACAAAGACCTTGGCTATTAATGCACCCAAGTGGGGAACCTTCCCTAACGGCTTCGTGAGGTTCTTCGCTTGGGGTGATTGCTAGAGAGATTGATCAGCAACCTGGGTCGGAGCAGTGTTGCAGAACGAACGTGTTATGTACTTAAATAGCACGAGAATTCTGGATCAATCTAAAAAATCTCTATCCCTTCCACACACTACTCCTTTCCCCTGCCGAGTGAGTCACGCCTACCTCGAAAGGGAAATGGCTTAATGGTGTAGTAATAATAACGTTTTGAAATATAATGCTACTATATAATAAATATAATTATTATATCTATGGATAACAAACCAGAAATATTTTAAATCCAAAAATAATTTTTTCTATTACAATGAAATAACGAACTCTTAAATGTAATTAAATGTGATTATATTTATGTAAATATAATTTTCATATCATTTTTGATAAAATTTGAAAGATTTTTAAATATTTCAGGTTTGTCAAAAAAAAATGTAGAAGATTTTAAAGAAATCCTTTTTTATAATATAGGACTCCTTTTAAAAGATGTTTTGAACTTTTAGAAGTTGAGAAGGAATCAAGAAATATTTGACATATTTTCGAAAACGTTTCCGAGTTTCAAAATATTCGTAATATATTTAAACCGTTTTAAATTCCTGAAAATATTTCGAGCTGACGAATTTTTACAAAATTTTAAATTATAATTCCAAATTCAAAATATTACTTTATGATCTTTTATTGTTTGCCACCAATTTTAAGAAAATTCGTTTATTCTCTTGAAAACTTAAAATTTTCAAATTCTATTAAATATTTTCCGAATTTACCCTATTTTTATTTTTATGTTCAAAAACTTTCTTCAATTTTCTCTTACAGTTCATTTTTCAAAATGAAAAATTATTTGAAATGTTTACACGAATATAAGAAGAATTCTTTTTATAATCTTGACAGACCTTCTCAACCTCCTAACTTTTAAAAATTATTCAAATTTTTCCCTAACTCTTTATTTATTCCTCAAAATTTAAAAAAATTGCCTTAAAATCTTTCCGATTCTTCTTTGACTATTTTTGAAATCTTCAGAAAATGTTTTTTAAAAATCGCTTCGAATTACTTTTTCCAAATAAAAAATTATTTTATTTTTTCTTAGAAACCTGAAAAAATGTCTTTCAATTCCGTGAAAATGTATGGAATTCTTAAAAAGTCTTCACAAATTTTAATTATTTTTAAATCGTTTCAAAACTTTTGAATATCTCTTAAACTTACTCAAATTTTTTCTAAAATTATGTGATATGGAAAAACTGTAAAAGTTTTCTTCACAATCTTTTTACTTTTTACAGATCTTAGGAAATAATTAAAAATTTTTATTCGATTTTTTCTTGAAATTCCTTACAAAACAATCATTTTAAAATTTCCCATGAATTTTAAGAACTTTGTTTACCACCTGACCAAATTCAGTTCACCTAATAAATTTTTAAATGTTAAAAAATGAAAAAAATGGTCTTAAAGTCTTCCATATTCTTTTAACCCACATCTTAAAAGCTTTGAAATTCAAAATTATTCTTTGAAACTAAAACCAAAATCATTTCTTCTCAGGTCTTTCATAATTATCAAAAAGCTTCTCTTTTTTTCTGGGTTTTCGAGTGTTCTCTGAGTTCACTTTCATAACCTGAGCGATAAACTTCGGCAGAATTAATGGAAATGATTCGTTAAAAAGAAGCAGAAAAACACTATTAGAAAAATCCACTATGTCATTTTTACAATAATTATATGAACACATTAATTTCTTCATGCATTTTTAAGAGTTTGTTACGGCTCAACATGACAAAAGACGTATTGGGAATGAAAACATCCACCGCGCCGAAAGCGTGTGTGTAAACTTATAAAATGGTATTTTTGGAGTTGGATAATTTGTGTGGTTACGCACAATCTACATCTGAATCCAGCAATATGATCGAAGGCCAAAATCTTCTGAATTTGGGCATGATTGTGATGTGCGGTGCAACTATAAAAACTCTCGAAAAAGTGGAACTATATTCATTGTGCCTTCAAACCAGTGCTTTAACTTCAGAACCACACGAAATAAGAGGAAGATTAATAATTAATAGTGTGGATGAAAATGGCAATAAAACTGTTCGTGTAGAATTTACGAATTGTACGTGCAAGGCTTGAACTAGTCACACGTGTAAACATAAAGTCGCCGTATCACTGTACTTTTAAATTTCTTAGAAACTCAGTATGTTTATCTAAAACTTCAATTTTTCCAAATAAATTTCGTCTTTTTATTTTAACGCTTCCAAGCTTTGGCACTCTATGAAAACTTAAATTGAAGTTTTTATTTACTCAGGAGTCACAACCACTGACACGACACTCTCCAAAACTTGTTGATTTACAATATTCTCGTTCAAGTTCCATTATTAGAGCAAATAATTATAAACGCTATGTTTAGGCTGGTTTCCGTGATGTTTTTCGTGTATTTACTATGCTTACGGCAGCCATATTGGTTAGTTCACGTAGGGGCCGACAGTGTCGCATAGAATGCTTCAATCCCCAATAACAGTCAAAACAACTGGAACAAAGTTACTACTAGCGCCACCGCATGGCCACTTTCAACTATCGGTGACAGGAGACTGGTTACAACGTTTCAGTAATATATATTTTGTACTACCCCTCATGATTTGCTAATGCAGGTGAATTTCACAAGGTAGGCAATTCTCTGAGATATTTCTGCTCAACGCAACATAGTTAATCGCTTTATTGTCGGTCAGGGTACCATTTCATGATACGCCAATTCTGCGCATCAAGAAACATCCTTCATTGTGTGAGTGTTTGTATGTCACCAATAAGATACGCGTTGTGTGTTCAGTCCATTATTGCTTGGAAACACATATAATAGAATGACAAGAAACAGTGGTGGATTGCGGTAGAATCAACTGCGCCGTTGGACATATCCGCCTACATTCCAAGTACCTCGAAACTTGTAATATTGCGCACGTACTGACTGTAATGCTACACTGCTTGTTTCGAGACGTTAATATAGAACGAGGTACTTCCATCTAGGAAGCGCTGCCCCAAACCTCTCTGTCATGAGACATATATTTGTACAATAGTAATTAGTTTATAGTGTGATGCAATTATTATCGTATTGCTACTGTGAACACTTCCCATGAAATGTATTGCAATGGAGATGAATCAATTATTTCGAACCAACAGTAAACGCATTCGAGTGTTCACATCACTGGGTGTTTATTCCTAGCAATAAAAAAAAAACAATTTGAAAATCTACAATAATAAATTTGTGTATATACAGGATGTCCCAGACTTAAGTATCGCAACTTATATGTCTGCATAAACAAATAAAAAAGAAATCTAAAATTCCTTTTCCAAAAATAAGTTGAAGTTTTAGTTTGTGAGTTATAAAACGTTTAAGCTGGACCAATCAGGAGCACCGCATAAACAGCCGTGCGTGTGCGAGAGCTAGTCCAACACAGTGGTATTTAAGAAGAGCGGCGAGGTGGGGTTAGCGACAAGAGAACAGCAGTCACTACACTACACTAGACTCTAGCTCACCCACGCACAGCTGTTTATCCCGTGCTCCTGATTTGTCCAGCTTAAATATCTTATTACGCAAAAACTTCAACTGATTTTTGGAAAAGGAATTTTCGATTTTTTCTTCTGATTTGTATACAGTCATATAAGTCCGGACCCTTGAGTCTTATATTTACAATAAGGTTAATTATGTCAGGGAATACATTCTTTTGAAAATCGTATGCAGAAGGTTACAACATTTAAAAATGTAGTTTTATTTTTATATTAAAAACGAATAAGTAAAAGTGTTAATTCACGATTAAAAATAATTGAGGATTTAATTTTTATAATTTTCATTCTGGTTATGCGCGAAAATAGTGTTTATTTTTTCAGTAAAAAATCAAAAGTTATTGTTATTATGATAAATAATTGCATATTTAACCTATTTTACGCTTTAAGTACTTCGTTCCTCAAATAAAATTATTCAAAAATTTATGCGCAATAAATAATAGGTACGATTTTTCAATACTTATTCACGATTCTTAATTGTTTAAATAAATTTTATAAATAAATTTAGATTTTCGTCAATTGTCAACTGGCAAGTTTCCATTTTTTAATGGAATCGATTTTAATTACCTTAAAAAAATGCTTCGCAAATGGGCTTTTATGGCTCAATAATAAATTGTTAAATTTATTAACAAATTTACAAAAAAATGACAAATCCAATATTTAAAAAAAATAGATGTATTTTATTACGGAATGAATTTCCTATGAGTCATATACAAATGCACAGTCAATATTATGAGTCCGTTAGATCCAGAAGCAAAATTTTGCAAATAAAGTCACAATCGAGAGTAAAATTTTCGTCGGACCTTCGCTTTCTTTTAAAAAACCACATCTGTTTATTGACAAGCAGTCACGCTGTGAATTTGTTTATAACCTGTTCATTAATGCAACAATGTTTATGATAATTTGTTATAATGAACAAAAGGTAAGCCGCTTCACCGTTGCAAAAGTACATGTGTTTCTAAATTTTTTTTATACTTTTAATTTTGTAAATTTTAGTCTTTTTAAATAAGTTATTTCCTAAAAATACTTCCAAATTTGACATTGCTTTTAAAAATCATTCAAAGTTGGGCAAATGCAAGTCAAATACACGAGAACTTTGCTAACTGAAAAGTTATTCAAAATTTCTAATTTTAAGTAATTCTTAACTGTTCAAAGATGCACTAAACGTTATTAGATTTTGAATGCGAAGCTTTAAAAATGAATTAGTTTAAACTTAAAGTATTAAAAATTGTAAATTCTAGTCTCGTATAAAATTGACGTACAGTCGAACCTAGCATAGCCCTCCCTTCTATAGCCCTTCCGAGAATCGACGCCGCGCCGCAAGTAGGTGTAACAGGAGCTGTGCGGAGTGCACGGGGGTTGCGGCTGTAACTCAGACAAGCACTTAAGTGTGAACAAACAAAAGCGGAGCGGGCTTTAATGAGTTAGTTCTCACCCACCGTCAGCCCCAAAATCGGCTCTATTGAAGAGTTTCACTGTATTCCGAAATTAAGATTTTTAAATTAACCGCTTAAGAATGGAACACTTTCCAATTTTCTAAAACGCTTTTTTTTCAATTGACTCATCGTAATCTTTAGTGTATTATAAGCTGAATGTGAAAATTTTACATTTTAAGTTATTTTTATCTGTTTAACAACACACCAAAAGTTTTAGGGATATCAATTCGAAGCTTTAAAATTGAATGAATTTAATCTTGAAGCATTAAAAAGTTAAAATTCTAAATTTGTTCAAAATTGGAGCACTACAAAATTACGATTTTAAAACTAATGAATTAAAAAATTGTCAAATTTTACAAAACGCTTTTTTTAATTTACTCATTATGATCTGAAGTTTAAAATTGTTAACTAAGAAAGTATTTCCATGCAGTGATTAAAAATTCAAATTGCTTGAATTAGTAATACAATTATTCCAGTTCTGCTTTAGCGACTTTTTTAAATGTATTTTTTATTTATTAGCAATTTATTCTTATTTATTCATTGAAATTAATCCAATCGTAAATTTTTCTAGTCAGTAACTATAGTATATTTAGACATAATATAATTCTATATCGGATGGAGGTTTCCAAATACAAAACTACAAAATGCACTTATGAATCATTGTTTTTACATTCACATTCATGAGAGTGTATTGTAATCGTCAAAATTGTTTATCTTTGCTTTTTAACGGATCTTTACGTTTCGTCACGCATAGAGTCCGAAAATCATAAAATTTTGTCGGTGTCTGTCTGTCTATCTGCATTTGTGTATGGTTACTTGAATGTTGTAGCCATGCTAACTTTTGAACGATTTTTCCAATCGAGTCAGGCTTTAAAATACTTCTGAAGGTTCCCAAAATGAAGGTTTAATTCTGCAAGCAGATATTTCCAGCCAAAATAAAAAAATTTAAAGCATTTTTAAAAGTTGATATTTTTTTTCAAATTTTACAAATTTTTGTTACAGTTTCTTACAGATGGGTAGAATATTGCAAATTATCCAAATAAAATTTTACATTTCGATTAAAAATAGAAAAGTTATATACTTTTGAAAATTTTGAAAATGTTCAGAAAAATATAAAAAAATATTTGGCTCATAGATTAGGAAATCTCGCTTAAATTCGTCATTAGATAAAAAATAAATTTATAAACTATCTCAGTTAAATTTTTCGATTAGACAAAAATTCAAAAAGTTAGAGCTTTTCCAAAATTTTAACAAGATGTTTTGGTGAGTTTTAGATATTTTTGTAGAATTTCATAGTACAAGGAAAATGACTTGCAAATGATCCTAATAATATTTATGAATTTCAATGAAAATTCAAATAGTTATGTTTTTAAACATTTTCAAAAAAAGGAAAAACCATTTCTAATAGATTAAGAAATATCAATCTAAATTTCTATTAGATACGAAATATAAGTATATCAAAACTATTTTAATGAAATTTCTTAATTAGGCAAAAGTTCAAAAAGTTGAATCATTTTCAAAAATATGCAATTTTTGTTTTTAAGAGATTCGTAAGTTTAAAACGTTTTTTTCAGTAGATTTAAACAAGATTTACAAATTATGTGGATGAAGTTTTTTAATTGGACTAACATTATCCAGCGCGAAGCGCGAGTTTCATAATGAGAATGTAATCGTCAAAGTTGTAGGTACTTCTAATTTTTCTTTCTTCTTTTCTATTTTTGTGTGAAAATTATTTTTTTTCTCCAAATTTTTTCAGATTATAATAGGATTTTTTAATTTTTGTTTTTGTTTGTTTTTTGTGGTTCAAATTTGATTGTTGGATTCTTGATTGTTTTTTTAAAAAGGAGTTTGCATGAACTTGATTATTGGACGCTAAATGAGATTTTCAATTTGGATTTTAATGAAGTTAAAATTTCTTAAATTTTTCCTTGAGAACCTTCTTTAGAAATAAATCGAAAAAAATTCAGTTACAATTTATGGCTGTAATTCCTCAGAAATTTAAATCACAGTTTTTGATTAAAGTTATAATATTTATGATATTTAAACAAATTTAGTTAAAGTGTACGCATTAAGCGTACCAAAACCAGCGCGAAGCCTGAAAGCGTACCCGCGCACCCTAGGCGCGTCCAAACTTGGCGCGAAGCGTCGCGCGCAATGAGCATGTGCACACTACTATTTGCAAAAGGAATAATTTAATTCAAGATCAGGAATATTTTGTAGTTCCTTTAAAGAAAATTTGGTCCGATTTAACTAGAATAGAATGATAAATATATCCCCTATTATACATCCTGATCAGAAGTATATCAGAAGTTTCTGGGTAATTTTAGTAAAAATTCGGGTGAATTTAACCAGGAATCTGTACTAGATAGTTATCTGGTAGCTTGGAAAAATAACATTCTGGTCAGCATAACCAGATATTCTGGTGACCCTAACCATATGTTCTGGTAAGCTCAACCAGATATATTGGTACCCATCGATTTTAGAATATCGCATTTCGAAACTTTTCTTCATACTAAAAACCTCAAACATTCACTTTTGTTATCTACAAAGACAATTTTCTTGAGGATTTTCTTCTGGAAACTACCACAAGATTGCCACAATTCTCTTACCACAAATGAAGAAATAATAAACAGAATAGTTTTAACCATAAAAACTTTACCAGAATTAATTATCTGTAATTTATTCTTATATCAACCATAATTTTTTACTAAAATAATTAGACATTCTAAATTAGACGCGGCTAATAACTTTTCACTAGAACTTTTTCATGAGTGTTGATTACATTTGGCTTACAACATTCAGTTAAGTGGTTGCATCGGATGGGACAATAAAGACCGCACTATCTAGCACTTAACCACGTTTCTTTTATATCCTGTTAATTAAACGAGACTAATAAGTGGGTAAGGTTTAAAAAAAACTGTACATACAATGATTGCACCTTTTATTTATGTGGCTTAAAAATGTTGTTATATTAAGTAATAATCTCTTTGTATCGGATCTCTTTGTCTGCACTTCAAGGATTAACACATCTTGATCAAATCTATTTTAGCATACATATTTTCTCATAAAGTAATTTATTAAAATATATGTGTATTTAGAAATATATTCTTATATTTATCAGAAATAACTGGCTTGGAATAACAGGAAACAATTTTTTTAAGGCTAAGCAGCCTTGATACAAACAGCTCTTCTTTATCTCGATATATCATGACATGAAGTTTCAAAACATACTGAAAAATATACTCTGAGCTTATACTTAAAAAGAGTTCATTTTATTTTTTAAATAATATTTTTTTAATGTCGGAGGGAAGTTACAAAATAATTACTGTTGTGCACGAACGTGCCTACTCACGTAAACCTTGATGAACACAACTGTAGTTAAACTCACCTAAAACAGAAAATAAAATTTTTCATTAGCACTTTTTATCACTAGGAAAGTAATAGTAATCCATGCAACGTATTTATGGAATGCATAAAAATAGTATGCTACTCTGCTTCTCACAAACTGTGACATTAAAATTGCGGAGTCGTCAGTAGATGCTTCTTACACCTGCGTTTTTCACATAATACATGAAGCAATGGCAGCTTTACGCGAAAGAAAATGATACGTTTCCGTTTCGTGTTCCAGCCATGGATGATGGTAAAGCAACAAAGTGTGTGGAGGATATGCAATACATCATATTACGACTGTAATAAAGACTGAACTCTATTGCTTTACACAGAGGCAGAAACGTCCGGTACGTTGTTATTGCGGTACACACACTTTATTGACAAGCGCATTCATATCAGAGTACATATAATTCAACATCCATATTCTGCATGTTTAGATTACATACTTCAATTTGTACAATCTACATCAGTAAAGATTTATCATTTCTGCCCTCCATATTATTAATTCTCTTTTGACATGGAGAAAAGGGGATGTTTACACTTAGCATTCAGATGTTTATGGTAAGCATATTGTATGCTTAACTAAAAGAACTTTCAGGGTTTACTTGCAACAAAAATTACAAGCGTAAAGTGTGAATGGCTATTAGAGGTATGAAGTATCAGCTACTTACACTGAAAAAAAGATCTGTTTGAATAAAATATATTATATTTGAATCAGACATATTCTTTCTTTGTTATACAGTCAAACATACATATGTTTAATTAAAACAAATTTTATATTTGAGGTTACATTTTTGATTTAAACATATATTTTGTTTGAATGAAATAAAAGTTTCTTAAAGTTGAACATGTTTTCTGTTAAAGTAGTTTCTGATTTTTTTCGATTTAAATGAATTTTTATTTTCATTTAAAACAGGAATTTTTTGTTTTCAATAACCCATGTTTTTCGCCATATTAACGGTAACAACTGTAGGTTAGCTGGAGGATACTCTAGAACGCTTAAAGCAAGAAATAAAGCCTTCAATATTTTTAATAGGGTTAAGAATGTAGCAGGAAAATAACTTTTCTTAAAAATTTCAATTAAATCGCTAAAGAGGTCCCAGGTTTCCAGCAATTTTCACAAAACGAACACTTCTATTTCTCCGACAAATGCCTAAAGTTACTCAAAAATAAATCTGACGACGGTCTGGAATCCGTGGAAAACCAACCCTTTACTCTGAAAAATGTTTGTTTGAATCAAACAACTAAATTTGTTTGAATTCATATAATTGAATGAGACAAATTTTTTGCTTCAATTTAAAAAAGATTTATTTAATTTTAAGAAATGGAAACTATTTGCCTCATTGATTGAAATAAATAATTTCTTTGCTACGATTTGTTTGATTTGAACAAAAAATTGATTTTTATTAAACAATGCATTTGTTTGATATCTGCTTATTGGAATTCATAAAAATATTTGTTTGATTCGAACAAAAAATACAGCACAAAGCAGTACTACAAAGTGACGCTAAGCGCGATAAAGCGCTGCTGGTTGTTTCTAAGTAACTAACCTAGAATATGAATGAATTTATCATGCGATTTATTTAACGGCCTCGGTATTTTTTCAGGGTTATATCATTCTGAACGTTCTGATTTACTGAAAAATCTTAAATTAATTGAAAAATGTACGAAATATTTCTAGTTTGGAATTACTTGAATTGTAGGGCTATAATATAATTGTAGGGATACAATTGAAGATTTCAAATGTCAGTCTTTTTCAATACTAACCTCCTTTCTTTATAAAGACGATTTTTGAAATTAATCATGTCTTTTTATTATATTTATGATTGTATAATTATAAGCAGGAACACTTATATATACATTCAATTTAAATGTCTAACTCTGGTACATTTCTCATAATTCCAGTCTATGATTGTGTCATTCAGAAATGAAAAGCACAGAGTTAACAATTTACCAGAATTAAGCTTCGAAATCAATACTTGTTTCTGGTTGTACATATACAACGAGAATTATTATTATGAATATACATTTCATCGAGCTTATGGATTATTTTGATAAATAATGCTGAATTTTGAGGTTAAGTGTAAAAAAAGGTTTACTTCACTTGAACAAAGTCTATAATTATTTAAAAAATATACATACCATAATCAATGTAAACAAGAACTTAACTTATTTTAAACTAGAGATTTATTTAAACTAAAAAATGTATTGGGACTAAACAAATAAAGACAAACAAAAAATGTATTCGAATCAAACAAACATTTTTTTGACACTATATTAAAGAAATAATTTGTTTAATTCCAACAAAATTTGTTTCATTCAAACAAACATGTTTCTGAGGGTAGCTTTTATATTACTGCTTACACGCTCTGCAAACAAACACGTTGACACATGCAACGATTCAGCCACCATTTTGAATGCCCCAAACTACATGGCGTTGCAGCGCCCCGAAACTGACGCGGATGCACCGAGAACTATTATTTGTTTGAATCCAATCAAACATATCAAACAAATAATTTGGTTTAGTTATTGCGTTTCAATATCTGCAATAAATTGAAATTAAACAAATCTTTTATTAATTGAAATAAAGAAGGTGCCTTGAGTAAAAAAAATGTATTTAAACAAATCTTTTTGCTTGAATCAAAAATATCTTTTTCGCAGTGCAGGCGACAAAATGTCAAAAATAAAAGTTGTTTTTTCGTACCCCAAGTCCGAGAGATATTCGAATCGCAACCAAGGTAAAATAAACACCATTCTATTTCTACCTGCACCAAAATTTATTCGTTTTTACTATAATAGAAAAAATCACTTTTATTAATTATTTTAATTATATCTCACAAATTTACCCTGAAAATTCACTATAAGCTACATGAAACAAAAAACGGATATCCTTGCACTCATTTTTTTTTAAATTTAGTAATGTACATGTAATATTTTATGTCTATAATTTTTATTACCGTCATAAAACAATTTTAAAAATACACATTTAAAACTTCAAAATTTATGTATTTTAAACAAAAAATGACATCTCTATTATTAAAGATGATACTTTAAAGAAATACTTAAATTTTCAGCAAAAGAAATAAATTTTAACCGAAGTAATTAAATTTGCATCCTAAAAAGATATTCTAAAAAAATGTAATAGTTTTTATTTCAACTAAAAAAGGTCCAATTTTATTAAAGAAAAAAATTTTAAATCCAAAAAGATAAATCTTTAATAATAAAGATTGTTCAGTAAAAAAAATGTCTCTCAAATGTTTTATCCTTCAAGCTAAAAGCCGAATTTTCTCTATAAAAATTGGATTTTCAACAAGGAAATATGAATTTTCAGCAAAAAAATTCATTTGCAACGACATATTCTAGTTTTTTATCAAAGAAATAAAAGTTTTTGGCAAAAAATTTCAACAAAGTAATTTAACTTTCACCCACGCATTGGAATTTTCAATTGAAAAACATAAATTTTAAAGAAAATAGTTAAACAATCAACCAAAGAAATGAATTATCAACTAACAATTCGCATCTTTAACAACAATTATTTCTTAACAAAGTGGTTCAACAAAACATTCAAACAAAATAGTTAAATCCTCAAACAAAGAAGATTAATTTTCAACCAAACAGTTGCATTTTTATTCAAGAAAGATGAAGTTTCTACTAAAAAAGATGAATTTTTAAATAAACATGACAAATCTTCGACAACAAAAAATTTGAATTTTAATTTAAAAAAAGGGTTTTCTTGACTTTTTAACAATAAAATATCAATTTAAAATAAATTTACTTTTCCGACGAAAATAGTTGAATTTTCGACTAAAAATGATGACTTTTAAACAAATTTGTTGAATTTTTAAAAAGATAATAAAATTTATAGCACAACATATAATCTTCAGAACAAAGCAATTCCAAAAAGAAATAAATATGAATTTAAATCCCAGGTAAATAAATTACTAAGAAGATTACATTAACGTTATCGCAAAACATGATTTTAAGAATTCCTTAATTTTTCCCTGATCAATTTTTCATTTTCCCTTTCCATTAATAATTAAAAATCAGAATCTTAAACTTGGAACATTATTAACCTTGAATCTTGTATAAACGATAAAAAATTTCAAATTATAATTGAGAAATTTATAATTCATTGTGCTTTACAGTGATTTGAAGTTATTAAAGTTCCCTGACTTGGGCAAGAATTTTTTGCTAAATACCTGACTTTTCTCTGGCCAATAAAATTCCCTGCCTTATTTCGAAATTTATTTTAGCTAAGTTCAATTTTCATATTAAATGTCTGTACAATAACGGCTAGTGATTTGCTTGATTTGAAAATTTCCAAAAATTACGTACATGAATGAATACCCCCCCGATCCCTAACGTGACAAATCATGAAAAAACCTCTCGATCACCTGGAGCTGTTACGTAATTTAATTACCGCCCCTGACATATTTACGTTTGAAAATTTATTTATTTTTTGATGCAATCATTGATAAGAAATTCTTACTACAAATAACCGATTGAATATTTAATCCTAAAAAATGAAATTCCGATAAACCTTTGATCCTTTTTAACATTCTTGTTTTATTTAAACCTCCTTCACACAGTTCAGTTTTTCAGTTTAATAATCAACCCTGAATAGCCAAAATGTTCCAAAAACAGGGATAGTTAGAAGATTTTGTACTTTGAAAAATTAAATAAATTTTTACCAAATATTTTAATTGGCGACTGAAAAGATGATTTTGGAATCAGATAAATTAAATTATTTAAAATGTCAAATCGTTAACAAAATACACTAATTTTAAACTAAAAGAGGCAATTTTAAAACAAAAATTCATTAGTTAAATTTTTAGTGTTCAAATTTAAATTTCAAACAAACTTTAAACCAAATAATAAAATTCTATGCCAAAACTGATAAATTGTAATCAAACAAATTAGACGAAATTTCGATTAATGATGAATTTTCAAAACAAAAAGACGAATTTACAACTAACAAAGATCAGTTCTCTAGCGAAACTCAAATAGCTAAATTTTAAGTTAAAAAAGTAGGTTTTAATAACAGCAAAAAAAAATGAATTTTTTTAACAAAATATATGCACTATCGCCCCAGAAGATGAATCTTCCAGGAAAAACAAAATTGTGTTTGTGAAACTTAACTTTTAATTAAGTTGTAATATTTTTAACCAAAAAAGATGAATTCTCAACAAAAAATTCAGTAGTTGATGTTGCCACCCAAAGATATTTTTATTTTAGATTAAAATCAGTTGAATTCAAATAGAAAAAGAACAAATTTTTAACAAAGTACTTAAATTTGGAATTGCAGAGGTAAGTTTCCACATGAAATTATGCATTTTTAAAAAAGAAAGTTGTACATTTTTAACTAATACTGGAATAGTTACATTTTCAAGCAAAAGAAATAAATTTAAAAAAATAAATAAGATAGTAAAATATTTAGTTCAATTTTCGAGAATTAAATTACTTTTTAAAGAGGAACTTACCGCCAAATATTTAAATACTCGAACAAAACAGACAAATTTTCAAGATCACATTTTCAGCAAAAACAAGATGGAATTCTCACTAAAAGTTCAAAATTCTCAGTCAAGAAAGTTTTTTCATTCAGGTCCATTACGGATAAATCTCAAAATGGTAGTATTTTCATAAAATTGTGAGGAAAAATTATGGAGACCATTCCACCAAAAAGAATTAGCACAACGCAAAACATTTAAATTTTCATCAAAACAAAAAAGCTCTACCCAAAGAGTTTAATTTATAAAACAAAATGTAATAAAATATTCGAGTGTTTAACACACAGAGATGAATTTTAAAATAGTAGCAATTTTATAAAATTTTTAGGTAAAAAAAATGAAGTATATTCATCCTGAAAGAATTAGTCAAACAAAAAATAGTTACATTTTTATGACAATAATGAAAATGGATACTAAACACTTGCCTTTACAATAAAAAATTTGCAACAAATTATTCAAAAGTCAATAAAAAATTTTTATCTATCAAAAAATAGAATTATATATAAAAAATTTTACTTTCAATCAACAAAGGTTTTTCAGCCAAGACAAACAAAATTCGGCAAAATTGTTAACATTTTAACATAAAACTTAATTTTTTACCAAAGAGTTGAATTTTTATTTCAAAGAAACGAAATTAAAAAAAAAAGAAATATTCAACGAAAATTAATGAGCTTATCAAAAAATAGTTTAACTTTAAACCCAAATATACAAATGTCCAAAAAAATAGTAGCATTTTTTAACGTAATGGATAAATCTGGAATAAAATTGGTTAAATTTTTATATATAT
Source organism: Belonocnema kinseyi (assembly GCF_010883055.1). Lineage (NCBI taxonomy): Eukaryota > Metazoa > Arthropoda > Insecta > Hymenoptera > Cynipidae > Belonocnema > Belonocnema kinseyi. The sequence continues at coordinate 174,153,098 of NC_046658.1, read as the reverse complement.
CATTGACTTTTCAAGCAAACAGTTGCAGTTTTACCTAAAAAAAGTTCAACTTTCTGCCCCAGGAGTTTAATTTCAATTTTTAATTTTATTTTCAAATTTTTGTTTTGAAATCATTAAAAACCTAATTTTTCTAATACTTGAAGGTATTTAGAAATTTAAATCATTTCTGTAATAGTACTAAAGCATTTCAATATCTCTGAAAATTATTTGAGTTTTTTCTGAAATTCGCTTTATAAAATAAAAAATCATTTAAAATCTTAACAGGAATTCCCAAATTTGTGTTTAAATTTTTATTTTTGAAACATAAATGTTTTGTTATTTCATCTAAACCTTAAACATTTTTTATTAATTTTTTTCGAAATTTCTTAAAACTTTTTAAGTATCAAAATCTGCTCTTAAATTATTCGATTTTTTAAATCAAATTTGTAGAAAAAATTCCATTCTAAAATATTCTGAATAGTGTCTTAAAATTTTAGGACATCATTTGAAATGTTTTCAGATCGCTGATACCAAAAAATGTAATTAAAATCTTAAAATCATTAGTAGAGCAAATTTTACTTCAGAAAGGATTTGCTCAGATTTGCGAATTGTAGAACAATGCAAGTTGTAAGCAAATTCGAGAGAATAATTTTGCCGAGTAGAAAAAGGGAAATAAAAATAAGAGGATTTTTAAAGAATTTCCGAGAGAATTTCCCACGGGAGTTTCATTCGTTACTACTATTTTCAATCTGAATCCAGAGATAAGCAGAATCAAGTGTGCAAGTTCGGTTCATCATGCTCTCTTATTGTTTGGGAACTAATCATAAACTTTGTGTAAACAGCTCCACTGATGTAGATTAGTACCCAAATACATTTCGTAATATAGAATTTGCACAACCACAAATTTTAATTAAAAGAATTTTACAGAAAAGAGTGAAAAAATTTGGTATGTATGAGATGGACGTTCCTCGTTCTTTCTTTACGTCTAGCTGACATGAAAATGAATTTCTGTTATTAGTTTATGAATAAGGTTAAAAAAAAGAATTCAATAATGTCACGCCTGGTACATGGCTTTATAGCAAAAGTAATGTAGAAGTTTCTGTCACGAGTTTAGCTTTTGAAATAACTTTATTTTCACCATGCAGACATCCCTTGAATAACTTGGTTTTTAGAAGCAGTGACCTCTGAGCAATTAAAAAAATTAATTATCGTATAGGTGTACTGCGAAAAAAATCATATTGAAAAAAGTGAATTGGTGTTAAATCAAATTTTCAACCATTTCAAAAAATAAGGAGAATAGACTTATAATATTGAATAGCACAATTGGTAAATAATGAAAAAGAATATACTCAATAAAATTCTACATTAATAATAATAATAATAATAATAATAATAATAGATGAACAATTAATAAAAAATAATGAAGAATTATAAATAATGGTATAAAATTCATATTATCAAAGATTTCACAAACATTTCAATAATTTCAGAATCATTACAAATTATTTTTAAAATATTTCAAAGATCTCGCAAAGATTTCGGATAAACTTAAAAGATTTTAAACAGAATTTAATTACTTCATAAAAATATTTTAATGATTCCAAAATGATTTAGATGATTTCGAAACAATTTTAGAAATTTCTTGAGCATTTCCAAATATTTTAAAAATATTTCCAATATATCAAAGATTTATTTGCAAACATATCCAAATATTTCAAAAAAATTTCAAATAGTTCGTAAGGATTTCAGAAGGATGCCACAAAGACTATAATGATTTCTCAAAAATTACAAAAATAACGCAAAGATTTTAGATAGATTTAAATTCAACGAAGACTTTAATAATTTTCAAAAACTTTAGAATACTTTGCAAAGGTTTAAAGATTTTACAAATATTATCAAATACTTTAAAAATATTCCACAAAGATTTCAATTATTTGTTCTGGATTTTCCCAAGATTTCGAAAATTTTTAATACTTCACAAATATTCGGATGGATTTACAAGATTTAACAAAGATTTCAAAGATTTTACAATGATTTAAAAAATATTTTAAACATTTTTACAAATATCACAAATATTTCGCAAAGAAAAAAGATTTTCCAAAAATTTTATTCATTAAAAAAATTATGTCATATATTTATAAAATATTAAAAATATTTCGCAATAGTTTTCAAAGGTTTCACAATGGTTTCAATGATTTTCCAAAAATATCTCCAAGATTTTAATGGTTTTGCAAAGATTTAAAATATATTTGAAAGATTTCACAAAGACTTCGATGATTTCCCAAACATTTAAATAATCACACAAAAATGACCAACTATTAAAGAAATATATTTAGTGTTTTGAAATTTTCTGAAGACATCCTAAACTTTTTACGAAGATTTACAAATAATTAAAATATTTTAAAAAGAATTTAATTATTTCTCAAAAACTTCAGTAATTTTACAAATATTTACAAACATTTCTAAAATATTTCCAAAATATCAAAGATTTCTTTGCAAATATTTTCAAAGATTTCAGAAATATTTCAATATAAGGCATCAAATATTTCGCTTAGATTTGAAAAAAATCATATAAACATAAATTTTTTGCCAAAGATTTCAAAAAGATTAAAAAAGTTTTTCTACTATTACTAAATATTTCAGAAATATTTCAAGTAGTTCGTAAAGAATTCAGAAAGATTCCACAAAGATTACAAAGATTTATGTCCCAAAGTCTTCACTGAGTTTCCAAAGATTTCACACAGATAACAATCATTTTCAAAAATATTATCAAATATTTTTAATATTTTCCAAGGATTTTAAAAAGAATTCGGATAAATGAAAAATCTTTCACAAAAGCATCAATTATATTTCATAAAGATTTGAAAAATTCACAAATCTTTTGTAAATATTTAAAAGGTTTCTAAAGATTTAGCAAATATTTTAAAGATTTCACAAATATTATCTAATATTTAAAATACATTTCATAAAAATTTCAAAGTTTGATGTGGATTTGACAAAGATTTTTAATATTTCGCCACGATTTTGGATAGTTATAAAATATGTCACAAAACTGCAATGATTTTTCAAATATTTCAACAATTTCTAAAAAATATTAAGCACTTCCAAAATATTATCAAACGATTTTAATGATTTCTCAGAGATTAACAAGATTTTGAATTTCTTTGTATTTCAAATATTTCGAAAAAATTTCGGATATATTTACAAGATTTCACAAATATTTCCCAATGTTTCCAACGATTTTACAAAGATTCCAATAATTTCAAAAATTTTTCTAAGATAGTTAAAAGATTAAAAATATATTGTCAAGCTTTCGGACAGATTGAAAAGATTTTACAGACTTCAATGATTTCTTAAAGATTTCAATAATTTAAAAAATATAATAAATACTTCAAAAATATTATAAATATTTTATAAAGATTGCGATGATTTCACAAAGATTAAAAACATTTCGTAATGATTTCGGAAAAATTTAAAGATTTCAATGATTTTGCAATGATTTAAATTATCTAACAAATATTGTAATATGTTTATAAAATTTTGCAAAGATTTCCAAAGACTTTATAAAGACTTCAGAAAGATTTCATAAAGAGTTCAGACAGACTAAAAATATTTCACAAAAGATTTCGGATAGATTTAAATGATTTTATAAAAAAATCAATGATTTCCCAAAGATTTAAAAAAATTTCAATAAATTTGAAAATATTAACAAATATTTCAAAAAATTCCAAATAGTTCGTAAATATTTCTAAAAAATTCCGAAACGATTACAATGATTTCCCAAAGAAAGAAGATTGATATTCGAACTATTTGTTAAAAATTCCTTTTTTAACTTTTCGGTTGTAGTTAAAAATTGCTCTCTTCGGTTGAAAATTCAATTATTCAGTTATAAATTCGTTGTTTAGTTGAAAATTAATTTTTCAAATACAGATTTAAGTGTCCCAGTCGAAGTTTCTTCAGTTTAGTTGAAAATTTCTCTTTTTGATTAAAAATTGGATTGCTTTCCGGATGATTTGAGATTTCTGTAAGACTGTATTTTTTACAATAAAAATGTAAGGGCTTCATTTGATCTTCTTTCTAGAAAACAAATCTCCTACGTTGAAATTGTATCTTTTTGGTTCAGAATTGATATCTTTGGTTAAAATAGAACCTACTTTGTAGAAAATTTTTTTCTTGGGAAAAGTCTGATTTTGGTTATAAATTCAACGATTTTGCTAAAAAAATCGTATTTTTGGGTTGAAAATTTAACCACTTTGTTAGAAAATTCAAGTATTGGGTTGGCAATTCACTTTTTTTCGCAAAAAAAAAAAACAATTTTGTTCATAAGTATTCTTTTTCCTTCAAAAGTTAAAAGGTTGCGTTGAAAACTCGTCTTTTTGGTTGACTTCCAACCGTTTTTTTTAATTTGAAAATTGAACTCCTGTATGCTAACATTTTTCGTTTAAAAATTAAAGTTTTCACAGTTTTGTTTTCAAATCAGTTTTTTTGTTTAAATATTCTTCACTTTAGTCGAAAATTCATGACTTTTTCGAAAATTTAACTATTTTGTTGAAAAACTACTGTTTTTTGGTGAAATATTTATTTTTAAACTAAAAAGTTAACTATTCCATTTCTTGGGAAACATATCTTTTTTATTAGTTGAATCATCTATTTGGTTGTAAATGTATATTTTTCAGTTCTTTTTATTGAAAATTGATTTTTTTATTGTAGATTTGAATATTCCAATCGAAGATTCTTCAGTTTAGCTAGAAAATCCTCTTCTTGATTAAAAATGGTTGTATTTCGCTGCTCATTCGATATTTGTGTAAAAATGTATTTTTTTACAATAAAAATGTAATTTTAAAAATATAAAAATGTATTTTGTTAAAAATAACATTCTTTTCGCAAAAAAGAAAACAATTTTGTTGATAAGAATTCTTTTTGTTTGAAAAGTTGAAAGGTTGCGTTGAAAATCCGTCTTTTTGTTTGACTTACAACTGTTCTTTTTTATATAAAATTAAAATTCCTTTTCGTTGGAATATCAATTAGTAAATTTTTTGTCAAAAATTCTTCTCTTTTGGTTAAAAATAAAAATAATTTGTTGAAAATTTCACAATATTGTTAAAAGGCCTTTTTTTTTTGTTTGTAGATTCATTATTTTAGTTGAAAATTCATGACGATGATAATTGAACTATTTCATTGAAAACCATTGTTTTTTATTTGGATATTTATTTTCAAACCAGTGAAAACTCAACTATTTCATTTTTGGTGAAACATATTTTTTTGATAAGAAGATTTAACTATGTGGTTGGCAATGTATATTTTTAAGTTAGAAATTTATTTATTTTGTTGACTCAAACAACCTTTACTGAACTTCATTTTTATGAGTTGTTCCCCCCTCTTTTATAACTTCAGTAATTTATTTATTTACACTTCATTTCATTAATACGTATTCAATTTCCAAAACCTAAAGTCTCGTACATTCTGTTCATTTCTGATCATTTTGCTTTCAACATCTTCCAAGTATCAATAATCAACATTCTCAAATAAAATTGACAAGGTAAAATAAAATCCTCTAGCTATTATTTAAAATAACAATATATTATTTACATCGAAAAATCTGTTTAAAAATAAACAATCAACTTGTCTTGTGTAGAGTTTTGGGATGGGACCTACAAGGGAAGCTAAAAGATAAAAATTTGAAGTTAAATCAGGTGAAATGATAAAAGAATGAATAAAGCAGTTTAGAGGAGGAAATGTACGTTCTCACGTACTAGAAAGCATTCACATGAGCCATGTGCGTCCGCAGGTTTGTACGTTTCTGACTTGAACTCTAGGCACGTAGTCGTGATAAATGCAATAACATATAAACTGCGGCGAGAATTAGAGCCCCTTGACGATTTATATCGGGGCGAGGGTTTTCGTTCCCGGGAGGCCATCGCTGGTCGTGAGTTGGTAAAAGCTGCTTGTTATTTCTACTTTCTACTTTCTACATTCCTATTCCGAATACAGGTGTATGTATATGCAAAAACAGCTGAATGTACATCCTGCTGCAACTTTTGTAAATCACCGATGTCCGAGAAACTTTTCTCGTAACATTCGTGTCATGCCTCGCCTGCATGACGTTGAGAAATAGGATTGCAATGAAATTCCGTGCAATAGTGACATTCTGAATACCAAATTTTAATACGACTTTGTCTTAAAATCAGAAATGTATTTGCATTTAAATCCATGTGTCCATACGTGTGTAGTATTTGTTAGTAATGTAGAAGTCACTCTGTTGGTCCGAGCTTTTGAAATCATCAAAAATTTCTGCAATCTCTTTATTTAAAAATGGCCGAGAAGCTTCGATATCTTTCGAAATTGTTGCAATTCGTTAGAAAAAAAACATCTGGAAAATGTCAAATTAAAATTGAATCTTTAATTGTAACAGTTCTGGAACACGTATTACATACAGCATCAAGGCCGTAGCCAGAAAACAATTTTGAGGTAGGTTATGGATTGACGCACATTCATTATTAAATCAAAAAAAGGAGGCTCTCGATAAGTTTTTGTAGAGTTCACAGTCAGTATTATATTTTTCAAAATTATAATATTTAACAATTTAAAATTTTTGAATATAATTCGTTTAATAATTTAATAAAGTTTATTAAAATTTAACCTAAGTATAGAAATAAAGGTTATAAACAAATTACAAAAGTATATCGACTTTGCGATGCATAGACATTAAAGCCAATGCAGTCAGTCTTTCTTGACCGGTAGAATTCCGCAAATATGTTTTAAGGCGTTTCAATGTAGAAAATGTTCTCTCAGGGGTACGTGTAGTAACAGGTAATGTCGCTAGAATTTTTGAAAGCTTATGGATATTTGGGAATAGGTTCTTGTTGCACTCCCGAAGAGCTTCAATAGCACAATTTGGATGATGTATCTCTGATTCTTGTTGCCATTTCATTTTCCATAGGTGCAACTCCACTTCTAGAGACTCCCATTCTAAGAACTTTCTATAAACTTCAAAGGCATTAATTTGAAAGTTAGAATCATTTTTGCAACATAAAGATGGAATCAAAATGTAGAGAGATGATAGTGTCGATTTGTGATCTGCGAACTTCAAGTGAAGCTGATTGATAAAGTCATCCAAAAGTGGGATCATAACAATTACCCTGAAATAAGATTCAGGATCGTTTGTATTTTGATTTGCTCTGTGCTGTTGTCGATTTGCGATTTGTGGAATTCTTATTTTTTCATTCACAGTGTGGAGTAAATCTTGTACAGTTTTGAAAATCACTGCAAATTTTGAATCGACATTAGCGCGAATTTCTTCAAAAGTCTTTGTTATTATCCCGATGTGTTGTAAAGCAGCTACAAGATCGCACGTAGGAGATTGCAGTAGTTTACAGATTGTCAATGTGTAAGAAAAAAGCATAGCCATGCAACATAAACTTACAACGAAATCGCTGGCGGTAATGGATCTTAAAAAAGATGTCGCGCTTGATGAAGTGTCAGAATCCATATCAGAACCTAATTCTTCCAGTGCATCAACAATAGCTTCAAAAATTTTTTCGAATCTTATCAGTCCTTCGTGATTAGCAACCTACCGAGTTTCGCACATCGCTATAAGGTTTTTCCATTTGGTTTCAGGGAATTTTTGTCTAATTTTCTTCTTTAAGCAACTTGTTCGCTTCGCAAATGACTTGAAGAAATTTCTAACAGATTTTATGATACCAATACTGTTTCGAGCTGGCTGAATTTGGCAAGAATGACATAGAGCTAAATTTAACTAATGGGAGCAGCAATGCACATACTACCTTGATCAAAAAGTACTCGGAATCATCACCGTGTGGCGCCCCCTGCTGTACGATCCACATTTTTTTATTTCTGTAGGTTGTCACACCTTTTAGCAATATTCCCTGCGAATTTCAGCTTTGTAGCTTGACATTTGTGAATGTAACGTACTTTTGAGTGCATCTGTTTTTTTGCGATTTTCGATCTTTGCGCTGGATTTAATGACAATGCACCGTCGCACAATGCCATCATTATCCGTGAGTTTCTCACCAAAAACTCAAGTAATACAATTCCACAGCCATCAAATTCGCCAGATTTAGCTCCCTGTGACTTTTTTGTTTGATCGACTGAAAAACCACTATGCGGAACACGTTTTAGCAGCCGATCGGACATAATACAAAAATCGAAAACGGCACTGATGGGCATACCAAAAATTGAGTATCAAAAATGTTTTGAGAACTGGATCAAGCACTGGCATAAGTGCGTTGCACTCAGTGGGAATTACTTTGAAGGGGACCACATCAATATTCAAAAATAAACTTATATTTTTAATTTTAAAAATAAATTCCGCTAACTTTTTGATCAAGGTGTATAAGGCTTCTGGATGAGAATTGCGAATCATTGCCTGCACACCACTGAAACAGCCTTTCATAGCAGCAGCGCCGTCATATCCTTGTCCAATTAAATATTCGCAATCAATCCTTAAGTTTTCTAAAGTAGAGAGAATTCTCTCAGCTAAATACGCTCCTTTAGTATTTTCAACTGGAACGAAAGTCAAAACATCTTCGCGCAATATAAAAATATTGTTCCGGGGCACGATGTATCTTATCCAAACCGACATTTGTCTATCTCACATTGTGTAATGAGACATCCGATCGCCTTTAAATCATTGGAGTCCCAATACAGACGGTTTAAAATGTAATCAAATTTTTTCCACAGAGTTAACTGAGCCAGAGATATTGCATATATGTATTTACTATGACCTTGTCAAGAATTTCGGGGTAGGTTCAAACCTCTTTTGCTACTATGTCGCTACGGCCTTGTAAAGCATGCTATACGAGTGATGAATCTTGGATGGGTTACCTCATTCCAAGGATAGACTTGCCGGATAAAATTTGGGGATTAATAAGTGATGCATGGTTAGAATTCTAGGCCGCGGGCGGATTTCGGGATTGCGAGATGGGATGCTAGAGGATTCGGATCGGATTTCATATATCTGGAATTCGAGAGTCCGAGAATAGGTTAGATTAGGGATGAGATGCGGAAAATTAGGTGTCGGCTTAAAAGAAGAAAAACACAAAGTGGCGCTCATTGTTTCCATTCTTCTTTTTAACTTCCACGAACGTGAGAATTCAGACCACTTTTTTTCTGAGATTTCCGAGCCAAATGGTAAACTGTAGGAAAGCTTATAAGACCTCAGTTTCTTAAGCTTCCAGGATTTAAGCCTCGGTCTTTCTCATTCTGGATCATCTTGCATAATCGGAATCATCCTGGATTTAAACCAATTTTAACCAGTTCACCAAGTTCAGGAAGCTAAATCTACAAGTGACTTAGAGGTCGTCCAGAAACTACGTTAACCTTTTTAGGATATTTTTACCCCCCCCCCCCCAAAAAAAAAGACCCCCGCAAATATAAAGTAGAAGGAAAAGAACGTATACCAAAATTCTCTAAAAATAGGGGAAATCAAATGATTTTTTACAAGATTAGGGAAATATTAGGAAAATGAAAGCTTTAAAATGAAATGTATGTATGGCACGTACCATATGGCATTCAATACAACGCAATTTAAATATCTCAGACTTCAAGATTTTCTACCAAAGAGCAGAATTTTCAATCAAATTATTAACAAAAAAGTTGATCACTAACCGAGAAAGAAGACATTTTTTGCCACGAAATATAAATTTTTCATCTAAAAGGACGAATTCTTTACAAAGCAGTTGGATTTTGTACCAAAAATGACAACTTTATTTAAAGTAGTTGAATTTTCAAGCTAAAAAGAGGCATTTTGAATGAAATGGTCGACTCTCCAAAAAACAAAGATCAAAATTCAAAGAAACAAGTTAAATATACAAGCCCAAGATCGATTTTGTTGTGAAGACAGTTGAAATTACTTCGCTACCAAAAGACGAATTTTTAACTAATAGAATTAAACGGAAACCCAAACAAATTTTTTGAAAAATAGTTGAATTTTCAACCGGAAAGATAAATTATCAACGAATAAGATTAATTTTCTAACACGCAAATAATAAATTTTCTTTAAAATACAAGAATTTTTATACCAAATCGTTAAATTTTCAACTTATAAAGTACAAACTTTCAGCCAAAATAGAAATAGTTGAATTCTCCTAAGAAAAAATTAATGTTGAACAACAAAAAAATAGACTTTTAACAAAACAGTTACAAAGTGCATCAGTTTTTAACAATGTTGTTTAAGTTGGAAGAGAAAAAGGCGAATTACGTGCAAAGCAGTTTAACTTTTTAACGCCAAAGTTAAATTTGTATTAAAAAAAAAGTTTATTTTCGATAAGAAAACATCATTTTCCTATCAAAAGACGAATTTTTAACCAGTTCAAATAAAAGAAAATAAATAAGAATTTTTAACAAATTAGTTGAATTCTTAAACAAGAAATTATTTTTCAACAACTGGTTTTAATGTTCAACCAAAAATGTTTATTTTTCGACCAGAGAGAGCAGGGCTGTACGAAGCGAAAAGATTGTTTAACGAAACATATATCGTTTCGAAGAAGTTGTTGAATTTTGAAAATAAAATGCAAATTTTCTACAAAATTCATAAATTTCCTCCTAAGTAGATGAATTTTTATAAAAAATAATGTTTATTTGTAACTAACTATTGGAATTTCAAACTTGAATAGAAATTAATTTTAAATACAATTGTTTAATTTGCAAGCCAAATAGATGAAGATTTAATCCAACAAAAAGTTAGAAATTCCTACAAAACAGTTGAATTCTGAACAAAAGCAGATTAACTAAACGAATAAATTGCCTAAAAAGACAGAAATTATTATTACTTTAATTTTTTCCCAAAAACTTTTATAGCACGAAAGATTCAAACTTGCCAGGGCGTCATAATTTTAAAAGCAATCTTGGCCTAAACGTTCCTTTGGAACTTGTAACTGCTTGGTTTATTATGGAACTACTCAACATACATTGTTTTCTATATTTTTATAATTTTATTCTAAAAAAATTATTTTGTTGAAAATTCCGTTTTTTGGTTAAAATTTCAACTTTTTTTCAATTGATTTTTCTTACATCAAAATTAAGTCTTATGTTAAAAATTGTTCTATTCCAGTTTAGAGGTTAACTACTTTGGTTTAAAATTAAATCATCAATTCGGTAATGTAACTTATTTGTTAAAAATTCGTTGTTTTCATGTTAAACTTTTTCGTTCTGTACCTGCCAATTTATTTTTTCTATTTTTGCTTTAATATTTATCCTTCATTAGTTGAAAATTCATGTTTTTTATTGTAAATTCATCATTTTGGTATTGCACTCAACCATTTTGTTGAAAATTCTCCTTTAAAAAAAAAATAAATGGGTTCGAACTTCAATTTATTTTTGTTTCAAAAATTATATATTATAATAAAATATCGTAATAAAATCTTGTTATTATTTTAAACAATCTTCAATTCCGGTTTAAAAATAAATTGGTTCTAGCAGATTCAATCAAATTTTTTGGAAATTTATCTATTTCGTTGAAGATTCAAATATTTTGTTAAAAATTTTACTTTTTTTGATGAATTAAACGTCTTCCCTTAAACGTTTTTACCATCATTTAAAATCTTTTGAATTTTCTTGAAACGGACTAAAATTAACTTAAACCGCTTGGAATCGTTTTAAAAATCTTTTAATAACTCGCCAAGTGCCAAGCAATTTCTTGAAATTATGTGTCAGATTTATTGAAAATTCTTAAAATCCTCGGAATTTTTGAAATCCTTTCAACTCCTTCAAAATAATTTAAAGTCTTTTAAAATTGACGAAAATGAATTAAGATCTTTTAAAATCCTTTAAATTTGCTCAAACTCCTTAAAATCTCTTGAAAATTTGTGCATTCTTTTAAAAAAAGATGCTTTGTGAAGTTTAATTTCCGGTTTATTAGCCCCGTCCTGCTCACTCGATTTTACGTTTTCTTTATAACTAAATTCATTATTATCCATCTTTAAAGTCTCTGAAAATGCGGCACAATTAAAAGTGTATTTAATTAGTAATTATTAATCAGAATCAAGGAACTCATAAAGTCACATGAGAAGGGCTTCCAATCTTGGGAACTTTTTGAACTGCGCTTGCGTAGCGCCGACAACCCGATTGGTTACTTTTAGCGCGCTCATTTTAAATTATATAAATATTTAGATTCAATATTTATTATTGTTAATGCCCAAATAGAATTTTTTGATCCTAAAATAAGATTTTGGAGTAACAGATACAAAAAATTTGATTTTTATGAAAAAAAAAGTTTAGAATTCTGAGTACAGAGAAAGAGATACTTTTCTGTCTAAATGATTAATCTCGTCTCTGACGAATTTCAAAATGAAATTTTTGTTTCTTCCCGACAATTTGACTTGAAATAAAATCACTAAGATTACAAAAAATGAATTATTAATAATTAATTACTATTAGTGACAAATGTTATATCATACTTTTTTTTTAAACTTGAAGACCTGAATTACAAAAAAGTGATTTTGAATTTAAAGTAATTTCAGTTCATAGATCAGGCCGAATTTTATAACTGCTCTTAAATAAGTTATAAAGTTCCCAGATTTTATTGAATAGAACAGGGAAAAGGTCATATTCATGAAAAATTCTTAATTTGAGTATTAATTTTATTTTAAAATAGATAAATGGGTCCAGGGAAAAATACGGCTTTACTTATAACGTGGGATCCTTAAAAGGCGTCGTTGTCTCCAGCGGCCGATTCAAAAAAAGAAAAAAAATTTATTTAAATACATAAATTTTAAATTAAAAAAGTTATGTTTTTTTTTCATCTGCTACTCCAACATCCTATTTCAGGATTAAGGAATTACTTCAGATGCATTCCGGAGTCATTATTTATCATGAATATTTTATTTTAATATTTATGTAATTTAAAATACGCGCGCGTGTAGGAACCAATCGGGCTGTCGGCGCGACGCAAGGAAGAGACCAATAGGAGTTTGGCGGGAATTTTGAAGTGTCGAATAATTGATTCAACATATTTTAATCACTGACAGCAATGCATTTTTATCTCATTCAACAATACATAATTTTTGAATAAATATTAATTACAGCAAGCTACTTAGTCAAATGTCACGTCCACCTCAGGCTGGATTTGGAAAAGTAAAAGTGTCAAAAAAAGTTTCAATTTGAAATATTTCATAAAAAAATTTTTAAAAACATAAAAAGGTTGGGACATGAAATATTTCAGATACTAGCGCAGGTTTTATAACATCGAGCATCACTAGAGTAAAATAAAATTTCGACTCGACGATCATACGACAGTAACGACGTCGATTCTACGTCTGATCGACGTTAGCATTCTGATTGGTTTTGCATCCACCTTATAGATTTCGACGCTACCGACCGAGCGTGAGTCTAAAATCCATTTTTCTCCATTTAGAGTGAGTACTAACTAGAATTTATTCTTCAGTGACATATACCTTGGGGATATCTTTCGCTAGGTTTACCTAAGACAACTTGACACGTTTGCCTCGACACGAGGGTTGTAGTCGTAGTAAAGCGACCTGTGAGTAACAGTTTTCATCCCTCATGCCGCCACCCCAATTTTCTCACTCCATCATTTTCGCTCTAGCTTCAGTCTCATTTCGTCTCTCCATTCTCATCACCCTTCAGCCTTTCTCATTTGACTCGACTTGTTTACGAAACGCTTTTGACTATGCACATTGCCGACTTATTGTTGGGTAACGAGATCCAAGAAAGCACTATTCCGCAGTTTCCCTACTGCGGTGCTTAATTTTTGATCGTAATAAATGGCGTCAGCTTCTCAGCCTTATAGAAATGTTACGATGTCGCAATGACGCATGCACTATCCAAGAAACAATAGGTGAAGAAAATCCGACACACAAATCACAACCAGCTTGAATCTGCAACGTTTAGAGAAATGCACGTTTATTGCTTTTTAGAATCACCTTTGTTTAATGGTACGAACAATAATAACTTTAGTAATGGAAATATTTTAAGTGTTATTCTGAACAGGGATCACAGTGATTCAGTAATTCAATTTTAGGTACAATTAGACGGGGTAACTTCGAACATGTAGGGTAAATTAGGACACTCTAAAATTTCCTAAGTTGATATTAGTTACTAAAAACTGTTTCAAGAATCTGGAATCAGTTTAGGCCTTTACTGGTTTCAGATTTTTATTGAAAGCACCCACCTTAGTAGTTGAAACTAATCAATTTAGGAATTTCCGGACATTGTTGGTTGAATCTACCGAATAATTTTTAAAAGAGCATTACTGAAATTAAAAAAAAAAAAAATTGTTTGATTCAGCCAAAATACTTTTTTGAAAGCATTTTGGAAGCAATGGACGTATGTACATTTGGTATGATCGCCTACTTTAGGGAAATCAATTCTTTTTGAAGAGGCAATACGTTTCGTACAGTAGTCCGTTTTCGACAAAGACAATTTAAACATAATAAATCCTAAATAAACTTTCTCTAACTAGTTAGGTTTTTCTCTCTGGAGGAAAACAAATATCTCTAACAAAAAAAAGTTTATACTTGATTTATTAATCTCAAATTTATATTTTCAAAGGGTACTACAGTCTCCAATGTACTTTCTTTTTCTTATTATATTCCTAAGATTCAAATTCGAATTATATTGGACCTTTTAAGAAATAGATTTATTTTAAAATAAATACATGAATATTATAAAAAAAGATGAATCTTCAACAAAAAACTTGAGGTTTTATGATGAGAAGTTAATTTTTTTTTAGATTGAATTTGACTTTTAAATCTGAAAAAATCAATTTTTCCCCAAGTTAAATTTTGTATTCAATAGTTCAATTTTCTTCCAAACTTTTAAAATTTAAAGCAAGGAAGACGAATTTCCAAAAAAATCCCTAAATTTTCAACCAAGTATTTATATTTTCAACAAAAGGTGAGGATCCACTTTCAATAAGAAAGATAAATCTCCAATGCAAAAAATGAATTTTTACCAAACTAGTTCAACATTCAACCTAGTATTTAAGGTTTTGACCAGTTAGTTGAATTCTTAACCAATAAATATGAATTATCAACAAAAAATGTAATAGTAGACACTTAAACAAAAAAATCAGTTTTGAAAGGAACAATATTGTTCCACACTTGATTTAGACAAACCTTTGAATTGTCACAACAACAACTACAAAATATGTAGTCAAATTTTGAATCCCAAAATAAGAATTTTGATCAAAAAGTTAATTATCGAATAACAGTTGCATTTTCAAACCAAAAATAAGAATTCATAACGAAAAAGGTCATTTTTTACCAAAATCTTAAAAACCAGTTACTTGAATTTTTGTCAAATAAATATAAATTCATAAAAAAGAATGTAAAAGTTAATATTTTATTCAAAAAAGAATAAAATAGATGAATTTCCCGACTAAACAAATGAATTTTCAAAAAGAGTTAAAATTTCAACCTAGAAAGATTTTTGAGTTATGAAAGAAAAAAATTTTACCACAGTGTTGAATTTTAAGGCGAAGAAATGAATTTTCTGAAAAACTCTTGTTCTTTAGAAAAATAGGCATTGTCAACAAAAAAGTTAGTTTTAAAACAAATAATTTAGATTTCAAAGAAAGAAAAAAATGATTTTTGAAACAGTTGAATTGTAAAATCAAAAATATGATTTTTTTAAAACAAAAAAGTCGTTTTTTGACAAAAGGTTACATTTTCTAACGGGATTTTCAAAAGAAAACTTGGGGCTCATCCAAAAAGACAATTTTTCACAAAAAAAACTTTGAAACTCAACTAAAAAATATTAATTTTTAATTAAACAGCTGCATTTTAAACCTAAAAAATCTTAAAATAAAGAGTTGAATTTTCAACCAAGAAATATTAGTAAATCCAGAAAGAAAGAAAATTACAACTGAATTGTTGAATTAATACAAATTAAAAAATTTTTTTATTTTGAATCAAGTAGATGAGTTGTCTTCAAAAATAGTTAAATTTTGAATAAAATAATGAAATATGTAACCAAATTATAAGATTTTTAACCAAATGATCAAATATGTACTCTCTTGAATAATGATACCAAATATTAATATATGTAGAAAAAAAAATGATTTGAAAAATTTGCTTATATTAACAATTATTTTTTAATGTATTTTCATCAGAAGGTTGATTTCGATCACTCGTTTTTATCAATTTCGTCCACTGTTTTACTTGCAGTAATGAACCCTGAGTTGTTAAAAATATTTTTTAAAGTAAGATAGCAAAAATAATTTAGGAAAGGACAAAAATGACGATTTAAAAAATCTCCTACTTTTATGATTTTGTTTAAATGATATTTTAATATTGTTGATCTCAAGTTTCTTTATTACTTTGAAACTTTTACATTTTTATAAATTTTTTTTAATATTAGCAAAAAAAAAGTTTATGTTGTAAAAAAAACAGAAATTAAAAAAAATTATTCTGTACTAAAATAAACATACCAGAGTTTTAATCTTGTAATGCTTTTAAGACAGGATATTTTAAAACTGGAATAAAACAGCATTTCAGACTAAAATTAAACTTCTTTAAATTTATTTATTTTAAAGAAAAAAATGCTTTTCTGCCATAAAAAATAACTTTCAGAAGATACTTAAATTTTCAAACAAAATAATTGACTTTTCAATCTGAAAAGAATAATTCCCGATAAAAAATTGTAAAAGTTTTTACATTTCTGCCATAAAAGATAAAATTTTATTTCATAAAAATAAATGTTATAACCAGAGACGATAATTTTTTAAATAAACCATTTTTATTCATGGAAGAAAATGAGTTCAAATAAATTGTTAAACCTTCAAGCCAAAAGATGAATTTTATAGGCAAAAATTAAATTTACAACCAGAAAATATGAATATTAAAAAAAAAGTGAATTTTCATAAAAAAAAAATTAGTTTAAGCATAAAAGTGATATTTTTCTCTTGAGAGAGAAACCTTTCAAAAAATTCAATAATGTAGTAAACGAAATAGTTAAATCCGCAAAAAAGAAGAAAAATGTTCAATTAAAGAATAGCATTTTATTCCAAGGAAGATTAAATTTTTACTAAAACAGATGAACTATAAAATTAAAAAGCAAAATTTATACAAAAATAAATTTTCATCCAAAAATATTTTAGTGTGACTTTTCAAAATCAAAATATAAGTTTTAAATAAGAAGTGAATTTTTTATTAAGATACTTAAATTTTCAACCACGAAAAACGAAGTTTCAACAAAAGAGACAAATTTTTAACCAAAGAGATGACTTTTTAATAAAGCTGCTAAATTTTTTATCAAAAAGTTACATTCATATTTTAAAAAATCAAATTTATACTAAAACAGATCACTTTTTGAATGAAAATGATAAATTCTCCTCCTAAAGGGATTTCAGTTGACATCTCAACACCAAAATATAGATTTCAAACAACTAGTACATTTTTTACAGTATATTTGAATTTTGAAGAGATAGTTAAATTTTCAACCAAAAATGATGAGTTTTTGAAAAAGGATACCTTTTTAACAAAATTCTTGAATTTTTAATGAAACAGCTACATTTTTATCCGAGAAGGATGCAATTTCTCCTCAAGTAGATAAATCTTTGAAAAAAAAAGACAATCTCAAACAAATACTTGAATTGAACAGCATAAGAATTTTAATGAAAAGTACACTTTCTAGCAAATTGTTAAATTTTCAAACAAATAATAAAATTTATAACTAAAATTATCATCTTTATGAAGAAGAAACTGCAATTTTATTCCGTAAGCAAAACTTCATTTAAAATTTTTTTTAATTCTTCGCAGACCATTTTTTTGCTGGCTATTAATATTGAAAGTTTAAAATCTTAAGTTTTCTTCATTTTTATGGACGTGTACTACGTACAATCAATTTTAAAAGTCGCTAATTTTTAAAATTATTGTAAAATTTGTCAAAAATAGATCTATTATTGATTTCTGTAAATCTTGACGGACGATTCTAATTGTATATTGAAAAAATGAATTCAGATTAAAATTGTTTATTAAACAGTATTTATTTAGAATTTTATTGTTTGCTTTCTCTTTACCGGAAGGTTGCAATTCTTATTCAATCCTAATTATCAAGGCCTCATTATATTCTCTGAAGTATTCTATAAAATACTATTTAGGTAATGTTTAATAAACTCTACACTATCATTATTTATAACAATAATAACTTTATAATTTCTAAATTAATTTCTTTAATAAAATGCACTTAAACACAAATTTAGAGAATCTTTCGAAGAATAAAATGAGACCTTGATCATCAAGATAAAATAAAAATTGCAACTTTTCCCTAAAGAGAAAGGAAACAAAATCTCTCAATAACGACTGTAAGAAAAAAATCTTTAACCTGAATTATTTTGATTGTATGTAGTGTACATTCTTAACCTAAAGTCTTTTATAAACGGAATAAAACAATTTCAAATTAAAAATTTCAAATTTATTTTTCTATACGGTTATTTAAATTCAGACAATTCCTGATTTTTACCATTTTTTTTCTAAATCCCTGACTTTTTCCTGACCAATAATATTCTCGGAACTCTTTCAAAATATTTGTTGGCTAGTTGTATTGTTTACTCGCCAGGTTTCGGTAGCTTGTGAAGTTAAATTTATTAAGTTAAAATTATTTATATGAATTAATGACACTTTACTGTAGCATATCGTTTCTTTTTTTTCAAAGAATTAAATTTCTTTTTATATGGTTTTTTGCAAACACCAATAAAATTTTTTTGAAAAAAATGGAGAAAAGGTCCAGAATTGTCGACATTAGGTGATTAGGTTGATTTAAATAATCAAGAAGAAAAAAGGGAAAAGCGAAAAAAAGGATTAAATAAAGAAATAAATGGCCTGGAATGCATGTTTCAAATGATGAAATTGAAGAAGATTAAATTGCAATCCAATTTGCAGCACATCTCAAATAAAGGAGGTAGGCTTTTGGCAATATTCGACTTCCCCATCGTTTTCATTTGCTACTCTCGAAAAAGCTTCGAACTCGCTTTAAATCCAATACTGCCTATTTGTATGAATTTATTTTTTATTGTAACAGTCAGGCGCATTCGGCTAATTTTGAAGCTTCAATAGGATTTCCACCAGTAGTGAAATTCATAACGCATCGTAGAACTTTTTGACATGAAAAAAGGTTTCAGTGGAATACAGTCTGGCAGATTCGGGGGCCCAGTTCGTGTTTTTGTTGAAAATATCGAGCCACCGACGGACTTTCATGACCATCAACGCCAACAGTTTGCATCGTTCGCTGAATTTTGATCAAGAAAAATATATTTTATTTCGAGGAAGGTAAAATGTTCAATTATTTCAGAAACTAGACAGGACTAGGAATGATGAGAATCCAGGAATTTAAAATAAAACTTTTAAAATATAATTGCTTTTGGGAAAGTAGAAAATTTAATCAGGGATAGTGAGTAGGCACCTAATTTAAAAAAGATAATTAAATTGATTAATGTGGCTCTTCTGGATCATTTAAGGCTTCTACGAGAATTTAAATAAATTTTAGTCCTATTTAAAAAGCTAAAAGTCGCAAAATTTGTAATTTAATTAAACAAAAATAATTTTTAAATCAAGAGTTTTTTAATTAGAAAGTATTTCAAAGCGAATGGAGGAAAAAGATTTTATTTATAGTGTTTATTATAGAAGAATAGATAAAGCCAAAACCAAAAATGTTATTATTAATTTAAATTAAATCTTTTATTAATTTAAAAATGTTAAGAAGTTCATAGTTAAACAATATTTTTAGTCCGAAATTCATCTCATTTAGTTAAAAACTCTAGTGTTCGGTTACAAATTTTTGTATTTTATTGAACATGCAAATATTTTGTTAAAAAGTCGTCTTTTTGGTCAAAATTCAGCTAGTTGGTTAAAAGTTAAAGTACTTTGTTAAAAAATTAATTTGTTGTTGTTGCAGATTCATCTGCTGAGTTGAAAGTTGAACAATTCCATTTTTAAAGAAATTGATCTTCTGGGTTAAAAAATCATCTTTCGGGCTAAAATAATTTTTGAAAAATCCACTTTCTTTTAATTCATCATTATAGTTGAACATTTATTTCTTTCCTTAAAAATTTAACTATTTTTTCGAAAGTTTGTACATTTTTCGAAACTGAACTTTTTAAAATAAAAATGTAACTCTTTAATTTTTAGTTAAATATTGATCATTTTTATAGAAAATTGTTTTTACTTAATACTTATCTTAAACAATTAATCTTCTTGGATAAAAATTCACTCTTTTGATTGAAACTGCAACTGTTTAGGTGGCTTTTGGCAAAAAATTAAATTTTTTTTTGCAAATCATTTTTTGGCTGTAAAATTCAAGCTTTTTTTAAGATAATTTGTCCTTTTTTCTTAAAAATCCCAACAATCTTGTTGAAAATTAATACATATGATTGAAAATTCGTGTTTCCTGGTAGAAGATTAACCTTCTTGCTAGAAAATTTATATTTCTTCGTTCAGGATTCTCTTTTTAATCTAAAAGTGTAACTATTCCATTTGTCGTTGAAAATTGATTTTTTTATATAAAATTGATCTTTTCTAGTTGAAAATCAATGTATTTTTTTCATAATCCTTCTTTTTTGTTCGAAAATTAAATTACTTTGTTAAAAATTCATCGTTTCCGATTAAAGAGGCAACTTTTTGGTATAAATCATTCTGGTTTGGTTGAGGATTAAAAAATTTGTTATAAAATTAAACTATTCAATTGAATAATAACTATTGTGAAAAATGAAATTATTTTAATTAAAACTTTATTTTTTTGGTAGCAAATGGATTTTTTTGCTTACAAATAATATCTTTGAGTAATTGTTTTTGTTGAAAATTGATAATTTTTCGTAGAAGATTAACATTCTTGCTTAAAAATGCATCTTTTTGGTTGAAAATGTAACTCTTTGGTTATAAATTATTTTCGTTTGGTTAAGGGTTCAACAATTTTACAGAAAATTAAACTATTTAGTTAAAAATCTAATTTTTTGTTACAAATCCATATTTTTTGTTCAAATTGAAATATATGCTTCACAATAAAAACATTTTAGTTAAATTTGAACATTTTTGTTGAAAATACATATTTTCAGGTTGAAAAATGTTTTCTTTTGTTGGAAATTCGTTCTTTTGCCTTAAAAATTCAACTATTTTGTTGAAAATTGATGTTCTTTGTTGAAAATGTGTTTTTTCTTTATTGAATTAATAGCCTTGCTGAGAAACTCATCTAGTTAGTTTAAAATTTAACTATTTACTTATCTATCATTTTCAAGTTGAATAGTCAACTAATTAGTTGAAAGTTGGACTAATTTGTCAAAATTTATTTTTTCTAAAGTCACCTCCTTGTTTCAAAATTCAAATTTGTTGATAAAAATTCGTCTTCTTTAATAGAAAAATACCCTTATTTTTTAAAATTCAATGTACATTTCGGTTAGAAATCTATGTAGATTAATTTTATTGGAAAAAATGCACTCCTTTTTTCCTGCATTTTTTTTCCAGAGATGACCATAACTAAAAAAAAAATATTTACCGATCTTTGGCCATCTCATTTGGAAATTTGGAAATAATTGTGATTATCTTTCACCTAGAAGTGCTGGCAAACAAAATTCTTCTGGTTTACATTTTCGTAGATGCCTCTCGGTTATTTAAAGCCAAAATAGAAAAAATCCTACTATATGTTTTTGAGAAAAACGATTTTTTTGTTTTTAGTAAAGTAAAAATCTCTTTTTCACAAAAAGGATGCAAAAAATGAATATGTAGTTCATGATTTAAAATCGCTCCCTTTCATTAAATCTATTAAATGGCATCCTCATTTGTTTATTTTATGTTTTTTAACTAATTTTTTTTAGGAAAAAATAGAATAAATCGCTGAAAACTGACTGAAGTAACATATATTTTAACAAAATTGAAAATTTTTTGTTGTGAATGTTTGTTTTCAGTTCAATAAGAATGCAAAGAGAATGCTGTATGCAAATATTTAGGCTTCGAAGCCTTAAACTGAAGAAAAAATGGTTTCCATTTCGAAAATTCAAGACAAATCATTTTTCCAAATTTAAAATCTCATTTTTCTAGAAAATGACGCAAAATATGAATAATTTTTAATGATCACAATTTTTTCACTTTCTGTAATGTATAAAATTGTATCCTTATCAGATGTTTACATAGCGTATTTAAACAAATTAAAAAAAAATAGACAAAATCGATACAGACTACATCATTACTTACGTTGATATTGTTCCGGAATTATAAAAAAAATGTTTTTAATAAAAAGGTGAATTTTTTTTAACTAAAGTTATTTTTTATTTAGAATTTTCCAAATGTTAATATGCCTCTTCAATTTTTCGAAATAAATAAGAAAAAATCTGCTACAGGTATATTTTTATAGATTTCAGAATGTGGAAAAATGTTTTAAGCAATGATTCGCTTTTCAATCGTGGTTCCCTCTTCACATAAATGCCATGTTTATTCATTACAAATTATGTTTCTTTAATTTTAGACATAAAAAACCATTTTTTTACACTGAAGATACAACCTTTACAAGCTCATGAAGAATGCACTTTATATTGTTACGGAACTAGAAACAAATATTTCTTTAGAGATAAAATATTAAAACTTGTATAACTAAATAATATTTTCGTTGATTTTTATCGACTTTTTCAACTTATTTGGAAGATTTTTTTGAAAAATACAAAACAAAGTAGTAAGTATATATTTTCATAGATTTTAGAAAGGGAAAACAGTCTCAAATACGAAATGTTATTCATATTTTGCGTAATTTTCGAGAAAAGAGAGATTTTTAATCCTTAAAAATGAATAAATAATTTTTCGCAAAATCGCGTAATGCGATTTTTTCTGGGAACCAGGTTATCAAGGGAAGAAGATAAAGAAAAAGAAAAGGTGAAATAAAAGAAAAAAGAAAGGTGCAGAGGCTTAGTTAGGCATAGAGAAAAAAATATTAAGAGAAAAAACAAGTAGCTAAAAAGCAATTGAATGATTAGCTTCAAAGGATTATTCGAGTCCTTTTAGGAGAAAATTGCAATATTTCAATGTTAGGTTGTAATACCGAGTTGTAAAAGTTGTTTTCAAACACTTAATATTTGCAATAGTTTGTATTGTTTTTTTGTATTTAACATAATTTCAACTTACCCTCAAAGTGAACCCCAGGAATAAATTTTATCTTAATGTTGGATAAAAAGGCTGCAGCACTTTTATCCAATCAAAGATAAAATTAATCTGACGCATATCACTTTATTTACATGAATTAAATACAATAAAAATTCACCTTCACTTTCAGGATATATAGTTTGTACTTAGGTTAGTTTATAGTGTTTGTTTAAAAATTTAGAAGTCATTATCAGAGTTGACACATATCACACATGTGACACCAATATTTTTGTCATATAAATTTGATCTTTTTTCAGACAAATTTTGTCTTTCGCCAGATAAATTTGATCTTTTGTCAAATAAATTTGATCTTTGGGTGGATAAACGTGCTGCAGCGTTTTCATCCAATTTCAAAATACAACTTATTCCTGAGGTATACTTTGCAATAACAGCTTTTAAATCCCACATTATAATTTCTCACCTTTTAAATTATTGTTATGGCCAAAACTGGTGCAAGATGTTGCCAAATGTAGCAAATAAGTGGCCTAAACTTTAGAAGTTCCATTAAAAAAAAAAATTATCCATTATTTATTAATGGGCAGCTACAATTCGTGAAGTAGAACCTCCAAGAAATATATTAAACCGGATACATTCATTTGAAGTTTAATACTTAAATAATTCTAAGCCTTTAAGATTGGAAAATTTTTTCAAGTGGCCAAAACTGGTGCATCGGCCCTACTCGAAAAAAGTTTTTTTTCTCGACTCACTCTACTACTATTATCAAAAAGAAAAATAATTTAAGAGCGTGTTGGAGAGACGAAAAGGAGCAAGGGAATAAACGCTTAACAAAGGATAGTACGAGTAATAATACATAGAGTCTAAGTACAATTACGTCTCTGAAGGTTTAACAGCGCTCACCAAAGCCTTTTGACCTTCCAGCTTCGCGTTATTTGCGGCCTTCTCTCTTGAGTCTGGAGTACGAACAGAGCAAGAAGCAGGCGTAATTATTTATAAAGGAAGAGTAAAGCAAGAAGAAAGTGCGAAATAATGAAGGATCCTAGAAGGGTGTTATCGGCGTTGGCTCTAAATGGAATTTCTAATTTTCTATGCGATAATTAATGCTCGAATGTAATTTGCGATTTAACAATGAACTTCTTTCTCACTTGAAAGCCTGTTGGCTGGCTGGGAAGACTCGAGCGTTTGTTCTTGCCTGCGGCACCACCCAGTTCCATCCCATCTACTCCCCCTTATCCACTTCCGCCAAAACCCCCATCGGAATTGTCACAGATTTCCGAACAACGGCAGACATGTAATTTGCGACTGTAGAACGCACCTGCCTATCGTCGAGCGCATTAAATCAATGCCTCGAAGATGGTTGAAGGGTGGTTTAGTGTCGACGCGACACAGCTGAAGCTGGGAGGTAATCTCCCGAGGACTAATTTACCAACCGAGAAAATAACTCCATCATTCACTTTGACATCTGGTGTAAAAAAGGTATTGTGGGGTGGAGGAGACAAAAGAAAATCTTTTTACGTCCCTGGAATTTGGTATTGTTGCAGTATACTGCAGTAGGGAAGAGAAGGTTAGAACGGGGGTGGTCTTAATCCAGAGTTCACTTAGGATTAGACGATAGTACTAGAATTTCAAATTTTTTGATAAATCGTGTCCAAATGACAAGGTTCCATTTCCAAGACAAAAATTTAAAGGTGCTAACTCGTGAAGACAAAATGAAAAGGTGCTTACTCGTGAAGGCAAAATGAAAAGGTGTTATCTTCAGAAGACACAATAAATAGGTGCTAACTCGTAAAGACAAAATGAAAAAGTGTTATCTTCTGAAGACAAGATGAAAGGGTACTAATACGTGAAGATAACATGGAAAGGTGCGAACTCGTTACGAAACACTGACGAGGTGCTATCTTTTAAAGATAAAATAAAAAGGTGTTATCTTCTAAAGACACAATAGAAAGGTACTAACTCGTAAAGACAAAATGCAAGGTGATAACTCGTGAAAACAGAATGAAAAGGTGCTTACTCATGAAGACAACATTAAAAGGTGCTTATTCGCAAAGACAAAGTGAACAGGTGTTAACTCGGGAAGACAAAATGAAAAGGTGTTATCTCATGAAGACAAAATGAAAAGGTGCTAACTCGTGAAGACAAAGTAAAAAGGTGCTAACTCGTAAAGACAAAATGAAAAGGTCATAGCCAGTGAGGAAAAAATAAAAAGACAGTAGCACCTTTTCAGTCGGTCCTCGTGAGATAACATCTTTTCATTTAGTTTTTTCGAGATGGAACCTTATAATTTCGACAAGTAAATATGTCGATCAGTTTAGAAATAAATTTTTTAGTAAGCTCTTCGTGTATTTTTTTTTTTTAATTTTGATATCGTCTTCTATTAAATGCCGAACGATTTCCAACGATATTGTCAGAACATCTCGAAAATAGACAATGCACCTAAGACGAAACTGGTGAAACAAAATAGGAGAAAAAGAGACCATCATCAAATTATGTTCCAAAATTAAAATCATAATTTAGTTAAAAATTTTGCTTTTAATTAAATGAAGCAATGTTTCTGACTCATGCTAAGAAAAATAGTGATAGCCGAACTTTATGAAACTCATCATACGGGTCAATTTCGAAAATTCTTTCGGGCGAAATTTTACCTTTGAATAATTAGAATAACTTTGCAAGATTTATTAATTATTAGTTGAAATAGAATTATTGACTTTATAATGATAAAATGAAATTGTTATTTTGTAAATTCTTGAGCTAAAATAATAAGAATTAATTTAACATCATAGCTTCATTCCTTTACGATTTAATAATTTGGCAGTGCTATCAGCATCAATCACTCGCTATGCGCTCCTAGAGTTTTCAGATTTTAGGAGAAAAGCAATTTTTAATACAAAATAAAAATTCAAATATTAAAACTTTATGAACAAATAATTATTTATTTAAAGATTTTAAACACTTACATTCAATCTTAAAGATTTATTGAAAAAGAATCTAAAAATTTAAGAGTTTTTTTCTATTTTACTGAATCTCACAATATTCCGATCTTTTTTTTTTTTGAGAAATCATTTGAAGTTTTAAAATCTCTTTTAATCTCTCCTTTAATTCCCTTAGAAAGTTATAAAGTTTCAAAATATACTTTAAAGTTAACAAAATTATTTTTAGTTTTTTTTAATAAAAAAAATTCGAAGTATTGCTTTAGAGTATTTCCGATCCTTCTTTGCAATTCTGCAAATATTGTGAAATCTTTTAAAATTTTGTCCTAAGATTAATCTGTTCCAATGAATTTTTTTTTTAATTTTCCCAGAATTCTTAAATAAATGTTGAAATCCCTTGACGCTTTTTGAACTCTTGCAGAGCTTTTAAAATTTTTTGTTAAGAATAATTTTTAATGCGAAAATGTTAAAAGATTTTTAAAAATCACAGATTTTTTAAAAAGAATCTAGAAAATTTAAGACACATTTTTTTATTTAACAGGATTTTACAAGATTTTGATTATTTTTTAAGACAACAAAATTTTCGGAAGTGATTCGAAGTTTTAAAATCTCTTTCAATCACTTCTAAGTTCTAAAATTAAAAAAAAAATCTTTGAAAATTTCAAAAATGTTTCGTAATTTTTTTTCATTAAAAAAATTCGAAGAATGGCTTTAAAGTCTCCCTGATTTCTTTTTTTTTACAATTCTGGAAATATTTTCAAATTTTCTCTTAAAATTATTGGTAAAAAAGAAAAATATTTTTTAATTTTCCCAAAACTCTCAACTAAATTTTATTTTCCCTTGAAAATTGTCAATGTTCTTTAAGACCTTCTGAACATTTTGTCAAAAATCTTTTAAAATCTACATTTTGTTAAATTTTTTGTAAATCTATTCAAGTTTTAAATAAGTTTTAAATTTTTAGAAGAGCTTTTAAAGTTTTCTAGACCCTATTGCCAGCATCAATCTGTCGGTGTGCTCACCTAAATATTTCAATTAAAGGGAAAAATAATTTTTAATACCAAATAAAAATTCCGAATAACTATTAATTGCTAAAAGGTTTCAAAGCCTTAAATTCAATATAAAATTCGATGTTAAAATAAAAGAATAAAGAAAATAAGTATTATCAGTTTGTTTATTAATTTATATATGAGTATAATTTTCCAATTATTTTCAAGAATATTAAAAAATTAAGGATAACAAATTTTTCGAAAAATAATCTACAAATTTTCAGGAGAATTTTTTTTATTTTGCAAGAGTTTACAACACTCTGATCATTTTTCAAATAGTAAAAATTGCTGCAAATAATTTGATGTTTTAAAATAACTGTGATCTCTTGTAAAGTTTTAATATTCCAAAACATATTTTAAAATTAATGAAATGTTCTCTTATCTTTAAATTAACATGTCAAAATAAAAAATATTTTTTAATTTTTTACAGAAATCTTAAAAACGTTTGAAATGTTTTCTAAATTAACTGTTATAATTAATTCTTAAAATAAAAAATCATTTTTAAATTTATAATTATTCTTTTTTAAAAACTTTCAAATACCTTTTAAACTTACTCAACATTATTTTTTTGTGATATTGCAAAATTGAAATTTTTTCTTTCAAAAACCTTTTATACTCTTTTTCAAAATTGTAGGAAATCATATGAGTTTTACAATGTTTTTCAATTTTTTTTCGAAGTAATTTTTCAAATAAGAAATCATTTTCAATTTCTCCAGAAAATGTTGAAATTTTTTTTTAATTTTTTTGAAAGCCTTCAACATTTTTTTGAATCATCTAAAGTTTTTTTTTACATCTTGAACAATTTACATTTCGTTTAATTTTTTTTTATCTTTAAGTAATAACTATTTTTTTAATTCACTCAAATTGTATTTATTTTGTAATTTTGAAATAATTTTCTTATGTTCAAAATTCATGTATTTTATTGAAAGTTCTCCTTTTTCGTAGAAAATTAATCTTCTTTGAAAAATTATCTTGTTTTTTGTGGTGCTAATTATATTTTGTTTGAAATTTGTGTTATTTAGTTCAAATTAGCTGGTTAAATATTGTTTTTGTTATTAAATATTAATTTCTCAAACTGACAATGTAACTACATCATTTTTGGTTGAAAAATTCTATTTTAAATTGAAAGTTCATCTATGTTCATCTATCTGATTAAAAATTTATTTATCACGATTAAACATTACATTCTTTTTAAAAATTCATCTTTAAAGGTTTAAAATTTAATATATTCTTGAGTCATCTTATTTGATCGAAAATATAACTGTTTTGTTTAAAATTCGTCCTTTCTTACTGAAAATTCATCCTCTACTTTAGAAGAATCATCTATCTTGGCTAAAAATTCATCTTTTTTGTTTGATAACTAAACTATACTTCGTTAAAAATTTAACCCTATTAAAAAAAATTGAATTATTTATTTTGTGCTCATTTTTGCGGCTACCAAAAAGTTGCATTTTCTTTTTCATTATATATATCATTCTCAAATTATTTAAATTTGATTTATACGTTATTTGAAATATGAAATACAAACGAGAAAATTAGAAAAATACGATGACAATGTAAAATAATAAATAAAAATATTTAAACTTTCTAAAAATTAAACATTTCTCCAAGTAAGAGCCTGGAACAATATGTGGAAATGGTTGAAAATGGTAAGTGAACCTGAATGCGGAATTTGGAAAGCGATTTATTATTCTCTGTGCGCATAGCATTAATGAAGGTACGTCAATATAAGTATACGCATGAATACGTCTCTACATGTATATGCATATGAAATTCGCCGAGTTGATAGTCGCAGTGTGATATTGAGGCTTGAATCGGAATGGCAGCGGGATGACTCCCGTTTCTTCTCCCTTCTCATACCTTGAATGTGCCTCGTTAGTAGACATTGGGCTCGATAATGATATAAAAAAAAAATTATTTTTGGAATGGAGCTGTTGCATCAAATTAGAGGAAAATAT
Organism: Belonocnema kinseyi; assembly: GCF_010883055.1. Lineage (NCBI taxonomy): Eukaryota > Metazoa > Arthropoda > Insecta > Hymenoptera > Cynipidae > Belonocnema > Belonocnema kinseyi. Next base: position 174,124,128 of record NC_046658.1, on the reverse strand, counting down.
ATTTTGATTCTTTAGTAATTAATTATTTTATTCCAAGAAGAAAGAATTTTTTATTGAATAAGAAACATGTTTTTTCTCTTAATAAAGTTTGAATATTACTCCTGCTCACAGAATTTGTCGCCAAACGCATAGATTAGCTATATCTTTGTGACGTCATTCTTCGCGGGAAAATTCAACCTACCTGAATTATAAAAAATAAAAATAAGGTAAAAATGTCTCTAAACGGCATTTGTGTATTATTAATAAATGATAGTTAATAATAATTAAAATGAAAAGATTTGAAATAGTCTTTCGAATCTTTATCCTCCCTAAAATTAAATACAGCTTCAAAGCACTTCTTAGCGACTAATATACCTTCTTTAGGGAATTCGCTAAATTCCTTTTTTGTTTTTATCTTTTACCTCGTTTGATTCGGATTTTATTTTCGATTTCTTGTTTTTAGCGTTTTCAGGCATTGACATGTTAGCTTAGAAAATCAGCTGGATCAGCTTTTAAGTAGAAACTCGCGGCAAACGCGAAACCTGATTGGTCAAAATTTTGAAAAGTAACATGGCGTCTAAAGTGTTTTCATTAGGGCTCAGTAATATACTTCAGTGACGTCACATCTGTTTGAATGTCACTAAATAGACTTAAACTAGAAATTTTGTTTTTCATGTATTAAAAACCTAAACAATTTTTTTCTTATCTTCATAACGTTACTCACTGCTTCAAGTTTCTAAAAATAAGGTTTATCTGATTCCATGCAACATCCCCGTTGAAGGAAAAAAAATGTGCAAAATAAAATAAAAATACATAATAAGATTTTTTAATAATTACTTAATTTGTATCTATTTACTTAATTTTATTATTATCTATCTATTTTTAGTTATTTATAAGACTTTCTTATGACATCAAGATATATGGCTTCATCCCAGAAGAACGAAGGTATAATCAGTTCTTTTAAAGCTTATGTAAATATAGTTTGCCTAAGATTTTAAAGAAATTTGGTGAAAAAACCTTTTATAAGAAAGTACAACATTTATATTACAGTAATTTTTTTTTTATTCACCTTTTTGTAAAAAATTTATTTAAAAATACAATTAAATACAAATTGCTCTTTTTTGTCAGGAAAATGAAAAAAAAATCAATAATAAAGCTGAAGGTTATGAATTTCAACAATTTTTATATTTTTTAACAATTTTAATTTCACCTAAAAAATTGTTAAAAATGACAAATCTTTAAAACAAAGCTTTAAAATTTTGAGTTCAGCATCGGATCAAGAGTGGCTATATTTTAAATAATATTCAGCTTAATTAAAATTAAAATTTTTGACGATTTCGATATAAAATTTTGAAGCTTTCTGATGATCTGAAAATGTTCTAAGAAAATAATTTATTTATCAGGGTAGCTGGTAAAATTTAAAATGATTTATTATTTTTCAAAATATTCAAAAATATTATAAAACAAATTTTGAATGATAAATACTAATTAAGTAATTGTTAACTTGTAAAAATTCTATAAAATTTATCGTATATTTTTAAATTTTCAAAAGATTTTAAAATGATTGAAAGCTTGAAAGTTTAAAAATTTATCAAACAAAATGTAGATTTTTGAAGATAACCAACAAAAAATTAAGAAGCCTGAAAGCATTTTGAAAGGCTTTAACATAGTAAAAAAAGGAATGAACATTTCTCAAAAAACTAATAAGGTTAAGAAATTAATAAACTTCGAAGGAATATTCAAAAAAATGCCAAATGAAAAAAAATGTATTTTAAGTCAATTTTTTTCAATCTACAAGGATTTTCATAACTTGAAACGGATTAAAATTATATAATTTAGAAAAGTCATGAATTATCGGATTCATTCTTCAATTTATAGAATTGGGTTTTGAAATTCTAAACTGTGCAATGTATAAAGGTTAGGAAAAAAATTATTTTGCAGTTTAACGGCCTTTAATACAATTTCAATTGAAAAATTTGCATTAATTTTCACTTTACTGTAATAGAAAAGTGGGCCAAAAATTTATTATTTCATTTAAAAACTGCATCTTTTTCTAGCAATACTCAAAAATAACATAATTACAAATTATAATGAAAAATTTAAACAATAATGTCTGTTACCTTTAACTTTTAATCAATGAAAAGCTGAGAAATAGTGCAAAATTTAAAAAGAAACTGCAGTTTTATGGCAATATTCTAGAAGAATATTATTATAAATAATTATAAATTATTTGAACAATTATTTTTGTCCAATTTAATTAATTATTGCCCCGCTCTAATATAAAAGTTGAATATTAGTAGAAAAATTTGAAAAGCCGGACATTTTGGCTCTATTCTGAGAGAATTCCTCAGAAAAATAATAAATTGTTTAAACAATTTATACAAAAATCTAATTTTTAGTAGAGAGGATTTTTATATACTTTTCATTTAGGATTGAGAAAGTAATAGAATTGCTCAAAATTTGACACAGCAGTTTTTCAACGGATCTCCGTTTTGAGACCCCCTGAATCTGAAAATCAAGTTTTTACGATGACTTCTGCCTGTCTGTCCGTTCGGCCGTCAGTCCGTATAAACGATAACTCTCGATAAAATGAACGGATCAAATCGATAATTGGCACAGTTCTTATACGTCCTACCAAAAAGATCGGGTTCGTCAACCAGACATTTTTAATACAATTTTTTTTATATTTTCAAAAATTATTTTCAAAATTTCTGGCACAATTTTTTTTTTAATTTGAAAATTTTATGTTCAGCTGTTCGTAACACTCAAAAAAATAAATAATTTATCCAAATGACTTTTTTTGATAAAAAGTAAATTATCAGATTTAGAGCATTTATAAGATTTAAAAAATAATTTTAAAATCCAAATTTTAAGTCAAAAAACGCACGTTATAAAATAATCCAAATAAAGAAAAACTTTTGTTTCTGAAAGCCCTACAAGTTGATCATAACAAATTTTTGAACTTTCTTGAAAAATCAGAAATTAAAATTTTTACTGCACAAAAAACAATGAAAAAGCAAACAAAGATTTTGCTCCCAAAAAGATCTACAAATTTGTTCATAATCACTTCTTGATAGGACATGCAGTTTTTGTTTTATTCGTAAAAAATAAGATTGAAAATAAAAAATAAAAACTTTGAAAAAACAACATAAGTCAAGAAAAAAGTGATGCAGTTAAATTGTTTACCCGAAAAAGAGCTGCAAATTTATTATATATCATTTTTAAAAAGGACGCGAAGTTTTGGTTTCAATCATAAAAATGACTTTAAAAGTAAAAATGAAGAATTCGTGGAAAAACAATTGAAGGTACAAAAACAAATTGACAGACAAAAGTTATTCACCTCTCAAAGAACGGGAAAATTTGTCTTAGTTTTTTATATTCGCGTCATTTATGGTTGAGCAATATTAGATTTCTCCTAAATTTGACACCACAAAATTCAAAATTTGGAACTAAACGGCACAAAATACGAGAAAAAGTTGTAAAGAGAAATTACAGTTTTAAAAACATCCTCGAAAATTCCTTTTGACCATTTTACAATAGAAATCGCCATTTTGTTTTTTATTTATCAAAAGTGTTATTTGATAAATCACAAGAAATGCTAATTAGCGCTAAGCCACTCTCAAAATCAAAAATTTGTCAATTCTGGATTTTTTTATGACACTAAAAACAGACTGTTGGAATAATATTTAAAAAAATAGTCATACAATTTTAATCTATGGCTAATTTTCAACAGAAATCTTGAATTTTACTTAAAATCACATGATATTAAAAATTTGTAATAAGATTTGCAAAAACGAATTTTTTCTTATGGAAAATCTCATTTAAAAAACATATTTTATTAGGCGTAAAAAATCGTTAGATCAAAAAATCACTTTTTTATGTATAGAGTAAAAATTTTGTAAAAAAAAACCAATGGAAGAGACAAAAGTTTCGAGTTAGAGGCACTTCAGAATTCAGCTTATAGAAAAAATTGGAAATCGGAACAAGATTAAAGGCTCTAAACTTTTTTAAAGGAAAAATTCCAGCTAATTCAAATTTGAAAAAATAATCCTAAAAAGATAAAATAAAAAACATCTCTTTTTTTCATTTAACCATTTTTTTAGTCCCTCAAAATTTCATTTATCTCTAAAAGGACCTGCTTTTACGCCAGTATCGTGTTTAACTAAAAATATGAAGAATTCGTCTTTGTAGGAAAGTTCTTCACATTTTGGTCCCACTTGAGAAGGAACACTTAGTTTTAAAGCGAAAATGAGCTTAATGAGTGGTTGCCAGATGCCAAAAACCCTCGCAAAGCGAGAAGTTGGCTCGAGCGCGAAAACGTCCGCGAGGTCGGAGCAAATGCTTTTTTTATTTCATCGCTTTTTCTGAACACCTCGAGACCCTTCCGGTCACTTGGCAGCCTTCAGAAAAAAAGTTTGCTGAAAGCTCGTTACTTAGCTTGCGGACAGAGCTTTAGACATCGTCGTTAACCGACCTTCTGTAACATATATTCTCCCTTCAAAGCTTGAATAAGCTCAAACCCTCGCTATTCAATTTACTCCCTCGAAAAAAGTCATTCATGGCCTAAATTAACTGCAATAAGTTCATTTTGTGGGCGCATAAAACTATAATCTAATCTTCCAGATTATAATCAGAAGGGGAATCTATACCCTTCAGAATTTATTTCGGATTTATTCCCTACCACACATTTCCCCCGACTTCGTCTTCCCATCACTTCATCTACCCCTTACATCCACTACCACTCACTTCCTTTACCACTCACTTCCTCTACTTCTTACTTTCTATACATTCCTCATTTCTCCATACACCCTATATTTCTACTCCCATTACTTCCCCTACTTACCCTTCCCTCACTTATCAACACTTCTCCCACTTCCCTTGCCCTCATTTTCCCTTATTTCCTCTTACGTTCCCTACTTGCCCTACTTTTCCATTCCTCCTTTCCTTCAGTTACATCCTTTCATTTCCACCCACTTTTTTCAACTCTTAGCTAGACCAGTTAGTAGCGCTCTGAATTTGAAACCGGAATTTCCGGGATTGAGTTAATTTTTTTCTTAATTAGATTTATTATCTTACTCAATTAAAAATAGAGGAAAAGTTGAACATTTTAGAAAGAATGATAAATATCTATAAGAACAGTTTTTTGTATCTATGAAAGAAGATTGTTATAAACAATAATGGTTGCAATTATATTATTGACAAAATTCTGGAATACTTAAATAATAAAATTCGCTTTTCAGCCAATTAAAAAAAAAACAAATTTGAAAAATTTGATTAAAGTCGTTCAAACCTTTTCTTAATATACATTCTCACACCTGCGCCCTACATTACCCTGATTCCCCTCCGCCAACTTTGAGATTTGCTTCTACTCCCTTTTCCAACTTGTTCACCAAACACTCCCTTCGCTTAACACTTGCCTACACATTTACTGCCACTTCCTCTACCACTCACTTTACATACCTTCCTTGTTTCTCCACAATTCCTGTAGTTACGATCACCTCACTTCCCTTACTACCCCTCCCCTCTATTTTTCAACACTTCTCCTATTTGCCCTATTCTCATTTTTCCTCATTTCCCCTCACGTTCCCTGCTTATCCTACTTTCACGTCCCTCATTTCCGCTTTTTATTATTCATTATTATCTCTTTCATCTTCCACTTCGATCAAATGGTAGCGCTCTGTATTTGTAACCAAGAAGTCCAAACTCGATTCCTGATGCCGAACGAATATTTTAAAGATAACTGAGTGCCATTTTTTCGCTGAAGATGATCTTTTTGAGGTTTCTTTAAAAAAATATAAATTGTTTTTAGTACATAAAACACAACTACTTACTAATAATTATAGAAAAACATAACTTTGTTGAATTATTTATTATTGTTTATAATAATGTTCTTATAGGGAGGCAAACATTTATTCTAATTAAAAGAAATAATGGCTCAAACAATTTATCATTATTTTAAATAATATTCGCTTGATACACATTTCGAAAATTTCGTTTTTTTGTGAATTTTTTAAGATTGCTTTGCTTTTTTAATTATAAACGTATAATAAATAAACATTAGATATGACCGTGTTGTCAACAGTCCCTTTTTTATACGTTTTTCTGAATTATATTTTCTTAACTAAAAAATTAAAAGATTGTTAAAAATTTTTTAAAACCTCACAAGTATCTAGTATTAATCTTAGAGATAATATTTAGAAACAATAATTAATTATTATATAATTATATTTGTTAACTTGCTTTAATTATTGGCACACTAAGTGAAAAGTGGGAAAAGATAAAAATTTTTATAAATTATTACATCAATCTAGTTGAAAAATTAAGAAAAACTGGAAAGTTTCAGAAGAAATCACAATAATTACAATAAGTTCAGGTAAAGATAGAAATAAACGATAAAATAATGTATCCAAGCAATTATTTTTGTTAAAATTCATTAACCGCTATAAGTAAAAAGTGGACAAAAAGTTGATTATTTTATATGGAACCACAAATTTCTATCATCCTTCGAAGTGAGTATTATTTAAAAGTAATAAATTGCTTCAAAATTTTTTTTCATCGACCTAAATTAATTATTAACTTACTTTAATTAGAAATTGAAAAAAAAGGTAAAAAACTCTAGAAAAATCCAAGATTCTAGCATTATTCTTAAAGAATATTGTTATAAATGAATAAACCAAAACCCCATGAATTATGTTAAAATATTTTTATATCCCTGAAAAAATCTGCAATTTGTTAAAAACACTTGAATTTCTCTTGAAATCCTGTGAAAGCCTAAAATATTTTCAAATTCCTTAAAATCCCTTGAAATTTTTTTAATGGCAGAAAACTTGTCTAAATCTTGTAAATCGTCTAAAATTACATAAAATAATTTTTAATTTCTTAGAGATTTTCAAGTTTTTCGAAATTTTTTTTAATCCAACAAAATTCATTAAAATTTCTTATAAATTTCTAAATCATGTGAAATCTTTAAAAATCTTTTGCAATCTTTTTCGAACTTAATAGAACATAGAACAGAATAGAAATTTTTTAAATCGAAAAAAGCGTTAATACCTTCAAAAATGGTTTAATCTTTGCAATCATAATACTCCATAAAATCCCTACCATGAAATTTGCAGAAATCTCTAGAAATCTCTAGATGTTTTTTCAAAATTAACTTGAATTTTACATGATGCCTAAAATTCTTCAAAACTTATTTGCATTTCCCTAAAATTTTTTGAAATCCTTTGACAGCGTAGATGATACCCTGCTAAAATACGTTTAATCTCTAATATTTTTTACAATTTCTTGGCTACTTTTTAAATCTATAAAGTTTATAGAGATCCTATAAAATCGCATAGGTCTTTATAAATCCCTACTAAATAATTTAAAATTAGGTGAAATTCCCTGAAATCTCTTGAAATCCTTAAAAATTCTTGGATCCTCTACACCGCCTTAAAATATTTTAAAACATTTTGGAAGACTTCAAACCCTGGAAACCTTTCAAATCCACGGAATTAGTGATTTTTTTTTAAATCCGTCTAAATTTTTACGAATTTTTAGCAATCTAAAATCCCTTGACATACATTTAAATTTGTAATTTGTTTTAAAATATTGCCAAAATAGTGTAAATCGTAAAGTGAGTCAGTCAGATACCTAAGAGTAATACATATACTCTAGTAGCCTCATTGTGTCTAAAACGGCCACTCCGCTAAATCGGTCAATCTTAAATAATTAACTGGCTGAAAAAATAAGCGATTTAAAGTAAAAAGCATTTAAATTAAATAATAAAATATGATTACAGCATGCACCTAATTTTGATACATGTCACTTCAAAATTGAATGACATTCAATGCTTTAGCAGGTCTTAATATTGCTATTGCTATTGTTATATTATAGTTCATTACCTAAAATTTCTTCGAAGCTTGGTGTTGATTTATAATTGTGACTTATATTTCACAATATTTCGAGAATTTAATTGAATGAAAATGCTACAATGATAAACAGAATATTATAAAATGTGACTAAATAACCTTAGCCCTCAAATAATCAGAAAAATGGGCATGTTTAAGCTAATTCTTAAGGACTGCAGATTTATCTAGAAATGATTGAATTCCTGAAAATATCAATCTAATTAATGTTAAGGTTTCCAGTTTAGGTGCAATTCTGCTTCTTACTCTATTTTAATACAAAATCTAATAAAAGTCCTTTTTTTGAATAGTAGGAATTTCTTTTATCCCCAAGGATGAGCTTGACATACATAATATAAAATAATATCCCTTTTGTCTTGAGAATAATACAATTCAAGGATTTTTTTCCATTTTCGTGTATGTTGGCAGAAATGTATAATTCTTTATTACCAATGGGAATTCCAAGTTTCATGCAGAACCTCAATGTCTTTACAGCGTTATATATGCTAATAGCAGTCATGGAAATCCACGTTATTTCCCCAAGGGATATTCCATAAAGATATTGAGAATCCTGGGACTAAAGTGTTATTGACACAAGAACTAATGTAGTGTAAACTCTAAATGCATGTTCAAATGCACCATTCACGCTTCAATAGTAAGACTCAAATTTTAAATCAAACTCGTAAAACATTACATCCTTGTGATTAACATGATATCAGGGTTACTTAAAAATCCCAATTTTAAAAGTTCCGGAATTTTTCTTACATTTTCCTGATCAATTTTTAAATTTCCCTGAAGGTAAGAAAATTTGTCTTTCTGGCAAAAAGAAATTTTATACCTAGTAAATCAATCATTTTTATGCAAAAAAATTTTCTAAGTTGATGTTGAAGACCATAAGTCGAGAGCGGATTAGATTCACTGGGAATTTAACTGTAAATCCCAACCATCGTCTGTGCTAGATATTTTCGAATTGCGATCGTTGGAAATTGAAGGAAAATATATTAAATGATTTGGAATTGGAAACGTTCCAATTTAAAATTATTTAAGATAGAATTTTTAAAAAGTACAATATTTCGAATGGGATGCAAAGGAATTGAACTTGTACGAATATCATTGTTGAATAAAAGCGTTCAAAATTGGACAATTTTAAATTTATAAAATTTAAAAACAGAATCCTTCTAAATTAAAAACAGCAATCTTCAATCTTTAAACGAGAGGAATTTCTTCAAGAAGAAGTTTAAATGGTCTCATTTCTAATTAAAAACTTGCAGAATTAAAGTTTGAATTTAAAAATCTCCAAATTGATCGGTTTCAAATAAGAATTTTAAAAAAGGACAATTTAAAAACGTTGAAAGTGGAATATTTTTTGGTTTTAATTTTCCAAAATAGATCATTTAAAATGAGGAAAAATAAAAATAGTATAATTGCTAATTAAAAGTATTCAAAGTTAAATAATTTAACAGTGTAAAATTTTTATTAAAAATAAATTTAAATACGAAGCGATTTATATTTGACAATTAAAAATTGAAAACTATCTTGTATAATTCAAATTAAAGACTTCTGAAGTTCTAAAAATCTAAATTTTTAACAAATTAAAATAATCATGATTTAAATAAATTTTATTAGACGAATGTTTCTTAAATGAAAAAATCAATTCACCTTTATTTTCGCCCTTCAAAATGAATAAAATTTTAAATCATTAACCTTTATAGTTGAACTATTTAAAAAAAGTTAAAAATAAAACGTAATGATAAATGTATAATGAAAAGACTGGAAACTTAAAGAAACCCGAACTTAATCTAAAATAAAGAAAAAATAATCGCAAAGTATTGTAATATTAAAATTTTGTTTGTATTTAAGCTCTTAAGAATGTATACAACTTTGAGTGAATTTAAAACGTCTAGTAATGAACAATTTTTCAATTATACTTTTTAAAATTCAACCATTTGTATTTTAATCAAAAAATGTAAACTTATTATAAGGAAACATTAAAGATTGAGCATTTACTATGAAAAATAAGAATTCTAAGTTTAAAACAATTCAAATTTCAAGAAATTATTCAATTGTTCAAGATACTTTTTTTTTAACTAGGTTTAATATGTCTAATTTTTGAAAAAAAATTTGGATAAAAAGAAACTTCAATATAAATTCATGCCTGGTACTAAAATCTGATTATTTTTTAGGCTTGAATTTGAGAAATTATTGTATTATTTTGTATTGTTCTGAATTCATTTTGAAGGTATTTGTTTCAAAATTGTTTAATTGATATTCCCTTAAAATGAAATTCTTTCATTTGTATACTCTTGGATTTTGGAGAATTTAAGAAAGCAGAAAGTTATGTGCGTTTAAAATTAAAACCAAACTATTTCAAATATTTAAACAAAAAATTATTTATTTTGAAACTGACTAAAATTTATTTGCTAACATTTCGAAAAGTATAATTTGAAATTTGAAAATCGCCAATTTCGCAAAATTAAATTTACTCAAAGTAGTAGAAATTTGTAAGGGTTTGAGTACAACAAAGTTTCAATATATCATTTATAATCTAAATTTATATGCCAACATAAAAGATGGATTTTTGACAATCAGACATTTATTTTCAACCACATAGTTGCATTTTCAACTAGAAAAAATCAATTCTGAACTATCTTTTTGAATTTTTGCATAAAAGAGATAAATTCTTAACTGAAAATAGAATATTAACATTTTTAGTAAAAGAAATTAATTTTTAACCTAAAAAAGAAAGAATTAATTTTCAACAAAGCAATTACATTTTTAGCTAATGAGATACGTTTTCAACGCAAATTATGGATTTTCGACAGGAAAATTAAAGGACAATTTTTTAAGAACAAAAAATTTTTAATTTAAGCAGAAAATAGTTGAAATCAAACAATAGTGACGAATGCTTAACCGAATAGTTTAATTTTCTACAGAAATACTAGATTTTTCAACCAGAAGGCACGATTTTTTTACATAAATATAAAATTATCAAACCAAAAAGACCAATTTGTTTACAAACTTGTTGAATTTACAATCCTAAAATACAAGTTTTCGACCAAAAAATAGAATTAAATTTTAATTTGAAACATTATTTTTAACTTTATAAAAGCAACGAGACAGGTGCATTTTGAACAACAGAGATGAATTTCAACCAAAAAACGTTTTAGAGTTAATAGAAAACATAAATCTTAACTTAATTGTTTGCAAGTCGAAAAAGCGAATTCTATATAAACCACTCACATTTTCAATCACATAATTAAATTTTTTACAAAAATAATATAACTTTTAAATCCAAAACTCGAATTTTGCATAAAGCAGTTAAATCTTCAATAAAAAAGACGGAGTATCTACAAAACAGTTCAATTTTTGAACAAAAGTGAAATAGTTATATTTTCAGCTGAAAAATTTAATTTTTAACAAACAAACAAACGAGCTTTAACAAGATGCCTTATCTTTCAACCAATGAAATAAAAGCTCAAAGAAAAATGTAATAGTTAAATTCTAAGTTCAGATAATTAATTATACTGAAAAATGAAATCATTATCTACCAGTGAAGACGAATTTTCAACACAGTACATGGATTTGCAACTGAAAATGCTGAATTCACGATGAAAGTTTAAGAGTTGAATTTTGGAATAAGAACTGTTGATTTTAAGCAAAAATGAATATAAAATTTTCAATCAATAAAATTAATTTTCAACTAAAAAAAGTGAATTTCTAACAAAAAAATTTAATCTTTAAGAACAAAAAAATAAATATTGAAGGAAATTGAAGGAATTTTTATACATTATAAATTGCATTAATTAAACATTTACCTATTTTCTTAAAGATTCATGATGTTAATTATTTTGTAAAAAATTGAAATGATCGGTTAATAATTAAGCTTTATGCAAAAAATTAAATTATTTTTATAAAAAAATAACTTTTCGGAAGAAATCGAATTTCTATGTGTAAAAAATAATATATTTCGAGCAAAAATTCAATTGCTTTATAGATAATTCAACATTTTGGCTTTAAAATTCAACAAATCTCTTTTAGACTTAAGTATCTTGTTAAAAATTCGTGGCTTTAAAATTTAAGAATTTCAGATTTTATTTTAAAATTCATTGCTCTTGTTGAAAATGTAACTCTTACCCTAAAAATGTATTTGCTGCTGTTGCTGATAATTTATTTTTTCTAATTAAATATTGCATTTTTGGTGAAAAATTGATTTTTTCTACTTAAAACTTCATCAATATTGTAAAAAATTCGTTTTTTTTGTCAAAAATTAATCTTTTTCGTTTAAAATTCATTTTTTCAGTTAAAACTGTTAGTATTTGGTTTAACAATGAACTATTCTGCTAAACTTCTGTTTTGTTTTAAAATTCGAATATTAAATTTGTCCTTCGAAATTTTCATTTTTGTGTACGAATTCAAATCCCTTTCATTTAAAAATATTCTTTTACACTGAATATTGAACCGACTGTTTACGAGTTGAACTACTTTGATAAAAAGGGAATTTTTCATTAAATTTTTTTTAGGTTAACTACTTGGTTCACAGTTAAACTAGCTGATTAAAAATTCCTTTTTTAAGATTCACTTTTTTGTTTGGTAAAATTTCACTTTTTCGTTAAAATTTAATTTCTTTTTAATAAAAATTAATATTTTTATCTGAAAATTGCACAATTTCATTTCAAGTTGGAAATTCAGCTTTTACAACTTTAAAAGTTGGTAGAAAATCCATGTATTTTTCTGAGAATTCATCTTTAAGGTTTGAAAATTAAACTAGTTGTTTTTTAAATTTAATATGTATTTTGACTAAAAATCTAAGGAATTTAAAGTTATTTGCATTCGATATGGTATTAACAATAATTTTATTTAAAAAATGTAATTCTCTGTTATCAGCCTCTTACCTGTGTTTTGATAGAAATTTGGAACTTCGAACTGCTTTTTGAAGGGTGGGGGGGGGGGGTCTCAAAAAGAGCCAGCCTATAAGAGCCTACTTATGGACGACAACTAACATGTAATCTAGCTCGACATGCTTTTATCATCAATGTTTCCACATTCGAAAATGATAGCATCATTACCCCAGTTTACATTATGTTAATCCACTTTTAGGAGATTTTGGGAGTAATAATTTTGGAAATAATTGAACTGTAGAATGGTGTGTAATGAAGCAGTAAATTGTGCGGTAATAACGATAATGATGAATTATGTTGATACTGCAGTGGTATAGATATTATTCAAAATTCTAGTCGCATCCACGATAGTTTCAGACAAACTATTGCACGATCGAACATCCAATTTAACGGAGTAGCACGGAATTCCTGACCCCTCCATTCAATTAGGGTTCGAATGGATTACCCGTATCTAATGGGGTTGAGAAGTTACGATGAACGGAACAGAACAGATTTTCGTCTATACTCACGTAAGTGAATTAACAATTCTCCAAAAGTTATTTGCCTCTGACACATACAAATCCTCGACCCTATGCAAATATTTCCTAATTCCTATAACTTCTTCGATATCGAATTAGAGAGGATTTTGACATTTATTTTGAAAAACAAGGACATGGTGTCTACTCAAATTCTGAAAACGAATTCACTGATAATTCCAGATTTTAGTCATTTCCGTACAGCAAATGCAATTCCTAGACCTTATTCAAATACTCATTTGTTCATCTAACTACCTTTATGTCGAATTAATCAGAAATCAAAAATTTATTTTGAAAAGCAGGAACATAGTGTCCATTTTAATTCTGGAAACAAATTCGCTGCAAATTTCATATTTTAGTTTTAGTTATTTACCTGCACCAAAAACAAATCCTCGACATTATGCAAATACTTCCTATTTCCTAGAACTTCTCCAATATAGAATTAGATAGAAATTTGCCAATTATTTTGAAGAACAGAAACATGGTGTCTACTCAAATCCTGGAAACAAATTCGCTGACAATCCCATATTTTATTTTTTGTTATTTCCCTGTACCACATATAAATCCTTAAAATTATGCAAATACTTCCTAATTCCTTGACCTTCTTCAACATCACATTATACAGAAATTTGACAATTATTTTGGAAAACAGGACCATGTTGTTTAATCAAATCCTGAAAACAAACTCGCTGACAATTTCAGATTCTAGTTTTAGTTATTTCGTTACAGCGCATACATTTCCTTTACCCTATGCAAATTTTTTCATCATTCCTTTAACTTTTACAAAATCGAATTAATTAGAAATCGTAAATTTATTTTAAAAAACAGGAACATGGTGTCTACTGACAATCTGGAGACAAAGTCGATGACAATCGCATATTTTAGTTTTAGTTATTTCCCTGTACCACATACAAATCCTCGTCATTATGCTAATACTTTTTAATCCCTCTAGCTTCTCTAATATCTAATTACAAAAGAAATCGACACTTCTTTCAAATGAAGTTATTTCATTGAACCACATGTAAATCCTTGACCCTATGCAAATACTTCCTCATTCCTCTAAATTTTCAATATCGACTTAATAAGAAATTCTCAAATTATTTCGAAAAACGGAAACATATGTGGTGTACTTGAATTCTGAAAACAAACTTGCTGACTATTCCATATTTTAGTTTTAGTTATTTCCCTGAACGCATAAAAATCCTGGACATATGCAAATACTTTTTAATTCCTCTAGCTTCTCCAAAATCGAATTTATCAGAAATCCTAAATTTATTTTGAGGAATAAAAACATTCTGCCTGCTTAAATTAAGTAAATAAATTCGCTGATATTTCCAGGTATTAGTTTTATTTTTTCCATTGTAAATCCTTGACCCTCTGCAAATACTTCCTCCTTCCTCTAAATTCTCCAATATGGAATTAATCAGAAATTCTAAATTTATTTCGAAAATCAGCAACACGGTTTCTTCTTGAATTTGGGAAACAAATTTGCTGAAATTAATATTTTAGTTTTAGTTATTTCGCTGTATCACCTATAAATGCTCGACGTTATGTAAATACTTCCTAATTTCTCTAACTTATCTAATGTCGAATCAGGCAGAAATTTGACAATTATTTTTAAAAACAGAAACATGGTGGCTAATAAATTCCGAAAGAAGATCCGCTGACAATTTGAGATTTTATTATCAGTTATTTCCTTATAGCACATTCAAGTCCTTGGCCCTATGAAATTTTTTAATTATTCCTTTAACTTTTACAAAACCGAATTAATCAGAATCTCACATTTATTTTACAAAATAGAAAAAAGTTTCGTACTCGAATTCTGGAAAGAATGTAGATTAGAATTCTAGGTTTTAGTTTTTTTTTTATTTCCTTAAACATAATATACACATTCTTGATCATATGCCTAAGTAAATACTTTTTTGTTTTGCTAGCTTTTCTAACACAGAATTAATCAGAAATCTTGACTTTATTTAAAAAAATAGGAATATTGTGTCTACTTTAATTCCGGAAACAAATTTGATAAATACTCCATAGTTTAGTTTTAGTTATTACCCTGTACTACATGCAAAACCTCAACCCTATCCAAATACTTCATAATTCCATTAACTTACCAATATCGAATTAGAAAGAAATTTAAATTTTATTTTGAAAAATAAGAGTCTGGTGATTAATTAAATCCTGGAAACAAATTCGATGAAAATTCCCAATTTTCGTTTTAGTCATTCCTTGTAACACATGCAAGTCATTGACCCCATGCAAATACTCCCTCATTCCTCTAGATTCTCCAATATCGAATAAATCATAAATCTAAAATTTATTTGAAAAAACAGGCACATACTGTCCACTTGAATTCATTATTCAAATTGACTAGCAAATTGTAGATTTAGGTTTAAGATGTTTTTCTCTTCCATATAAAAATCCTCGACACTATGCAAATACTTCCTAATTCCTCTAACCTTTTCAGTATCAACATAGACAGAAATTTAAAATTCATTTTGAAAAACAGGAGCCTGGTGCTGAATGAAATCTTGGAAACAAATTCGCTCACAATTCCAGATTTTAGTTTTAGTTATTCCTTGTAACACATGCAAGTCGGTGACCCTATGCAAATACTCTATCATTCCTATAAATTCTCCAATATGGAATTACTCAGAAATTTAAATTTTATTTTGAAAAAAAAGGAACATGGTGGCTAATCCAATTCTGAAAACAAATGCGCTGCCAAAACGAGATTTTATTTTGAGCTATTTCTGGTAACGCATGCAAGTCCCTGTAATTCACGAAACAAACGCGATGTCAATTCCAGGTTTTCGTTTTAAGAATTTAACTATACAAATATAAATATTTGTTCCTATGCGACTAATAGCTTATTCCTTCAACTCTTACAATATAGAATTAATTAAAAATGATGAATTTATTCATAAAAGCAGAAACATTCCCTCTACTTAAATAATTAAAACAAATTCGCTGACACTTTAAGATTTTAGGTTTAGCTATTTCCCTCTACCATATATACAAATCCTGGAAGTTATCCAAATACGTCCTAATTCCTCTAACTGCTTCAGTTTTAAATTAGATAGAAATTAAAAATTTTTAAAAATGGAAACATGATGTCTACTTGAATTCCGGAAATGAATTCATTGACAATTCTAAATTTTAGTTCTTGAAAATTTAAAAATTAGTTTTTTAAACAACGAATATATTTATTCCATTTCCGATTTTCAAGTTTTTTAAATCAAAATTAACTACTTGACTGGAAATTTATGTATATCTTGGATTGAAATTAAAAATATTTTTTTAAATGCAACTATTTCATTCGGAATTTTTATTTATTTGGCTTTTAATTAAAAATTCATTTTTTTTCAAATTAGGTTTTCAAACCTATAATTTTAAGATGTCTAAGATTTAGCAATTCAGTTTTTTGTAGCTTGAAAACTTTTAATTATTTGGTTGACAATTCGTTTATTTAGTAAGAAGTTCAAATTTTGGTTAAAAATATTACATTTTTCTTCTTAAATGAAAATTTTTCTTCTTTGAAAATTCGTCTTATTGGATGGGACTTTGATATTTTTTCTGAATATGTGAACTGTCAGGTTTCAAATTTAATTATTTTAATCAAAATTTTAACTATTTTGATAGAAAATTCTAAAATTGGTTGAAAACTCAACCCTTTTGGTTAAAGTTTTATCCGTTTTAGTTACAAATCAAATGGTTTGCTTAAAATCAATCGGCTTTAGTTAAGAATTTAAATATATGGTGAAAAATTTGCCTTTAGGTTGAAGAAAATTTTCTTCGACTCAATATAAAAAAATGTAAAACATTTAAAATAAAAAATTTGATGGTAAATTCAACTGTTTGGTTACAACTTAATTTTTGTGTTAAAATTCACATTTTCAGGTTGAATATACAAATTTTAAAAAAAACTTTGCATTCTTGATTAAAAAATTATAAAATTTGTTTGAATTGTTTTTGTTTTTTGATTCTATTTTGTTTAAAATTTCATCTTTTTGGTTAAAAGTTTTGTTATTTGGTTTAAAGTACAATTATTTTGATGATCTTGCAACATTTTTGTTTAAATATAATAAGTTTCGACTGAATACTCAAATATTTTGTTGAAAATTCGACTTTTTGCGTAGAAGATATAAGTCTTTCAGTAGAAGTTTTATCCTTGCTTTTAAAAAAGCAAAGCTTTTCTTTTAAAATTAATTAGTTATTTTTAGAATGTTCTTCTCTTTAGCTTGAAATTTTAAAAATTTGGAAGAAAATTCTTAGCTTGTATATTCAACCAAGGATTAGTATTGTTAAATTCCTCACGGAAAACTATTTTTTAGTGGAAACATTTTTGTGGAGAATTTCTCTTTTTAGTTTAAGACATATCTTCTTGTTTCGTAGAAATGTCGTGTTTATACAAATATTTTGTAGAAAATTGATCTTTTTAACTAAAAAATTCAAACATTTGGTTGAATTTTTTTTCTTGACTGAAATTTTTTTCAGCTTTGACAATTTATCATTGGGTTTTCCAAAATCAATTTCTTTTGATAGAAATTTGATATGTAGTTGCATCAAATTTGAATATTTCCTTAAAAATTCAACTCTTTCATTAAAAGTTTGTATTTTCAGTTTAAAAATTCTTCTCTACGCTTAGAACTTTCATCTTTCTTGGTTTAAATTGCAAGTGCTTAGTTGACAAAGGATTTCTTTTGGTTGACGATTTAAATATTTCTATCCAATTTGTTAAAAATTTATTTTTCTGGTTGGTGGTTCATCATTTAGTTAAAAAGTTTATCTTTTTAGTAAAAATTTTAGCGGTTTTGTTGAAATTTCCTTGACTTTGCAGGATATTCATTTTTGTAACTAAAAATTATCTAATCCATTTTTGTTAACTTTTTTCCTATTTAAGTTAAAAATCTATTTGCCTCGTTGAAATTTTAATAATTTTATCCAAAATTGATTTTTTTGTAAAAAAAACTAATGTGGTGTATAATTTAATCAATTAATCTGCCTAATTTAGGAAGCTCGGATCAATTATTGATTAATTTTCTTAAATATATATAAAATAATAATTGAAAAGAATATTTATCTCTGGATTAAAATAATGTTTTAAACTCATTTTCATTTAATTTTTTCATCGAAAATTCAGTTCATATTATTACTTTAAATTAAGCACAGGTTCATGAGATTATTGACCATGATAAAAAAGAGTTATACTAATGTAAGTATGGAAATATTACTATAAAAAGTTTTTTTCGATTTAAAAATTCTTATAATTATTTAATTTTACGTTAAAATTTTTTGTTTAATATTAAAAGACTCGAAAAAATTACCTGCTATTTCCAGAACTTTAATCTTCAATCAAAGATTCACTTCCACAAGATTCTTTTAGCTCGGAATTTCTTTTCGAGTTCACTGGATATCTCTTTAAACTTTTCTTGACTATTTTTTTTCCTGATTCTAAACTAGTTCAGTCTTCGTAACCTGACATGACTATCCAGCTATCTGATTGGCGCTAATTAAATTTTATTGGATAAATTTCCATTCGTTAGAATCTGATTCGTGGACGCTTTTGGGAAAACCAATGTCCTCCTATGATTATTTCCAATGCGAATTCAACTTTTATTGAATCGACTCTGGGTTCTAAATTGAAAAAATAATAGATTCAGTCCTCATTTTTTATTATCATTAATTCCAACGCAAAAGGGATTTCTTTCTTGCAAGGAAGGATCAGAGAAAAAGGGGTGTGATTATTAAATAAACCCATTTTTTATTCAAAAAAAATGTGCAGGTGGTTGAAGCCCTATGAAGCGTCACATGTATTTCCCATAAGAAAAAAATATGTTTTTGTAAATTTTATCCCATATATTCAATAGTAGCTGAATCGAGCTAGAACTTAATATTTCTTTTCAAAATTATTCATGGAGTACAAATTAAATAATAATTTGCAAATATCACTATATAAGTTTGCTTTATAGGGTCTCAAAAAAATCACACAAGTGAAAAAATGAGTTTTACTTTACACTGCTGATCGAATGTTAACATACATTTTTTAAACAATTGATTATTGTTCTTAACAATTTTATTTTAGAGTCAAATTATTAAGTCACGGTTGTTTCACGGTTGTTTCAAACACTTTTGACTTAGAGTGATCTGATATTTAATTAAATTCAGGGAAAATAATTGTTTAATCTAATTATTTTTTAAATAAATGACGTTTTCTATAGAAAAGCTACATAGTTGTGGTTTTTTTGGAAATTCCAAACTATTCGTCTACTTTTCACTTAGTGAGTTAATAATTATTGCAAGTTAACAAACGTTATTGTTTATAATTTTCTTCTATAATATTGCTATATAGTTACAGTTTTTTTCTCAAATTTTCAAATTCTTGTCCACTTTTTACTTAGATTTAGATAATAATTAATTAAATCTGACATACCTTATGGCTTAAACAAATTATTATTGTTTATAACTATATTCTCCTATGTAATCGCTGGATAGTTACATTTTCTTAAAAAATTTTGAAATTTCTGTCTATTTTACAATTAATATAGTAATCATTAATGCAAATTTAACCAAAATAGTTATTAAATTAATTTGTTATTTATAAATGCCTTTTACGAAAATTTAAGAGAATCAATCTTTGGAAAATATTTATTTCTTGTAAATACATTTTTCTAAACAATAACAGAAATTGAAAATATACTTTACATTTTTTACGTAAATCCCATTGAGTTTTACAAGTCAATTACAGACATTTTCCTTCAAACTACACCTGATTATTACATTTTCTGTTCTTGTCTCTTGTGTAGGACAGATTTTTTGTATATTAATTTTTGTAAACACTGGAAAAAGAGAAAAAATAATTCACTAAAAACAATAAAGTACTATTTGGAAAATTATTCTTGTTGAGACTCGCTTAATAGTTTTTCATAACTAAAAACTCAAAGCAAAACTAAAGATTCCAGAAAAAATTAACTTGCTAGAATTACTATAAGAGAAGATAGTTATAAGCAATAAAAAATTATTTTAATAGGCATATTTGTTAACTCGAATCAATTATTATCTCGCTACGTGAAAAATCGAAGAAAATTTAAGATTTAAGGAAAAATCGTAACTTCGAGGAATTTTCTACGAGAAGATAGTTATAAACAATAATAAACTGTTTTAACAACTATAGGTTAAATTTCAATAATTATTTTTTCACTGACGAAAAGTGGTAACAAGTTAACACTTTCAGAAGCAACCACAAGTATGTAGTTAAAATAAATAAAAAGATACTTATAAACAATAATAATTTTTTTGAATAATTATTTTGGCTAAATTGAATTAATTATTAGCGCAATCTAAGTGAAAAGTAAACACATAGTTTAAAATTTAAAGTAAAAGCATGAACTTTTTAGCATTGTTAAAATTGAATCTTATTCAAAATAATAATAATAATAAATTGTTTAAAGATTCAATTTTTTCAACGCTTCCTAATTATTGACCTCATTATAAATGAAAATAGAACTAAAAGTAGAAATGTTCGAAAAAACTGTAATTTTCTATTGTAATTTTAGATAATATTGTTAACAATAATAATAAATTGTATCAACAATTATTTTGTTAAAGACAATCAGGTATTACCTCAATGACATACTATACAATCACAGAATTAACTTTTAAAGATTAACCCCATATGTCTGTTTTATAGGGTCCCAAAAAGGCACCGAAAGGGAAACGAGTGTCTTTGCTCTAAATTTTGCACTTAATTATGATATTTCACGGCTTTGAAATGAAAATTCAAAAAAAAATATTTTGGACCACTCCGCTGATTATAAAAAAAACCAGCGCTTCTGTTTTAATAATGGTACATAATATTTTCTATGAAAAAATTTTTTTTCAAATTAGACCTTTTTTTAATTAAAGAAAAATTTATTTGAAAACGTATTAGGTATCGTGCGATCGAAAATTTAGTTGGTTCCATATTTTTGCTTATAAAATTATCTTATACATTTCTAGCAAATTTTCTTTATTATTCTAAAAACCGACTCTTTTGAAGCACGAGGAAAAATAGCCAAGATGTTCGAGAATGTTAGATGTGTAATTCGAAAAAGGCTCGGGTGGCAGAGGCAATAAACGTCAACACTTTGCACCAGCAAACCCAGAATTTTATATAAAAGCTCATAAATAAAATTCCCATACGCCCCAGGGAGCTAGAGCACAAGCAGCATTTTTCTTAATTGTTTTTGCCTCAGTGTTCAGCCGAACTGAGGAGGTACCTTTTCTAGCCTTAGGAGGGTCTTGAAAATTTAAAGCTACCCGGGAAGCGTTCCACATGTTTCGTAGGACTTAAAGTAGAAACGATATAAAAAGAATTTTCTTATATTTTCTTGCAATATTGCCGCTCGCGATGCAACCCTTCCAAGTAAAAAACGAAATAATTTTGCCAGAATCTCTGCCAATTATAACTTCAATAAAGTTTTCTCATTAGGATATATGTTTAGTAATAAAAACCTTTTTACTTTTCCCAAACAAGTTTTAATTAGCTTCGATCACAGATTAAACTTTTTTGAAACAGGAACATAGGAAGATTTTTCACGAAAGTAGGAGAAAATATTTTTTCAAATAAAATGTATTAAACTTTAAACAGAATCATTTTTCAAACGAAATAATTTTTCGAACAAATAATTAAATCTTCACTGAAATCAAAATTTCAACAAAATAGTTCAATCTTCAAGTTATAACTTTTTTAGAACAACAACAAAAAACGAATTGTCAAGCTAAATAGTCGTATTAAAAAAGTTGAATTTTTACCACAAAAAAATGACAATAAAGATAAATTTAAAAAAAAAGTTGAATTTTCAAAGTGATGAAAATTCTAACGCAATATTTAATTTTGCAAATAAAAACTTTTTTGTCAAAGAAAAAAAAGAATTATCCTGCTTAATAAATTAAATGAAAAAACTGTTGAATTTCAGATAAAAAAAGGGGTTTCTATGCAATAAAATAGTGTAATTTTGAACGAAAACGAAATTGTTGACAAATGAGTAGAGCTTCTAAACTAAAATATTGAATTTTCCATATAAACTTAATTTTCAACTAAGAAATTTAAATAAAATCATTTTCAATCGAAACCAAATTTAAAAGAAATAGTTTAATCTTCAAGTAAGAGCTTGTTTTACCAAAAATAAAATAAAAAAAGAATTGTCAAGTTGAATTTACGAATTAAAAAAGCAGACTCAATCAAAATATAGGAAGTCAACAAGAAAATAGAGGAATTAAGAAAACAGTTGAATTTTTGGCCTACAATATAAACAATTCATAAAACAGTATAATTGTTGACGAAGCAGATTTCAAAATAAAAATTCAAATTTTGAATGAAGGAGGAATTTCGACCAAGAAAAATAATATTTCTAGCGAATAATTCGATTTCCAACTAAATCTAAATTCCAACAAACACATTAAAATTTTTAAGAACATTTCTACGAACAAAAAATTAATTTTTAATCCAAAATAGACAAATTAATAAAAGTGGAATTTTCGACAAAAAGATAAAAATTTAACAAAATAGTGTAATTTTCAGCATGATATTGTATTTTTACGAGAGATGGTTTTGAACCAAAAAATATAATTTTTCAAACTACTTCTTTGATGTTTAACAAAATAAAAACTGTAACGAATCACTTCAATCTTTAAGAATATTTCTACAAAAAAATGTATTTTCAATCCAGAAAAGACCATTTTTTTCCTAAAAGATGATTTCAAAAACGGTTGCATTATTTAAGAAAAACCCGAGTAATTAACAACATACTGTAATTTTCAACCGAAAGAAATAAATGAAAAAAAATGGTTAAAATTTAGACAAAAGAAACAGCAGAATACACTTTTAAAAAACAGTGGGATTTTCATACAAATATTTCGATCTTAAAACAAAATCAAAAATAAAAACACAAATATATGAAATATGAAATAAAAAAGTATTAATCATGAACGAAACAGTTGTATTTTTCATCTGAACAATATTTGTCAATTGTTAACTGAATAGCTGATTTTTAAAACAAAAAATTACTTTTCAACAAATTATTTAAAGTGTTAACATAATTAATAAGTTTTCAATCAAAAAGTCTTATGCGAAAAAAATTAATTTTCTACAACAAAAAAACGAATTAGGAAAAATATTTTAATCTGGGATCAGTAAAATGCACTTTTAACAATTAATTTCTGATAGAAAAAGATTGAATTTTTAAAGAAAAAAAAAGTTATAAACGCTGACCGGTTAGTTCATTTCGACGCTAAAAGTTTTTATTTTGACTGCAGTAGTTGGGTATTTAACAATTATTAACTAAATACATAACAGTAGGCTTTTCAATTAAAAATAACTAAATAATTGAGAAATAATTAAAAGGAGTTTTTTCAAAGAGGGCAAAAAGGTGATTCCCTGAAAAAATATAAGGTCTGGTATAATTAATTAGTATCAAAGACTAAATATAGCAAGAAATAAAGTGAAATTTTGTCAAATATAAATTAGAGCTTTGCTTTGAACTCTGATTGCACCCTTTTATATGGAAATTTGCAGAGAGAAATTTGTATGAGTTTGGCAGTAGATACGGGCGGTTTTGGTCAGGCTGGTCGGCAACGATTTATTAGAGGTAAAGAGTCAGTGGATTCAAAAAAGGAATAATTCCATGATCTATAAGCCTTGATGTAACTCCCTCATTCGTCCACCTCTTGCACTATTCTGCATCCTATATTGTAATTTATGCTCTACATTTTGGACTATGGACCACCAAGGCGAAGGTAATAACAGATGAGTAGAACGAATTAGAACTGAAGATACAGATACGTGAAGATAATAAATGGATTTTTCCTCTCAATGTCACTCGTATGTCAAAATATGTTCCAATAACCGTATTTCTTCATGTTCGAAATAGACTAGGTTGGTAATTTTTTTTTCAATTTTCCAGCCCCATGAAGTTTAACACATATTTCCCATAGAAAAAAAATGCGATTTTGTATTTTTTCTTCAGAATCGTCAATATTAGGTGACTCAAATTTAATTTAACAGCTCTGTTAAAATTAGCTATTGCATGAGAAAAAAGAATGAACTTTTTAATTATGAACCTGATAAGTCTGTTTTATGAGATCCGAAAAAAATCCCGTAAGTGAAAAATGAGTTTTGCAAGTTTTTGTTGTTTCTCATACATAAGATACTACTTTATACTGATAATTAGATGTTTTAATAAATTGTTTAAACAGTTTGTTCTTTTTTTCATCAATTTTCTCTTACAGCAGATTTAGGACTCGTGGTTTTAAACAAAATTACCACTTTTTTGCAACTCTCAATTAAAGTATAGTAGTAGTTGAATAATGTTAATAAGCATAATTGTTTAAACAATTTATTTCATTTTCAATAATATTCTTTCAAAATTATGCTAGAAAATTGTAGTTTTTCTAAAAAAATTCACTTTTTGTCAAATTTCCAATCAGATTAAGATAAATAGTTAATGAAAGTTACAAAAATAATTTGTATGAACAATATATTGTTATCAGTAATAATATTAAATTTAAACAAAGCTGAAAAATTGCATCTTTCTCAGAAATTGTTTACTTTTGTCGAATTTTTAATTAGACTAAGATAATTATTAATTTTTTGAAACATATTTTATTGTTTAAAAAATTCATTCTAATTGTGAATAATATTATCTTATCATACATCTAGAAAACTGCAGTTTAAAAAAAAATTATACTTTTTTCCAATGTCCACCTAGAGTAAGGTAAACATATTAAATGAAGGTATCAAAATTATAGTCCGTCACAAATCTCCTAAGCGTCAAAGCTCCCGCAAATGAGCGATCAGTTACCTGAGAAAGCTCCCAACAATCAGAGCGCCAGACAAAAATGTTGCAGTTTAAAAATTAAAAGAAACACAGTTTTAAAAAATACATGATCACCACTCTACGGAAGTTTGAACAACTCACACTCCGATTCGTGGGAGCTTTTTCAAGATCCTTGTCACTCATTCGTGGGAGCTTTGACGCTCGGGAGATTTTTCACGGATTCCAAAATTAATTGTTTCAAACTTTTGTTATTATTTGTAATATTGTGCAATTTGAATAATGATAGAAAGTTGTGGGTTTTAAAAGAAAAATACACTTTTTGTCCAATCTGAAATTAGAGAAAGGTAATAAGAATTATCTAAAGTGAATAAAATTATTATTTCAATTTTTTATTATTGTTAAAAATATTCTCTTAGAGTAACGCTGGAAAATTGCAGTGTTTCTGTAAAAATGTTCTAAATATTAAATTTACTGTTGTTTCGACTTCTGAATAGAGGGATGTAAGTAATCAATTAAAGTTTCTCATTTTAATTTTGTTAGCAATTTATGCCTACTGTGAAAAATACTCTCTTATAATAATAATAATTAAAAATTACAGTTTTTATTTTTAAAAATTACTTATGGTCCGAATTCCTATCAGAGCGGTTTAGGGTAAAAATTAAAGTTACCAAAGTTAATTTTGTAAATAATTTTACTCTATTGTTAATAATATTATCTTAGAATTATGCTATCAAATTCCTGTTTTTTTCTTCAATTTTCCACTTTTTGTCCAATTTCTAATATGAGCGAGGTTAATAATTGACTAGAGTTAAAAAATTAATTGTCTAAAAAATGTATTGTTTTTTCAAATAATATTCCATTTGAATAAGGCCAGAAGAATGCGGCTCCTTGAAATTTTAAGTTTTGGTCCAATTATATGT
This sequence comes from Belonocnema kinseyi, assembly GCF_010883055.1. NCBI lineage: Eukaryota > Metazoa > Arthropoda > Insecta > Hymenoptera > Cynipidae > Belonocnema > Belonocnema kinseyi. Next base: position 174,098,114 of record NC_046658.1, on the reverse strand, counting down.
TGGAGCGAAGAAATAGTTAATAAATGTTAATAAACATAATTTTTGAAAGAATTTATGGTCATTTTGTATACTTCTTTCAGAATGATGCTAAAAAATTGCAGTATTTCTACAAATTTCACACTTTTTGTCCCAGTTTCAATCAGTGTGAGATATGCAATTATTTAAAGTTACTAAAATTATTGGTTTCAACTATTTATTTTTATTTTTAATAATATTTAATTTAAATAAAGTTATCCAGTTGTGGATTCCAGATATTTGACACTTTTTACTCAATTTTTAATAAGAGTGAAGTCATAAATAATTTTTTAAATATAATAATTAAAATAATTTATTCAAATTCTTAATAATATTCACTTTAAATAATTCTAGAAAATTTCTGTTTTGAAAAATCTCCCAGTTTTTGTCCAACTTTAAATAAGCGTAAGGTAAATAATGAAATAAAGTTAACAACCAGATTGTCGAAACTATTATTATTGGAACAAATCTGCAATTTGAAAAAGGCTGGGAACATTGGTTTGATAACAATGCACTTATTGCCTAATTTTATATTATATTGAGGTAATAATAATTATGTAAAGTTAAAAATATTATAATATTCAATTATAATATTTTAATATTTCATTTAAATAAAGCTATAAAGTTGCAGTTTTTTCAAAAATGTCCATCTTTTTCTAGGTTTTCAATTATTGATATTTAATAATCATTTGAAGTTGACAAAATTAACTGAACCGTTTTTGATTTTTGCGAATAACATTCCCTTAGAATAATGCTAGAATATCTCAGTTATTTTCAACAATTTTGCTATTTTTATCGAATTTTCAATTACAGTGAGGCCAATAATTAGCTAAAGTCACCAAAATTAATTGTTTAAACAATTTATTTTCAATGGTTATAATATTTAATTTGAATAATGCTAAAAAGGTTGCCAGTTTTTCCCGGAATTTTCAAATATTTGTTTATTTTATTACTCAGACTGGATTTAAAATTAATTCATTTCCTCAAAAAATATTATTCAAACAAATTATTATAGTTTATTACTCTTTTCTTTTCTATTCTTGCTAAATAGTTGTATTTTATTTGAAAATTTTAAACTCTTCTTCAACTTTTCATCCTGTTAAGTATCAAATAATGTAAGTTAACAAGCATAGTTTTTTGAAGGTTTTATTAATGTTTTTAACTATTTTTTATTACATGAGTTCTAATAATTTTCTGTTTTTTCTGAACTTCTAAATTTTATTTAGACTTTTTATTGGCTCCGACTTTTTATTTATGAACAAATAAAAAGTGAACCTCAAAAAATATCTTTTTTTAATAGTATGGTATTGTCTTAAATGAATTATTTTTGCTCTTTTTCCAGTGTTAAGCAAACAAATTTTAAACAAAAAAGCTATCTTATACAAAAACCAAAAACATAGATTAAAATAATTAGGATAATTATTTTTTTTTTAATGAAAATAAAATTTTTATTACAAAGCCGAAAAGAAAAATTTACTATTGCACATATTTAAATAT
>NC_046658.1:174094613-174096502 GCF_010883055.1 Belonocnema kinseyi | reverse complement strand
ATTTTACTTATTATATTTCTATTTATATAATTTTTAATTTTTAAAATATATATATATATTTTTGAATTCGAACAAAAATTTGAATTCAGGACAGGATTCGAGACGAGATTCGAGGGGAAAGAAAAGGAGCCGTTACATAACAGATGGTAAATAAAGATAATAAATTGTTTTTCGTTTCAGTTATCAAAATTTTTTCCAATTACTATCTATTGAATTCGTTTTTATTAAAAATAATATTTTTTAATCCAAATTTTTTAGATATTGTTGAATAAATTGTTTAATTAATGTGAGAGCTTTAATTTCATTGATAATACTTTTTTATGAATTCCATTTTATGTAATAAAAAACCATATGTAAAAGGAATAAGGAAATAACATTATTGTTTAAATTTTGCTCTGAAAATACGAAATATTAATATTGTTGCACCACAAGAGAAGCTTAATTATTTACTTTATTTTAAAAAATCATTGAAAAAATTGGGCTAACTTTTTAACAAACAAAAATTTAGGACAGTTTATAAAAGCATTTTTTCAAGTCCTTATTTATTGTTCCTATGCAAAAATGTCCTAGTAAAAACTTAAGCAAATTTTTCAGGAGCGCAAAAAAACCTGTTCATTACTATAATTATTTCAAAGATAAACAATTTAAGAATCACTTTTGGCAGTTGATATTCTGAAAAGGTAAAATTTTACGAGAAAAATATCGTGAAAAATTGTTCTTTGTCATAACAATATAAATGCAATAAAAAAATCGATTTTTCATTACAACCAAGAATCATGCCCTAGGAATCTGCTTATACTTTTTTTTTTTAATAATGCGCTCCTTTAAAGAATCGCTTTTTATGAATTTTTCCTTAGAAGAATAAGTTTTTAAGAATTCGAACATGATTGCATGAAGAAGTTTTTATTTATTGAAATTGACTAAAATAAGAATAAGCTATTGATAAAAATCTTTACGTTATGAAATAATTATTTAGAATTGATATTAAAGCAATAGTTTAGCATGTCGGTGATCTATAAGCTTTTAATATAATCTTAAGAAGACTTTAATATTATTATTCAAGAAAGATAAAAAAGCGATTAGCTCCTTGAAATTGAAAACCAATAGATGAATTATTTCTTAACAAAGCGTGCAAAATATTTTATTTGTCAGTTTGTCCATGAAATTCAAGCTTTTCTGTGTAGTTTCAAATAAAAATTCCGTAGGAAAGTCGTTTTAGTTTAGCATTTAAATAAATTATTTTATTATATTGAAATTAATTACATAGAGTCCATTTACTGTATAATTTTTTTGTGCACCAAATTTTCGTTGTTGTATAAACGAACAATTAAAATAACAGAAAATTTTTGTTTGAAATTATATTTTTGGAGATAATCTAACCTAAAGGGGGAGGGTCGGTAAGGCCGGTTTTTGGCCTAATTTATTTTTGGACCAAAAAATCTGAAAAAATCATGGTAGTATCTTATAAGTATCCCGAGTCGATTGCACGCTAAACGGACTACCCTCCACCCCCCAGCCACCCCTACAAATATAGGAAACACCACTACCCACCAACTGTATTTTCGAGAGATTTGACACTCTTAAACATGTATTCTGAGGTTAGCTCGGGTTCACTATGGTTTTCGGGGTCGCCGAATACAAATCTGGCGTCCTTTGACTTTTATCGCGTCAAGTTCAAGGTCATTTGGAAGGTCAAATCGAGAGAAAACGGTAAAAGAATCCAAAAAAATACGTTATAGGTTTTTGGAGTCGCTAATTACGAATCTGACACCCGTTGAACTTTACCGCTTCAGTTTCAAGGTCATTTGAAGGTCATTTGAAGGTCAAATCGAGAAAAACAGTTTAAAAATTTTAAAAAAATTATGTTATAGGTTTTTGGGGTCGCTGAT
>NC_046658.1:174039714-174094513 GCF_010883055.1 Belonocnema kinseyi | reverse complement strand
ATTTGGCCTTCAAATGACCTTCAAATGACCTTGAACCTGAAGCGATAGAGTTCAACGGATGCCAGATTCGTAATTAGCGACTCCAAAAACCTATAACGTATTATTTTGGATTTTTTAACCGTTTTCTCTCGATTTGACCTTTCAATGACCTTGAACCTTACGCGATAAAAGTCAAAGGACGCCAGATTTGTATTCGGCGACCCCGAAAACCATAGTAAACCCGAGCTAACGTCAGAATACATGTTTAAGAGTGTCAAATCTCTCGAAAATACAGTTGGTGGGTAGTGGTGTTTCCTATATTTGTAGGGGTGGCTGGGGGGTGGAGGGTAGTCCGTTTAGCGTGCAATCGACTCGGGATACTTATAAGATACTACCTTGATTTTTTCAGATTTTTTGGTCCAAAAATAAATTAGGCCAAAAACCGGCCTTACCGACCCTCTCCCTTTAAAGGCATAGTATGATCAGTTTGATGAAGGTGGAATCTGCATTATCAACTCAGAACTTCCGATTACCTGTTGGTTGCTTTTCTCTTAAGCTACTAGAGACATCGTAATAAGAATCCTTTTTCAGAAATACACCAATTATTTGGCCAGGTGTTCCGTATATGTTTTTCAAGGAATCTGTATTATCATCAGAGAATAACAGAATTTCCTAACATCTTTTAAGACTGGATGGAGCTATACATTAAAAATTTTCTCAAATAAATTTGTACTGAAAAAAGATCTCTGGCAGTCGGAAGTTTTGTGCTTCGATTCCCAACGGAGCGAAGCAGATATTTTTTCAGAAAAAATTTTAACCTAAACAATTTTTAATTCATAGTCCATCTAGTCTGACCATGCGTGAAGAATTTCTGTTATTCTCTGATAATAATACAGATTATTTGAAAAAATAGAATACATGAGACCTGGAAATAAGCGTTTTGGTTCCAGATATTTATTATATCCAATAAATATGTAAATAAACCAATAAGAGTATTGTATTAAAAAGTTTGCGCGAATGCTATGCCTTTGCTATTATTCCTCTGGAATAATTTTAAGTACAAAGAAATCTCTTTTCTTACTTTTTTGCCGGTAAAATCATCGCTATAGCAAAATTATACAGATACAGATATAAAAAAAATCTTGGAAGGAAAAGTCTGAACCCTTAAATTGTTTATGAGTAATGAAAAATGGCACTTTCTGAGAGATGAAAACTGCTCATTGTGAAAACTGCAAAGAAATTCAATCGTGCAGTGAGAGCACTTAAATCAAATTAAATAAAGAGTCGATAAGGAAAAAATGAACTTAAAAAGGACCTGCTGGAATGAGATGTGGTTGGGAGATAAAGTTGAGCGTAAATAATCCGTTTTGGATGGTAAGAGCCACAACCTAGGCTCTTGGTATGTACGTCTTGGGAGTATAGCCTTCGGGGATGTGAAGCAATAAAAGTGCATTATTTCAATAACCAAACCGATTCTTCCGAGCCAGCGGCCTCCGACGACAGGAAACAACATTCCCTGGCACTTGGCCAAACAGTAAAGAAACGCCGAAATCCCGGCTCCCCAATAATCGGATGTGTTCCAGCAGTGTTCCTGACACAATGCAGTTATCCACTTCAATGAATTTATCCTTAGTAAAAATGCCTCTGCCTTAATTTTAAAGCGACCCTTTTTTCTACATATATATTTATAATAGGATGGGTGGAATAATAAAAAATTAGTGAAAGAAGGCACAGCGCGCCTACAAAACAGGGTTCTGTAGCCTATTAAGAGTCTGTGTGAGTCGTTGAAATCTCTCCCGACTATGCTTTTCCGTCCCTACTCCTTCTCCTTTCACCTACTTCCCCTCTTTCTGATTACTCACTGCATCGTACCTTCGCCACTTCACCCATCATCACTTCCCTTTCCCCACTTACGCATCACTTAACTAATGCACCTTTCTACACTTCTCCTCCCTTCCCTATACTTGTCCTTGCCTAACTTTCTGGTGAGGTTGTAAAGCAGTCACCACTGTACCTCGCCATTTGAAGCAATTTGTACCTTATTAAATATAACCTCGTGAAAAACCTTAATTGCAATGATCATTATTATTATTATTACTTCCCCTACTTGCCACTCCTACTTTCCACACCCACTTCCCCCAATCTACTTCTCCACCCCTACTTTCCCACTCCTACTTCCCTATCCCTGTTTCCCCATCCCTACTTCTCAATCCCTACATCCACACCCCTACTACCCCACACCTAATTCCCCACCCCGACTTCCCCATCCCTGATTCCACTCCCCTCGCTTCCCCCACAAAACCCATTTCTTCACTTTCCCGACATCCCCACCAGTCATTTCCCCTCCCAAGAAATAAGTACAGCGAACAAGGGGACAGTCAACCGAAATTACAAGTTTTTCTCCCAAGAATAAGGAACAATAAAAAATGAAATAAAAAACAAACAAAAAGGAAACTATATCAATGCCATTTAGGGTGGTCCAAAGTTTTCGAATTTAGACTTTTGGTGAACAATCCCATCCCCAATTTGTTCGTATACCGGAAAAAGAATTTTTATAGTTTATTTTTTAAATCGTTCACCACGAACCAGCGCCCCTGGTATTTTGAAATTAATACGGGTTTTTAAATGGGGTAAAATTGCTTTTTAAAATAACAGAATAAGGAAGTACTTAACATTAACTTTTTGTTTATTAAAATTAAGTAATTTGTGTTAGGAATTTTAGGGTAATAACTTCCATCCCATAAATGTCAATTTCAACCCCAAAACCCCTTCTAAATTCTATAAATTTCTTAGTAGCAATTTCATGTGAAATTCTTGCTAAAGACAGCATTTAAAAAAAATCAATATTTTTAATTTTTTCGATAAAGGGCAAGTTTTCAAGTATTTTAAACTGATTTTTAATTTTATTATTATATGTCACAATAATATTTTCCCTAATAAATCGTGAAAATATAATATTTTTGAAAAAAATGTCATAGTCAATAAAAGAAGATAAAAGGATATTTTCTTCAAACATGTTTGGCAATAGTTTGTTAGTTTTAGTTTTAGTTTCGTCCAACATCATGTTTTCTTGTTTAGAAGATTGTTTTTCTGTTTTTTTAAGAGGCTATTTTTTCAAATCACAATAGGAACATTTTATGGTGGTTGTCCAAATGTGGTCGTTGGATTCTTGATTTTGTTTTCAGGAATTCTGTCAAAATATATTTCTGTTCAGGATATTTGCCTAAATTAAAGAATTTTGATTTATTTAAATTTCATTAATTCCAGGACATAATACCTTTCTACAATTTACAGGGAATAAAATTGCTTAAAAAGCCCAAATTTATTAAAATAAATACCAAAATGTTAAAAAAATTAGTATTCTTCTATAAATTCATCAACTGTATCATTTATGTAACCTGTATAATTATATTTTTTCACGAATTACAGATGGAAAGAATGTTTAAACAAGTAATAATTTGTTGAGTAATTCGATTGTATTTTAAAGAATACTTAAAAACTTGTAATTTAGTAATTGAAAAATAATTCATTTTGATAAAATATTGCAATATACCTTGCTCAGCATACATTTTACAGAAAATTTATATTTTGAATTTTTTCTGGGAGATTTTTCGGGCACAATACCAGTAGATTGGGTTGAGAAGGAGTAAAAATTTAGAGCCATTGAGCAAAATTTCTGATCAGATAATTCTTTAAAACTATAATTCTTCTTACATTTTTTCATAAAATTTCTTATTTTAATTCAAAAATGTAGTAAATTACTTTCTTAAAATTCGGTAGAGGGAAATTCTAAATTATAGTAAAATTTCTTTGCAAAGAAAAATAAACTTGCAATTAATTTTAAAATAATTTTTAAGTCAAATTACAATTCGTCACGAAAAATCCCGGTTTAGAGTCAAAATTATGATTTTTAATAACAAAATTTCTTCTACAGTAAGCATGAAATGAAAATTATGCTTATTTATATAAATCTTCTGTTCCAAAGCGAAAATTATAAATCTTAACGGATATCACTAGTTTCAAGTCACATTTTAATTTTTGTCAAAAATTCCCTGTTCAAATTTTGAATTATATTTATGTACAAACTTTTAATTTTGATTCAAAATTATACATAGTAACTGCTTTTCCTAGAATTCGCAAGATGGTAGTTTCTAATTTCGGTAAAGTTTTATTCTCAAAAGAAAAAAATGTTTCAAATGTAAAAAATTTCTGATTTGGAAAACAGAATTTTCAAAATCTTGCGAATTCTGTTTTGGAACAGGACTTTTTGTTGTAAATTCCCTTTTTACCAATTATGATTGTTTGCGAAATTTCTTGTTTAAAATTAAAAATTATAAATCTTTACAAAAATTATTTTTTTATTTTATTTATTTGTTCAAAGTCAAAGCTGAAAATGTAAATTTTTTCAGAACATTCCCTAAATTAAGTCACAATTGCATTAATTTTCAAAATTACCTTTTTAAAGTCAAGACAACATTTTTTTCTTGAAGCAATAATCTGATTTAGGGAAAAGTGGTTAAGTTTGTTTGAAAATAATAATAGATAGCATTATAGAAATGCTCTCTACTCACGACCACCAACATTTTTTATAGAATTAGTTCAGTAAAACTCACCTGTAACAAAAAAGATAGAATTTTATTAGAACAATGGAATTAAAACCGCTTGTCTGAAAAGGGAAATAAGTAATGGGTTAACTACATTTTTTATAGAAAATAAAATAATAGTAATTGTTAATTCCTAAAATTGATTCAAAAGTATGATAATTGTGGAAAAAGGATCTAAATAAATTTTTTAATGTTCAACAGTACCAGAGGTTAAACCCTAATATAGATTTCAAAATATAATTTATTTTTTTCGAAAACTCCCTATCTTGAAATAAAAATTATATTTCTTAACAAAATCTTCGATTCTAAAAATAACGTAAAATGTAAATTTTACAAATGTTTCAAGTCCTAATTGTAATTTTATACTAAATCTTTCTGCCCTAAAGTAAAAATAATTATTCTTATCGAAATTTCCTGTTCTAAAGTCAAAATCATTATCCTGAGTGGAAACTCTTTGTCCTAAAGTAAACATTATTATTCTTAATGAAATTTTTTGTTTTATAATAGAGCAAGAATTGAAATTAAATTTATTTACAGAAATTCCCAGTTCTATATCGGCATTATAGTAATTCTTGAAAATTCAATTGTCAAAATTATATTTATTATGTTTTATTTATTCCGTGTTTTAAAACAAAGATTATAATTCAGAACGAAATTTTCTCATCTGAAAAGAACCTTAAAAAAGCAAATAAAGTTTTGAAGGAATTCATAGTTGTCGATTAGAATTATAATTATTTTTAAAAAATGGAAAAAATCATATGAAAATTTAAAGAAATTAATTTTTGGAAAAATAACACAAGATGCGAAAAAAAGACCAAATTTGTTCTTTAAAAAAAGATTGGCAAATTTTCAATGAATTATTTTTTGAGTAGATGCGGAGTTCTTGTTTGAATCGCCCAAAACTGCATTACAAATAAACAAAACAAACCTTTGTAAAAAAAACTCACAGAGTACAGTAAAATTTCTAATCACAAATTTATTTGCTTAAGTTAGATCTAAAAATTTTCTTTTGAGCTTTTTCTCCTACGAGGCAGGTGATGAGCATGTATTCGCTAAAGCCGAAGGAACATTCACAAAGGAGAATTCACGATCATTAAATTTTATTTGGCAATGATTTTAATTTTAATTTTAAAATTAATATGCAAATTTCTAATTCTTAGTTAAAAAAAAATTATTATTTATCGCTATTCACGTGAAACTTTAAATATAAAAGTAGTCTTGTAAAGAAAATATATCCTCTTCTCATCGCTTCTATTTTTGTACTTTATCTCTTTTTTCGTCTTCTCTCTTTCCCGCTTTCAATCTCCTAGCAGGGGAGCAATAAAGTGCCGCCTGGGCAGCAAATATTGAAAATATTATTTTACGATGACTCGCAGTTTGGGTGTGTTCCAACGCAATGGAGGATCCCTTTATGAAATTGTCCTGTTATTCGACTCTATGAATTCTCGTTTATCCTTTCAATCTACATCCGCACGAATTTCCATAATTATATCTCGCAAATGTTATATTTTATATTTCAATCAAAAAATATTTTTTTTATTCATGGATAGTTAAAACATTTAAAAATACGATTTTTAAAGAAAGTAGTTGAATCATCTCCCAAATCAGAATAATATATAAAAAGACAAAACAAGAAAAAGTTTCAACCAAGTTTTAATTTTTAGGCAACAATTATTTTCAATATGAAATAGAAATTTTGAAAAACTATTTTTTAGGTTATTAAATTTCAAAGTGTTAATACATATGGTATTTCTAAGATTCAAAAGAAAATTCAAAACGATTTTTTAAACTTGAGAATCGCGGAAAAGTATTATTTTTATTTTACATATAATATTTCAAAACTTTCTAAATAGATAGAAATCTTTCAAAATGACTCAAATTAGTCCTTAAAATTTTTAATTAGAAAAAACTTTAGTATTTTTTGCAATCTTCTTTGAAAATTCAGTTTTTCAACAAATAAAATATTAGAAAGCTTTATTAGAAAGCTTTATTAGGTAAGGAAGGACAAAAAAATTAAATTTTTTAAAAATTAAATAAATGTATTGATTAAAATAATAAAATTAAATTTCGGGTTGCCGGAAATTAAAAACCAGAATTTTTGAACACATACTCGATTTTGAAGTTAGAAATTTTAACATAGGTTTTTCATAACCTTCCTAGACTTTTAATCATTACTTTGATGTTGATTTAAAAAAAAATTAAAATACTTTCTACATAAAAAAACAAGTATCAACAAAGTATTATTGACCCTATTTTTATAATGAATTTCTAAGCATTTCAGTTAACTTACACACTAAAATTCTAAATATTAATCAAATATCAAAGTATTATGAAAAAATAACATTTTCTCATTAGGGACCGTACTTAAATTCCGTAACAGATGAACACTAATTTACAAAAATTTATTTTAAATTTAATTTTACGCGCCACAGAAATCTGTTGAGTGAAAAACAAACCTAGCCAAAAACGATTAAAAAATTCAGGAAATTTTATTTTTTCAGTGAAGAGTCAGGGACTTGAAAAAAAACTTGCAAAAGTCAGGGATTTTCTATAACTTTCAATAACTGATAAGCAGGATAAATTTATAATTTTTTAATTTTAATTAAAATTTTTTTATTCCGTTTATAACAGATTCAAGGTTTAAAATAATACAAGTTTAAGATTGTAGGTCAGCGAAAAATGTTCAACTGTTTTTTTTTTTTGTTGAACAGTCAACGATTTCGTAGAAACTTAACTTGCTGTTCAAAATTCATATTTTGGTGTTTGATAAGTGAACTGAAATCTTTTTTGGATTAGAATTCAATTTTTCGTTTTTTTTTTTGAAAATTTGTTTTTTTGTTGTAATTTTAAAATTCGTCTATTTTTTATAGAAACTGCATCTTTCTTTTATTAAAATGCAACTTTTCGGTTGAAAATTCAAGAATTTTGTTGAAAAGTTATCCTTTTCGGTCATAATATTAAATGTTTGGTTTTTTAACTTAGCTATTTGATATCAAATTTAAGTATTAAAAATCCATTTTTGGCGTTGAAAAGTCAACTTAAATCTTGTTTAACCTTTTTCGTTGAAAAGATAAATGTTTTGTTAAAAAGTCAACTGTTTCATAGAAAATTCACCTGTTTAAAAATCATATTTTGACATTGAAAAGTCCACTGAAATTTTTTCTAGAAAAAAATCCACTTTTTTTTGAAAATTAGTATTTTTCATTTAAAAATTCATTTGTTTTAATAAAAAAAATTGTAATTTCTTGGATAAAAATGCACCTGCTTCGTTGAAAATTAAGTTTATTTGTTCGAGAGTTCAACTACTTTGTTTGAAAAACCTTTTTAAGAAATAATTTTTTCTCAACAATTTATATTATTAGTGGAAAATTCATCTCTTTGCTTGAAAGTTGAACTATTTTCTTGAAAATTTATCTTTTTTAACTGATTTTCGGAATATAATACAAATATTTTTCAAATAGAAAATTCAATTTTTGTACGGTAAATTCGCCGTGACTCGAAAATTCAACAATTTAGGTAGACTTTTTTTTCTTTTACGACTAAAAAATCTTTATTTGTTGAAAATTCGTGTGTTTGGTTGGTAAACACCATTTTTTAAATGAAATTTGATCTTTTTTGGTTGAAATATCAACTAATACACTTTCTTGTTGAGGATTCATGATTTTAGTTTTAAAATTTAATCCTTTTTGGAAAATTGATTTCTTTGTTACAAATTCAAATATTTTCTTAAAAAGTAATCTTTTTGATTCAAAATTCTAAAACTCAGGTAGGAAATTTATATTGATCATCAAAATTATTTATCACGACTGTTCTTTTTAATATTAATAATTTGCAAAATATTATTAATTATGTTAAAACCTTTTAAAAGAGGTACGTATTGTACTGAAACGCGAAAAATGGAAAAAGGAGATTTTAATAAAATAAATTCTGTGTTAAAAAAGACGATCTTTCGCTCAATTCTATTTTTTTATGTGGACTATACGACATGAAGAAAATCTATGCTTTAATATCCACCTCTGCTGATAATTTGAAGTAGAACAGTCCAAAATTTTATTTATTTTAATTGTTATTTTCTCAAATCTTTAAGTAGAGTTTTTCTCTTCTAGTAATTACATCTAAGATTTTGAAAAAGCTCTAACTTTTTAAATTGTGTGCTCATCGAAAAATTTGGCTAGAATAGTTTAAAATGTATTTGGTGTCTACTGAAAATTTTTGGATACATGAAAAAAATAATTTTTTCTATTTTTTGAAAATTTTCAAATTTGCGAAAAGTATGTAACTTTTCCAATTTTCATGAAAATTAAACCATTCATTTGGAAAATTTGCAATACTTTGACCCACCCATGAAAAACTTTGATAAAAATTGTGATAAGTTAAAAAAAAATTGAAAATTTTGAAAATGCTATAATTTTTTAAATTTTGGGCTAAAAAAAATTCAGGTCAAATAGTTTTGAAATATATTTGGTATCTGTTGAAATATTTAAATGAAATTTTTGGATCTATAAAAAAAATTTTTTCTATTTTTTTTTTAAATTTTCCAATTTTTAAAAGTATATATCTTTTTTAATTTTTATCAAAATAAAAAAGTTTATTTAGATAATTTGCAAGTCTCTGACCCATCTATAAGAAACTTTAACAACAATTTATAAAATTGAAAAAAAAATTCAAATTGATGCAAAATCCTGTTATACAAATCAAGAATCCAACGACCAAATCTGGACCACAACGATTAAACGAAAACCAAAAAACCCTATTGTAATTTGAAAAAAAACCCAAAAAACAACAAAAAAAATAAATAAAAAAAACAAAAAAATAAAATTAACAAATGCCTTTGTATGTCTGGCTAGAACACTCTTATTACAGCGTCCCAAACGAACATCACTTGCGTGCTCCTCTATCCTAGTATTAAGAAGTCTGCCAGTCTGTCCCACGTAATTCATCCCACAGATCCTGCAAGTGATCTTATAGACAACACCACCCTTTTCAAAATTATCCAAAGGATCCATGCAAAAATTTATCACGGAATTCATTTTAAATGGAATGCAGAAAATAGTATGAATTTTACATTTTTTTAACATGAGTTCAATAGTTTTAGAAATTTGACCAAAAAATGGAAGAACAAAAGTATTAAACGAACTATATTCCTTTAACTCTTTCTGATTATCTACAAGAAAATTATTAATATCTTTGTTTTTAATTTGTTGAACTCTAATTGCAATATGTTTCTCAATTAACTCCTTTGGATAATGATTCAGAAAAAGGATATTCCTAACAATATTCAAATTTCTTGTGTGAAATTAACAATGGGAGAAACCAAAAGCTCTGTCAACTAAGTTTTTAATTACTGCAATTTTGTTTTGAAAGGGATGAGCAGAAAGGAAATTTAAAATTCTACCTGAATATGTACTTTTTTTGTAGCAATTGGTAATAATATTACCATTCCAACCCTTAATTACTTCTATGTCAAAAAAAACTGATTTTATAATCCTGTTCTATTTCATGAGTGAATTGAAGTTTTGGATGAAAACTGTTAAAAGTATCAATGACAATCTGTAACTTTTGCAGAGAAACACATAATAAGGTATCGTCGACAAAACGAAAATAAAAAGGCAAAACAAAATCTAATTTCCCAAAAACAAAAACCTCCAAATCTTCCATCACTATTTCTGCTAAAATCGGAGAAATGACTGAACCTATGGGAGTACCAGAATTCTGTTTATAGAAAGATCCATTAAATTTAAAATGAGTTGACTCCATAATAAAAAATATCCCTTCAATAAAATCTTTTTGACATGAACGAGTACGGGTTTTTATATTAGTCCATCTTTTTAAAATTGCCTTTTTAACTAATTCAAGGTGTATTCTCGGAAACATTGCAATAAGATCCAAAGAAATCATAACATGGTCATCCGGAACCCTTTTCTGAATGATACTTTTTTGAAATTCCCAGCTGTTTTTGACATTGTATTTAGAAGTTGTGATAGAGTCCTTGAGAATCAAATTAAAGTTTGTTCTAAAAATTTGGTGGGAGTATTAATAGTTGAAATAACTATTCTTGAGGAATAGCTATCTTTGTGAATCTTTCTCAACCCATAACATCCTGCAAGAACTGTGTCTTCAGTGTTAATATCAGTCCATCTTATATCCTTTCCCAGAAGTCCTTTCTTTCTCCAATTGTCAAGCATCTTAAAAGTGTCTCTTTTTAATTTTTCTAACGGATTTTTTCATCATCATTTTTTTCATCAGGGTTGCTTCTAAGAAACTCTTTCGTCATCATGAAACCTTTAGAAATTCTACGATCAATATAACTGAAATGCAAACTATTTTTCTCAACAAAGCTCTTTGACAAGTGTAAAACCTTGTTTCGGAAATCCTGCTGATCCAAAATAGGAATTTTGTGTATATTTGATTCAACTTCTTTTACTATTTCTATCATTTGTTTTGCCTTAGTTTTTATCACACGGTTACTAAAACCTTGACCTGATCTGAGAATATCTGTGACTGAATCAGGAATTTGAATATCTGTCAAATTAACAAACCAAGGATCTTTATCTCCTTCTTCAAAAATCCTATGTAAATTTAAATTTTGTTCTTGAAAAATAGTTTGCTGATGAATTAAATTTGAAAGTTTGTTATCATGATTTACATCACTGCTTAAAAATCTTTGATTAAGGAAAATCTGATGCTTTAAAAGATTAATAATTTCATTTTGTTACAAACTTCTAATTCACTTCTTATTCTTGAAATTCTTGACATTAAAAAATTCAAAATTTTGAAAATGCTCTCAATTTTTTAACTCGATTGGATAAATCCTTTAAAAGTTAGCGTGGCTACAACATTCAGGTAACCATGCATACAGACATACAGACATACAGACAGACACCTATGAAATTTTATGGTTTTCGGATTCTGTGAGTACCGAAACGTAAAGATCCGTTAAAAGCAAGAGATTGAAAATTTGGGCGAATACATTAAATTCTCAGGAATAAGAATGTAAAAAAGAAATAGTAAATCGAATGCGCAGGTGTCCCGCGGCGGAGATTCCCAAAGGAAAAGGAAGAATTTTCTATTCCAAGGGAGTATCGTTCTCTTAGTGTGTGAGACATTTCGTTTCGAAAACTTGTCTCTTTTTATCAAGTGATAGCGTTCTTTCCCCTTTTCTGTTGCTCACCATCCCTTTTTCTTTTTATGTCATCGGCCGAGAGGGACTTTGCGAGAGCAAGAAGAAGACGTAGGTATGATAGAAAGGATGTTCGCTCTGCAGGGAACCTAATGCCACTTGGAAGTCGGAAATCTAAAGAGAAAGACGATGTTAAATCAATTTCTTGTAGCAAAGAACTTAAAACTATCCTTACGAGGCAAAGCACACAAAAAATTGTAAAGAAATTTCTTTTTTTCTCTTTGATGAAATGTTTATTCAAGTATTTTTCGCAAGCTACAAGAGACAAGATACATTTGGTCGAATTGGAAAAATTGAGAATTTTTAGGGACCGGAATAATATTTTGTGACGCTTGAGTGAGCACTGCACATCCTTCCACAGCGTCTCTTACCAAACCCCAACGTGCGGCGTTAATTCTCGGAAACATTAAATCCAGGAACACTGAATCCAGGTTTGACTGTAATAATATTTACTTGAATTTAGGATCATTTCAAGTAAAATGACGAATTAAGAAGTTATTTCAAGAAGGAGCTAATTAATTCTAGGGTTTTTATGCAAATACTGTGAAACCCTTCAATAACCCTCCCTTCTACAGCCCTCACAAGAATTGACACCATGCCGGAGGTTGTTGTAACAGTTGCTATGCGGGGTGTGCGGGATCTGCACTTGCCACGCAGTTGAGCACTCAGGCGTGAACAAACAAAAGCGAAGCGGTCTATAATGAGTTAGTTCCCACCCAGCGTCAGCTCCAAAATCGGCGCTATTGAAGAGTTTCACTCTAGTAACTAATTCTTACATTTTCAGCCATTAATTTGAGTCCGTTTAAGTTTCGAAAAAAAATTCTTTTTGCAGATAACGTCATATGAATAATCTAAAAATTATAAGAATTTGAAATATTAAATGAGAACGATCATGTTTAATGACCACATTTTCAAAAAATTTCAATTGATTTATTTAAAATTTACAAAATAGAATATTCCTAACAAATTTTTTGAAATTACAATATTTTCTTTTATATACATAGAAAAGTGAAGAGTTAAATTGCTAATATCTACACTTGAAGAATATTCAATTCTAAATCTTCTGAATTAAAATGTTTTTTAATAAACATTTAAATACTCTCAAATACTTTCAAATACATACGTTTAAAATTTAATCGTTTAAAAATTAATAGGTTTCTACAAACTCTTTTATTTTTACTATCTTAATTTAACGTTACGTCCCTTACTAAATCTTCATCCCACCCTCACTCCCCCTCATTTCGGAAACTAATTTGCATTCAATTTTGTTCACTTCCGGCACTTAATTTACCCTCATTTTCCCTGCTTCCCCTCTACTTGAAAGTTGTGAGCCATGAGTTAGGAGTTATGAGTTAGAATTTAGGAGACAGAACTTAGGAGTTTGAATTCTGGAGTTAGGAGTGAGAATTCAGAAGTCAGGAGTTAGGAGCTAGAGGTTAGAATTTAGGAGTTAGGAGTTGATGGTTAGGAGTTCCCCTCACTCTCCTGCTTGGAAAAAGTGTGATTGTCGGACAGTCGAAAACAAATCTAAAGGCTTCTGCCCGGGGTACAGAAGCTATCCAAAAAAGATGTTTAATAGCAAGACAAATGTTAAAATGTTTATTGAATTTATTATAAACAAATAAGTGAATGAAAATGGTTCCATCGGGATTGGCGGCAATCCTTCACTTGATTCGCACAAAGTTAAAACAATTTAATAACGAAAAGAGTTCTTCAGTTAAATTAGTAAAAGTTAATAAATAATTTGTTATTTTAAAATCAAGCTTTATAAATATATATCCATATGAAGTATTTTTGATGGAATAAATATAGCTATTTCTATGCAATCGATCACATATGACTTAAAACTAAAAGCTAACTATAATAATTTGCCACTAAAGTCAAATGATTGATTGTTTAAACTGCCTTAATTAACAAATGCACTATTTGGCAATTTCTTAAAGTACAAACCTAATTTTTTCGTTCCAATTAACTATAAATAAATAACTTTTCAAATTCTAGGAACATTTTGAAGACAGTGAACAATTTATTATTGTAAACGACAATTGTTCAAACACCTTTCTATAATTTTATGTATTTATTAAAAGAATATTCCTTTTTCACGAAATTAACAGTCAGTTATTTAGCAATGATTTTTACCTTTAAATTCATTATATTTGATAATTTTTTACCCAAACCTAATTAACAAATGCATTATTTGGCTATGTCTCAGCATTTAAACTTGTTTCTTTTTTGTGTAATCAACTGTTAATAACAATTCTTTAAATTTTTTAATTGCTCGATAACAATCGACTATTTTTATTAACAATTTAAATAAAATAGCCATACACGGTATATAATATGAGATTTTTACCAACGTTTTTTCAAATACAAATATTTTAACAAACTATTTAATCGTAGTATGTTATTTTCAAAATTAACCAATCAATTCCGTAGACCGAAAAGAATGTCAAGAAGTAATTAACGTTCTTTGAAAAAGCATTACTTTTTGTCAGCTTATGGCAAGAAATTATTGCTAAGTAATTTGAATAATATTTCACAACAAAAAAACTTTTAGTTTTATAAATGCATTAGCCAATAAATTTGCTTACTTCATTGTTAATAAAAATAAAAATAGTGGATCATTATCAAACTATCAAAAATGTTTAAAAATTTGTTCTTAACAGTTGATTAAACAAAAAAAAACAAGTTTAAATGCTGAACAATAGCCAAATAATGCATTTATTAATTAAGTTTGATTAAAAAATTATGAAATGCTATCGATTCATAGCACAAAATCATGTTTAAATAACCATCTGTTAATTCCGCAAAAATGTCGTATTTTATTTATAAATAAATAAGAAGATAAAAATTTGTTAACACAATTGTTATTTACAATAATAAATTGTTTACCATAATCAAAATATTCTAAAAAATTTAGAGATCTTTTCTGAATAGTTGCTTACAGTTTTCTAGGTAATTTTGATTGCATCAAAGCATTATTTCGAATCCGGTTCAAAAGTCGATTTTGTTTCCCTTTTTATTATTAAATGAATATAAAAGTAAAAATCGGCTATGTCAGTTTGATGCGAAATTTTATTAGTTTTCCGTTTTCAAAGAAGTTAAAATCGGATAATAATTTTCTTTCAAAAATAGATTTGTCTACTCACGTATTTTTTCCTTACTTTTCAGGGCTATGAACCTCTAAAAATAATAATAAATATTTTTCATATCAAAAGATTCATTAAGCTCCTATGCACATTCAGATACTTCAGGTGTTTATATATAGCGGCAAACTGTGCAAAGAAGCAAATACAGTTTCAAAGGGGACGGATTTTCTGACTTGGGATAGTACAGGTTGTGAATAGAGATAGAGCTTTTTTCCTTTTACCTGCGCTCGTATCCTTTCTTTTCCTTTCTTGGCCAAGAAGACGAAGATAAAAGGGAGGAAGAAGGGAACTCTGTGATCGAAAGGAAGCCTGTCCTGGAGTGAATTCAACGGTGCTTGAAAGCAGTAGGACACGACTGACTGGGCTGGGGATGGGCAAGGTGGGGCAGGAAAACAGAGCAAAGGATATCTGAGAGAGGACGAAAGAAAAAAAATTAAAAAGAGACAAAACTGAGGGAGAGAGAAAAAGGCGTTTTCAAGAAATCCTGTCCCAGGATGGTCAATATCGAAGAGTATCTTATATCAGAGCTTTCGAGCTTACATCGAAACGAAACATGTTGATGTCAACATCCCCTAACTTGTAGTTTTTCTTCCTGTATCATTTACTCTTTGCTTATTTGTCCCCCTTCAAAAAGAATATCTCGCTTCTATCAATATTTTTCTACTCGAGTTTCCTTATTTACTCTCTATTCATATCATTCATGAGATTTCTGGAACTTGGGACCCTTGAAAAAATACGAGATACATATTTCACGAATCTGAGAGACCCATAACTGATGCCTTTTATTTTGCACTTAATAAATTGAGAATAATGTGTGGAAGATAATATTTATCAAGGTAGCCGGAAAAATGTATTTTTAAGACTTTAATATTTAGCACCTGAATCCTAATCTTGTAACTTTTAGTTATAAAATATTTTGTTAATGAAATTAAATAAATTTTTATTTAAATTTAGAAATTTTCAGATTGATTTTGAAGGCCACAGTCTAATTTTCTTTATAGAATGAATTTTTCACGAATGCAGGTTAAATTCATTTAATTTCAAAAAAATCTAGATTAAAACTTAAAACAATTCAAATTAACTGGAAAAATAAAAATTTTGGTTTCTTTTAGTATACTTGGAGAAAATTAAAGAAAATTCGAAGAATTAAATAAAATTTGATTTTAGAACAATTCAAGTGAATTAACAATTTAAAAACAATTTTAAAGAATTCGAAAGAATTCAGGACAAGGTAATAATGATTTAAAAAGAATTCCAAATGGATTTAAAAAATTGTAAAGAACATTTGAAAAGGCTTCAAATCTTCGATACTCTGCAAAATTCCTCATTTCTTGTGAATTAGTTCTCTGAAATTCATTAAAATATTATAAAATCTCTTGAAATGCATTGAAATCTGATATTTTCCAAACTAGAATATGCTAAAAAGCGAATAAAAAATATCTAGCGAATGAAAATAAATTTTAAACAAAATAGTTTATACTTTGAACAGTAAGATTGAGGATCGGTCAAAAAGTTTGTATAAGTTTAAAAAGTGGGATGGTCAAGTTTATAAAAAATATACGACGACCCATCCTGAATTTTGGGACAGCGAGACACTTTGTAAAATAAAGTTAAATTTTCAACTAAATACTATCAATTATAACCAATAATGAAATGGTTAAAATATTAGCAACAAGTGATTATTTTTAAAGACAAATTTAAAAAATTGCATTTTCAACAAATTAGATACATTTTCAAACCAGTAGATACATTTTCAACCAATAAGAATTATTTTCTACTAAAAAGACGCATTGATAACAAAGATAATGAACTTTCAACGAAGTACTTGGATGTTGCATTGAAAACTAATAAGTTTTGTTAAAAAATGGAATTCTGAAATTTTTAACTGTGCAAATTAATTTTTAACAAACAAAACAAGATTTTCTCCCGAAATAGTGAAATCCTGAACCAAGAAATTTAATTTTAAACAAAGTATTTTCAATTTAAACCAAGTAGTTAAATTTTACAACAAATATTAACATTTCCTTGTACCAATTATAGAACTTATAACCCATAAGGACGAAATTTTAACAAAACAGTTGAATTTCCAACTATAAAAAAATTAATTTTTAATAAAAAATTACTTTTGATCAAATATTTGCATTTTTAATCAAAAGCAATAAATTTTCAATCAAGCTATGAATGGTTAAATATTTAGTTGAAAAAAATTTTTAGGTAAAGAAATGGAGTTTTAAAGAAAATACGTTATTCTTTAAACCAAACGTGTAAACTTTTAACCCATGGGATTAATTTTCAGTTAAGAAAATAAATTTTAAAATTAAAATAAGATATATCAACTAAATACTTAAATGTTTAATCAATAAAATGAAGCCATAACTAAGTAGTTCCAATCAAAACCAAATACCTGAATTTTTAACCAAATAGTTGAGTTTCAACTATACCAAATATAGAATTGTGAACCCCAAAAGACAAATTCTTAACATAACAGTTACATTTTGAAAAAAACAGACAAATTAAAATTGAATTTTGAAACTAAAAATACAAACATGCTACAAAATATTGAAATATAGAACATAAAAATATCAAGCACTTTAAAAAAAATTAATCGTTTAATAATAAAATAAATTTTCAACAATGTAGTTCATACATAAAAAAATTATTACTTTCATCAAAATTTTGTTTTCTTTTAAAAATTAATTTTTTGAATTAAAATTTAACCATTATATTTTTGTCGGAGATTTATCTCTATTGGTAGATATTTAATCTTCTTAATTGAAAATTTATCTATTTTATTCACATTTTTACTGTGATGTGAAGATTCATTTATTTTGTTGAAAATGTTTGTCTTTTGCTTTTACAAAAATCACCTTTTTCGTTGCAGATCTAACTATTGGCTTAAGAATTTATTTTATTGGTTGAAGACACTTTAAGACATTATTTTTAATTTTTCAGGATTTATAAATTTCGTAGGCAAACTAAATTTTCTCAGTATGTCAAGAGAATAAAAAAAAGTTCTTAGGTTTTATGGAAAATTTTTTAATGATTGTTTAAAGGAATTTCCAGAGAAAAATGAAATAGGTCAAAAAACATTTTGAATTCCTTCCCAAAATTTTTAAAAAGTTTATAGTAGATTTTAAAGCAAACTTTTGTAATTATGCCCTATGACATAATTTTACAAAAATTTTGAATAAGTTTAACAGATATTGAAAAGTCTTGAAACGGATAAAAAATAATATTAAAAAATTATGAAAATGGAAGACATTTTTTCAGGTTCCTAGAAAAATTAAGATAATTTTTTATTTTGAAAAATTAATTTTAGAGATTATTTAAAAAAAAATTAAATTGTCAAAGAAGAATCTAAAAGATTTTAAGGTAATTTTGAAAATTTTGCAGGATAAATAAAAAATCGAGGAAAATTTTAAATAATTCTAAGAGATTAGAAGGCTTTGAAAGTCTGACAAGATTAAGAAGAAAGAATGTTTCTTATATTCGTGCGAATGTTTAGAATAATTTTATGCCTTGAAAAATATACTTTAAGAAAAAATCAAAAAGGGTTTATAAACAAGTCAAATGATTTCCTGAAACTTCAAAAAAAAGTTAACAAGATTTGGAAGCAGAATGTTACAATTTTATAAGATTACAAAATAAAAACAAATAAAAAATCGTATACATTCAAGAAACATTTAGTGGAATAGATGATATTCAAAATGCCTTTTAAACGTTCAAAGATTTTTTGTAATATAGATTTTTAAAGATTACAAACATAAACTTTAGAAGATTAAAAATAATTCTGAAAGTTTTTGAGAGAATAACAATTGTTTTCTAAAATTTAGAAAAATTTATGGCAATTCTTTTAAGGTTTTAAATAATATTTAAATTTTTTAAGAAAAATTCCAGTGACTGAACTATATTTCTAGGAATTTAAGACATTTCAAGTCGATTGGAAATATTTGAAAGCTCGGGAACATTTTTAAAAATTTATAAAATATTTCTTGATTCCTTCTGAACTTCTAAAATTCCTAAACATTTTTTCAAAAGACTAGAATTTTTCTTAATGTTTTGTAAAATACTAGAAAATAAAAAAAATGCCTTCAAAATCTTCTAGATTTTTCTCTTTCTCGTCTAAAATATTAAAAAATCTTTCTTTTTTCAAAATTCTCAAAAAAACCTATAAAAATTATATTTATATAGATTCAAAAATAAACTGATAATTCTAATTTCGTTCATAAAAATATTCGTAAATCGTCTTTCGTTAACAGTTTTTATTTAATTGTAATAAAAAAAATATTATATGATTTACCATAGTTCTTGTTTTTAATGTATACATATAATAATTATATTTATTATATTGTAAAATGGCTTTATAAAGAAATTATCTCATCATCATTAGAATTAAAAGTGTATGAATATACAGAACTAATAAATATTAACGAAAAATGAATAACAAATCCACAAATTAACAAAAAAAAAAATAAAGTATGGGTGAACTAATTATTAATGGACCAAATTATAAAATAAATGAATTTTTTAATAACCTTAAATATTTCTATAACTGAATTTGAATTTATAATATAATAATAATAATATTTAAGATTATTTAATTTAGGAAAAATATTTGCTGCGACATCTTTTGGATATTTATTATTTAGTTATATCATTACCGATTTTCCTGACTTTATTTCACGCGTAATTAAAACATCCGAACGCGCACTTCTATTTTTGAATTTTGAGAGAAAATAAATGTTGGACGAAATAAAATTTGGGCTAAGTGAGACCTTTTTTAAGACCGACTTACTATATAAAATCAGAGAGGCAGTTAGATAAACAAAATTCCTATATCAAGACCTCATTTTATTTTTATTTATTGTTATTTTATCTGGTAGGCTGTAGGGGATTTCTACTTTGCTAAAGTGATATTGAATCTTGTGCTAGGCTTTAAGTCTAGAGAGATTTTTTTTAAAGCCTTTGAATCGTTTCGAGGGTATGGAGAATCGGTGAGATGACTGGCATCGAGAGAGTGAATTCAGAATGAAAGGAAAGACGATACTGAATCTAGAAGGGCTAAAAGAAGGACCAAACGCTTTTATTATTGCAAAGCGGTTTCGGGAGGAACGACAAAGGGAGCCAGTGCACGTATCTCAATTCCACTGATTCATTGACTACTTGGTTTGGTGGATTCAGTCACTTCGTTTCGAAGATTACTTTGCTCTTCGGTGGAGGTATGGGACAAGAAAACTCAAACTGATTAGATTCATTGGTATTAGCATTGAGAAGTTTCTCTGTGGCATTAAAAACAAATAATAGGACAACAAAAAATAGAAAGTTTTTCAATGATTAATTTTGTCAATTTTTTGTGCATGGAAAATATTAGCTTTTTTAAATTTCTTTTTTGTTTCAATTTTATGGAAGCGAATAACATAATTCAGAAAGAAAGTAAAAAAAAATTCGAAATACAATTTTCAAAAAATGACAAAAATATCAGTTTGGTTAACTTGTGCCTGAAGATAACAAAGAAATACAAAATCATGAAAAACCGTTTATACAGAATCCTTTAAAAATGAAAAAATATATATATTTTGGGTAAAGTTTATGGAAGCTTAGAGGGAGAAAAAGTACCAAAATTCTTCTGCGTCGAAATATAATATTTCTGAGAATGGTGAAAAATGCAATTTTGTTCATTTGTACCTAAACTTGTGAAAAAATGTTTAATTTTTGTTATTGCGCTATTACTAAGGAAAAGAAGCTCAGGAAAATTGTTAAGTCACAGATAAAATTTTTTTCTATTGTGATTTAAATTTGAAAGTTGGTGTTTCCTTAGTTCATAAAAAGTGTACCAAAAAATAATAAAACAAATCCAAATTTGTATAAATTCAGTTAAAAATGACTAAAACCTAATTTTTGTAATTTGTTAGAAAATTATATTAAAAATAAAAATAATTGTTCTGACTCAATTTTCGTCTATCTTTTATTCAATGGCATGGTTCATGCTAACCTGCGGCAAGTCACATTGCGGCAAGTCACATTACGGCATGTCACATTTACGGCAAGTCACATATGTGGCCAGTCACATTTGCGGTTAGTCTCATTCACAGCAAGTCAAATTGATGCTAGCATCATTAAGGCATTCTTCATTCCTAAAAAATATATCGTAAACAAAAAATGAGCAAAAGTAGTGGGCAGCTTAAATTAGGACGTTTGAAATGGACAAGGGTATAAAATACATCACTTTGGAACAGGAGTATCTTTCCACAATTTTGCCAAATTTCTATAGACTTTGCATTTTTTCCGATTAAGTGCTACCGCAATGTGACTTGCTAAATGTGTGAGTTGCCGTCAATTTGACCTGCCGCAATTTGACTAGCAGCATTTCGATATGATGCAAATGTGACATTCTGAAATGTGACTTGCCGCAATGTGACTTGATACAATGTGGCTTGCCGCAAATGCAACTTGACGCATTGTGACATGCAGAAAATGTGACTTCCCGCACTGTTACCTGCCGTCAGGTAACTAGTGGAATTGTTACTTGCAGAAAATGTCACCTTCTGCAATGTACCTTGTCGCAGATGTGACTTGATGCAATTTAACTTGCTGCAATTGGCCTTGTCGCAAATGCGTCTTGATGCAATGTACTCTTGTCGGAAATATTACTTGCCTAAATGTGACTTGCCACAAATGTGAATAACTGCAACTTTAATCAATGCACTGTGACTTGCCGCAAATGTGACAATTAACAATGTGACTTGGAGCAATGTGAGAAACCGTAATGGGACTTGCCGCAATGTGACATAACGGAGGTTGCATGACCTAACCCCAAAAAATTGCAGAGAATATAATTTGGAAATGTTCAATTCAGAATCCAAACAGTGACATTTTTTAAAATTTCTCTTTGAAATTTCTTCATTGCTTATGGAATCTGGTTTGCACTCTATTAGCAATCTCATGCAATTTTTAGTTATTGTAAGGTAATCGGTAAATGAATAAGAAATGTTAAGCCCATAAAAGAGTCCATGCAAATAGTAAAACAAGTAAAATCAAATGATTTATTTACTAACTCAGCGTAGGACTTCGAACTAATTTAATTAACTTTAAAGAACTACAGAAAATCTCCATGGATTTTAAGCGATTTCGTCACATTTCATAAACATTTTAGGGATTTGGTTTTAAGGAATTTGGAAGGCTTAACACAAATCTCAAGGAAATTCCAAGGGTTAAAAGAATTTTAAAGACATCTAATGACATTTTTAAGTATTGAAACTATTTTAAAGACATTTCACCTGTTTAAAGGGGAATAAAAAATATTTTCATGGATCCTAAGGAATTATGAAACATTCAGAAGGGTTTCAGAGAATTCTAAAGATTTGAAAATATTTCCAAAGATTGTATGGTATTCTTAAGGATTTTAAGAGGTTTAAAAAAATTTAAAGAAATTTCAAAAAATTTTTGACGATTGCCAAACATTCTAAGATATTTCTAGTGAACTTATTCCGATGAATAAAATTAAAATAAGTCTTAAGATTTTTACAGCTTTCTTTAATAATTCAAGGGATTTTGAAATATTTCAAGTATTTTCACAAGATTTTAGAATTTTAAAGATTTACAGAAATTTAAACGGTTTTTCAAGAGATTTTCGATGGATGAGTTTGATTTAATTATATTTCTCGACTGTTTTCATTGATGCATAGGCAATATTATCAGATTAGATACAAATTTCGCGGACTTAAAAAAATGCATAGAAATTTCGAAGGAATTCTAGAAGATTTTTACGTTTTCCAAGGATTTCAAGGGATTTCCAAAAATTCTCTAGGCTTTCCATTTATTTAAAGTGATTTCTGGTTAATTTTGTAAAATGATTTTTGTAGGGATTTAATGATTTTTTATAAAGAACTTTAATGTAATAATGTATTGGTTTAGTTCAAAATAATAATCAACATCTATGAAATGATTGATTCTTTTTAACAGTAAATGGATTTTCACTTTTTCTAAATATTTTAATGAATTTGAAGGGATTTTAAATACTTTCAAGAGATATATAAAGTGTCAAGAGCCCTCCCTTCATTTTCCCCCATTCGCTCTGCTTATTCTCCTACCATTTTTTCTTACTTTCCGCCCCCCCCCAACCCCCCTCATATCTTCTCACTGCTTCTCACCACAGTTCTACTTACTTTCCATACTATTCCAAACCTTTCCCAGTTTCCTTTATCTTCCTTCTTTTTATTTTGTTTGCCTTATACCCATACTTCTCCTCTCATTTGCACCTCACCAACTTTATGGCCCTACCTCTTTATTTACAAACATCCCCTATCCTTATTTTCCCTACTTCTGCTACTATAATTTGCTTACCTGTTTAATGTTGTTCATACTTTACCTCCTCTTATTTTCCCTTCTTTCTCTTTCATAATTTGCTTTACTGTTTAATATTACCCATACGTTCCCTCTTATCATTTTCCCTTCTACCATTCTCGTAATTTGTTTATCTTCTTAATGTCACCTACCCTACTTCTTCTTCTTTGAAAAGAGTAAGACTAATGGATCACCTTGATAGACCTTCTTTATGACTGATATTGTCATCGGAATTATAAAATGGATGGATGTGAACGTCGAAAGCGTTTCATTGACACTCTCAGAAAAAGCTGCGAGGTGTCGTTAGAAGGAAACCAAATTTGCCTAAAGTGCGAGGGGCCCTTTTCTCCGTAGAGAAATGGATGGATGGGACAAATGAGGCAAGTGTCGCGAGTCAAAGTGTGTTTTTGTGTACATGAATAAAAGCCAAGTGGAGAAAAGTGTACACATTGGTGAAGGGTCGTGTCATGAACGAGACACTCGAGCCCTTACACTAGCTCACTTTAATAATCTCAAGAGAGTTGCTATACTACATTTTCACGTTTCTCAAAAGCCGTACTCTCAGAACTGGCTCATTAACTCGCAGTAAATTAATAAGTAGTCAGTTTGTGCAATGGCGCTTCATTTAACTTTAGCGGGTGAACTCGTCAGGCGATGGTGAGGGGTTGTATCGGGGGCGGAGTGGCCAATCAAGGTCCAAGAGCCATAGGCCAGCACGTTTCATTCCTTAATTGGGCCAATCCGAGGGTACGTTTGGCAGTTACCCACTGAAGTCGGTACAAGTCCTGCAAGAACAGAAGAGCCTCGTTGTGAAGTTTGCCAGCACGGCATACATTAAATAGTAGTTAACGATTTTGCGCACGGAGTCACGAAACAAGCAGAAGACGAACTCCAATGCACTCGCAGGGAAATTAAATGTCAGAGCGCCACGTTGCTCTTTTGAGTAAAAAAGTTTATTCTCTATACTGCTCGCGGTTCAACTGATTTAAACTTGTTCTCTTTTCTGGACACGTAAAACTAATTACGGAAAAGTGCGGCCTCTGTGCACGCTCTACTATGATGAAAAATTTAGGTCATCTCATAAGCTTTTTTCTAGACCTTGCACTCATAGAGGGATTATTTAAAACATAAAATATGACCGGAAAAATTAACTAAATTGTTGGTACAACTATTTCAGGTAGGAGATAATTGTACGGCTCCTTAGCTGTGAGAAATTTCTTTTAGCTGATCTAATCCAAGTGTTAGCTACTGCTAATTGATGTTTACTATCTAAGAATTCAAATAGGAAATTTTCGATTCGGTTGGTATACTGGTCCATATTCCATTGGTTATGCAAATTAGCGGAAATCGACCTCTTCTAATTAAATTCTTATCCGGTCAAGATTAATTAATATTAGCTAATCGCATAACATGGTTAAAAGAAGATACAACAGTGAAACAAACCAACTATAAAGATGAGTTCCAAAGGATTGGAAATATATAGATTGTCAACAGTCTGAAAAGGATGGAGTAAATTAAGTCTTTAGAAGAACTGCCAGATTCTTGAGGATTCCAGCTACGTTGGGGAAACAATAGAGTCCTTGCACCAAATTTGATAAACTGGGTGTCAAATTTGCAGATTAAAATTAAGATAATTACTAATAAACTCCTCTATAAACCAGTGCACTAACAAAATCCAATATATACTAATTTCTTTATTTATGTAGAAAATAACAAAGTTTCTAGTTGTCTTGAAATGCGGTATCAGAAGTCAAATCTTCTTTATAAACTTGTATAATTCTTGCAGATTTTTGGGAGCAGTCCGTCCTCTCTTCCAGCTTCCCTAATTTTATGGAATGGATAGATGGTTTTAGAATGAATTCCTGCAAATACACGGTAGAATGTTGAAATCCTTGTAGCCGTTAACGAAAAGAAGCAACCTTTCCGAATAAAGTTAAATACCACCAATCGATTAGTAGGATAAACCGGGGCACGCTGTCACACATTGTGTTCGAAGATTTTTTTTATTGATATTTAAGCAGTGCCTGATACGCCAAAGTTTCAAATAAACCCTTAGCTTCATTTGGATAGTATCGAATTTTAGGTAATCGTGTCGCTATAGTTATTGATCGAATAATAAATAACGAAAAGTAGCTTACGACAACATGTCCCGTGACCAGGGTATGTTGTCACATTAAATTTAATTGCATGAAAAGTGTTGTTCAAACTTTGTTTAAGTAAAATATTAACATAAAATAGTGCACTGCGATGTAAACAAGTGAACCCTGGTTATAACGAATAACGAGTTAGGAATTATTCAATATTTTCGTTAATTGCATTTAGAAAAATAAACTAGTGATAAGTTTTGTTTTAAGAAATCGTTAATAATTATTTAAATTTGAAGCTAGATAAGGGTTATTTATTTTCATTTTCACAAAGTGATTTGCGGCTTTATTTTTAAAATTATTTTTCGTGAGGCCAAACATTTACAGTTTTAGAAATTATTATTCATTATTATTTAAACAAGTTCAACATTTACGTGTCCAACACTTCACTCACACCAGCTTATTAAGCCATACCACACTTGATCCTTTTTAAGAACCAACCGTTTATTTTTCTTTGAACACGATAAATATTAAATCTAGTCGACACTATTTTTCAACTTTGAGCGATGAAAAGAAATTACATTTACAAATTGCAAAACAAAGAAGACAATTAATTTGCCAGCTACTGGGTAATTGAGTCTTAGGATATACATAGATTATTTTAAATTTAACGTAGTTGATAAGGGACTAAAAAAAATACTTGTTAGTGCTAGGATGTTTTTGATTGAAATTTTTATTATTTTGAACCACCCTAACGTTTAATCAATAAACCAAATTATGTACTTGATTTAATATTTTTAAACTGAATTTGTCAAACATATATTGTTGCTCTCAAATTGATAATATACTTTAAATATAGAGCATATTTTTGTACTTATATTGCTATTTTAGTTCAAAAAATTAATTATTCAGGGACCGTTTAAAAGTTACGTTACACTTCCGAGAGGAGGAGGTTAATAAGTTTTTCTTTTGCTCATTTATTTCTCTTAAATGAAAAATGAATTAATATAATTTAATAAGGAAATTCAAGTATTTTTTGATAAAAGTTAGTATTTTTTATTTTAAAATTCTACGATTTTATTTTTGCCTCCGAATTCCTGTCTTTGTATGAAAAAAAAATAATGTTTGACGATTTAACTACTTTCTTCAAAATTATTTTTTTTTAAATTGATCGCTTTTGCTAGAAAATTCAACTTTAAATTTGACATGGAGAATTCTTATTTTTTAGTTGAAAATTAAACTATTTGCTTCAAAGTTTAATACCTTTGTTTAATTCAATTTATTGGTTTAAGATTGAACCATTTGGTTGAAAAT
This sequence comes from Belonocnema kinseyi, assembly GCF_010883055.1. Taxonomy (NCBI): domain Eukaryota; kingdom Metazoa; phylum Arthropoda; class Insecta; order Hymenoptera; family Cynipidae; genus Belonocnema; species Belonocnema kinseyi. The sequence continues at coordinate 174,067,860 of NC_046658.1, read as the reverse complement.
TTGTTCCTTTTTGGTTACAAATTAATTTCCAAAACTTAAAATTCAACTATTTCCTCAGTATTCAGATATTTATATTTTTTATTAGAAAACTTTTTTGTTGTGTTTTTGAATGTGTCTTTTTTATTCAATTCAAAACTTTTTTATTTAAACCTAAAAAATTTATTCGACGTAACAAATAGAACATTTTTCGCCAAGAATTTATATATTTGTTTAGTTTCGATGTTTTTTAATGCAAAATTAAACTTTTTTCTTTGTTAAAATATAAACTATTATATATTTTGTTACGAAGTATTATTTTTTTATTACAAGTTCAACCAAATGATTAAAATTGAATTTATTTATCAAAAATGTATTCTTTGTTTCTTAAAGATTTATCAGTTTGATTGGAAATTTAATAATTTGCTTAAATTCAATTTTTGTGATTTAAAATTCTTTTTTTTGGCCTGTTAACTATTTAATTTTTGGTTGAGAATTCATCCTTTTGGTTAAATCAGACTGCTTTTTATTTAAAATTGGAATTCTTACCCAGTTGAATTATAAGCTATTATATTTTATGTTTACAATGATAATTCTAAATACAAAATTAAACTACATTGTTAAAATTTGAACCCTTTGCCAACAATTTTTTTTTTTCTGAAAGATTCTGGTTCTTTGGTTGAAAATTCAACCAGATAATCCAAAACAGAATTCTTTTGTTTAAAGTTTAATCTTTTTTGTGTAAAAATTTAACCATTTTTTTAATTTATAACTTTTGGTTTAAAGTTTATCTACTTAATTGTAAATAGAATTGTTTAGCTGATAATTAATTTGTACTTTCAATTAAACTACTGCGATGAAAATTTATCGTTTTAGGTTAAAAATTGAACTATTTGGTTGAAAATTCAAATATATTGTTAAAAACTGCTTTTTTCTTTTAAAATTCAACTGTTCTTTAAAATTCATATTTTGATTAAAAAATTTAATACTTTTTCTATTTTAGCATAATGAAACCTCTAATTTTACTATATAGATAATTTTAAAGAAAAAATTATTATTTACTATATGTAGAATTTTGGTAAAAAGTGTAATTCGATTTTAACAAAAATACGCACGAATGAGGAAAAGAAGAATGAATAACATTTTTATGATTTCTAGTTTAAAGAATACTAATCTTATCATTTTTTTTTTAAACTGTTAATGAACACGGTTTAAGTGTTCATTTTTTTAATATCTTGTATAAACGCATATTGTAGTATTTGATCAAGAAATTTTTACTAAATTATTCTAGTTTACATATATGGATAAAAATAAAAAATCCGAATAATGCATTTTCAAATTTGATGAAAACAAGTATTTCAGATCAACATAAAACATCTTTTTTCTATTTATAATAATAATAATAACAAATGTAAAAATAATTATTATTGAGTAAATAAGTACGCATTCATTATAATTATAATTAATTGTATACAATTCAATTGCTATTATTCTTTAAACCATGAATAATTTAAAAAATACGTTACGAGAAAAAACTCGTAATTTATTTATGTTTTGCGCCCGTAGTTTATAAATGATATTAACAGAAGTGTTTTGGTATTTGATATTATTTTTAATATTTCAAGGGATTTTAAAAAATTGAAAAAATGTAATAGGATCGCAAAGAAATTCCCAAACTTGATAAAGACTTTAAAGCGTTTCAGTTTTTCTAGAATTTGAAATATTAAACAAAATTTTTAATATTTTAGGCGATTTGACAGAATTTCAGAAATTTTGTGTGGCTTTAAACAATGTTTTAGAATTTCTGAAGATTTAGAAGGATTTCACGTAGGCTTTTTAAGTTTTTGAAATTTTCAAAGATTTCCAAGACCTTTATTAATTTTAATTGGTTATGAAATTCTAGAAACGTATTTTAAAATATTCCTAGGGATTTTAAATACGCAGATTCAAATAAATTTTGCAGATTATCAAAATTTTAAAAGTATTTTAATGCATTTTCAAAGATTTCAAGAAATTTTAAATATATTTCAATCAAATAGAAATATTTCAAATATTTTGCGGTATTTTCAAAGATTCCAAAGAATTTTCAAGATATTTAAATAAATTAAAGGTATTTCAAAAGATTTAATCAATTTTAGGGTTTAAAAAAAATTCAGAGAACATTTTGTAATACATTTCAATGATTTGAAAGCATTTCAAAGGATTTGAAATACCTAAAAGTATTTTTAAACATTGCTAAGAATTTCTAATAGATTTCAATAAATTAAAGGATTTTCAAGGAATTTGAAAGATCTTGAAGTTTTGAAAATATTTCAGTAAATGAAAAATATATTTTACGGCATCGAAGGGATTTAAACAAGAGTATTTTACAATCCATTTAAATTTAACGAAAAATGACTAATGTTAAAAAAACGCTTGAATTTTTAACAAAAATAACATAATTTTCAACCAGAAAATTGCATCTTCAGCGTCAAATTTATTTTCTACCAAAAAGTCAAATTTCCAACTAAAGACATGAATTTTTAACTAAATATTTACACTTTCCTTTAGAAGGATTAATTTTCTTCCGCAAAACGTAAATTTGGTAACAAAATATACAATTTATTAGCTAAGTTGTTAAATTTTGAACTCAAGATGATAATGTTTGGCTTAGAATAAAATAGTTGAATTTTCGGTGAAAAAAATTAATTTATGATAAAAAAACTGACTACCAACAAACAATAAATACATTTTTAATTGAAGAAATGAATTTTTAATTGAAATGAAATAGTTATAGTTTCAGTTAAAATATTATTTTTCAGCCAAAGTAATGAATTTTTAACTAAAATAATGAAGCTTTAATAGAAATAGTCGCATCTTAAACAACAATATAAATTTTGGACTAAAGTGATGACCCTTCAGTTGAAGTAGTTGAATTTTTACCTCAAAAGACAAATTATCAGCGAAAAAATCAATTTCTTTTTTTTCTAATGAGTTGAAATATTGTTCCTTGTTCTAGATAAAAACATAATTGCAGCTACCTAAACGAGAAGCTCATTTCTTAACGAAGAAGATGAATTCCCTAACAAAAAAGACGATCCTTAAACAAAATAAATTTATTTTTAACCAAAGAGTTAAATTTTGAGTCAAGAAACATTTTTTTTAACGAAAAATACAATATTAAAATTTTCGGATTAAGAAAAAAATATTTTTTAAACTAAATGTATAAATTTTCAATGAATCCTTAATTAGACAACTGCCCAAAAAGCTTAACTTAAGACTGGAATTCCTCATGGATCCGTTCTCAGCGTTGCATTATTTTTGTTGATACCACATTAGCAGCTTTAAATTCTGCACCACAAAGATAATGTGCATTCTTTTCTAAAAAATAAGTACAAATTTAGAAGCCTAACTAAATAATAATTAGCTGATAAGCACTGATACCATCAAAATCTTAACTCTGAGCTCAAAAACGACTATGAACGTAGACTAAACATACTCTAAAGTCTAAGAACAGAAACTGACTAAATATTGATTATGAAAATGTTCAACTCTCTAGTAAGTTCAAAACTAAATTATTCATTTATACAAATCAGGAAAAAATTGATCTCTTAAAAAACTATTGTCTAAACATAATTCAGGACTAAGATTTGCATTAGAAGCCTTCTGTTCCAATCCTATTAGTAGCATCATCTGCAAAATCGGTGAGCCTCCCTTGTTTATGAGATGAAAAAAAGCTAACGCAATGTTATGCTGCTAAACTAGCTTCTTCGTTAGATAATCCTTACTAAAACAGTAACTTTAAAAGACTTCACCAAAATAAATAGGAGAAACGTGACAAATATTTAAAACCATTTTACATTAGATTTTAACAAGTTCTGAAGGAGGCAAATTTAAAACTAAACAATCTCAAAAGAAGACCACATGTGTATCTACTAACTGGAAACTATCTAGTTACTCCACGAACTACCTCAAATCAGACTGAAGCAGTGGAATACACAAACATCTTTTAAAATGTTATTAATAACTTCTATAACTATATTCAAGTTTCTACTAATGGATCTAAGTCAAAATAAGGAACGGGATGTGTCCAAAAGTAGCTAGTGGAAGTAAGTGTCATGATACGAGTAGCTATTATGATTTTCACCAAATTTCATTCAATCACGTGAGCTAAGTTAGCCTGCACTCTTCCTGTTATCGCAGAGTAGACAATCAAAAAGATCAAGTAGCTTCATCTAGATTAGGAATTGGACATACACACCTCACGTGTCATAATTTAATTTCAAAACGTAATCCCAAAAAGTGCCTTAATTGCGAAATGATTGTTTTCAAAGAAAATATGATGGTAGATTGTCTAAACTATTCAAATCAAAGAAAACTATATTAGCTCAGCAACATTCTCGTGAAAAATTGAAAAGATCAACTAGCTTCATCTGTATTAAGAATTGTACATGCCCATCTAACGCATTAAAATTCAATTTCAAAATGTGATACTAAAAAGTTTGATAGTTGTGAAATTATCCTTTCAAGGAAACATCTGTTGGTGGTCTGTTCAAACTAGGTCTACCAGCGAAGATTATATTAATTTAACAGCATTCTCGTAGGAAATCGTAAATATCAAGCAGCTTTATGTTGATTAAAAATTTGACATACCCACCTAACGTACTAAAATTTAATTTTAAAACGTGATTCTAAACATTGTATAATTTCCAAATGATCCTTTCCCCAAAACTTGTGATGGTGACTGTCAAAATTATAAAAATAAAAAAAAAAAAAACTTTATTGATTCAACAACATCCTTGTACAAAATCAAAAAGATGAACAAGCTTTGTTCAGATTGACAATTGGACATACCCACCTGATGCATTACAATTCAATTTCAAAACGTGATCCAAAAATTATGATAATTGTGAAATCATCCTTTCCAGAAAACATCTTGTCTAAACTATCTAAATCAAAGAAGACTATATTAATTTAGCAACATTCACATAGACAATTAAAAAGATCAAAGCATCTTCATCTAGATTGAAAATAGGACGTACTTGACGCATTAAAATTTAATTTCAAAAGCGTGTTGCTAAAAGGTTTGAAAATTGTGAAATCATCATTTTGAGAAAACATCTGTTGGTAGACTGTACAAAGTATCTAAATTATAGAACACTATATTAATTCCACAGCTTTCTGGCAGACAATCAAAAGTATGAAGTAGCTTTATCTAGGTTGAAAATTGGACATACCCACCTAATGTATTATAATTTAATTTCAAAAAGTGATCCCAAGAAGTGTTATAATTGCGAAATGATCCTTTCTCCAGAACTTCTGATGTTAGAATGTCCAAACTATTTAATTTAAAGAAGACTATATCACTTAACAACATTCTGATAGACAATCGAAAAGATCAAGAATTGGACATGCCAACCTTACTTTCTAAAATTTTATTTCAAAACGTGATCTTAAAAAATTTGATAATTGTGAAATCATCCTTTCAAGAAAACATCTGTTGGTAGACTGTCCAAACTATCTAAATAAAAAAACACTATATTGCCTATCAAACAACCTTGAAATAAGGCTTACGGTTCTAAATTCATTCCATAAATCACTTTTTCCTCAATAAAATATGTTTTGCTTTTAACAAAATGTAGCTTTGTTAATACTGTAATAACCTACAGAAATAGTAAGCTCATTAATTTGACCGAGCTTTCAGTTTATACCTCCAAGTAATACTTGTCTCTAATTTTCGTCTTTGATGACCTTGCAGTTGATACGACCTAAGCTCTGAATATTGAAAAATGCAAGCCTCTACTGCAATCTCAGAACAAAACTTGCTAAGTATTTACCAAAATAATTTTTTTGGCTGAAAAATATGCTTACTTCTTCTAGAGGCAATTTCCATAGATTTTACATTTTAGAGATGATAACTGCACTCGTGCAAATGTGCGATCAACGAACCGTCCGAAAATTCTATTTTTTGGCTGAGTTTTCTGAAAAACAATAGCGTTCGAGAACGGAAGTCATGTCGGGCCAAAAAGAAGTCTTATTCGATGCTTCGTTGACTTGATATTCTCCTCAATGTAGGTCTGTTTTCCGGAATAGCAGAATGTTGAAAATAAGTACAAAATCGAAAACTTTGGCGGCTGTAGCTGGAGTTGTTTCCGACCATAAGAGCGAACAAGTGGAATTTATAATCGTACTTGAACGAAAATGAGGGAGCATGACTGGAATAATACTCCGAGTGCCCATAAACGAAATGTACAGTAATTTCAAAGTAAAATTTTGCCAACTCGTGTTGAAAATTTGAATGGTACTTTCAATAATTTTTATTTTCACGTGCTATTACAGATGTAATGATATCTAAGATTCTTTCAGAATAGTCTTAAAGGAACTTTATATTTTAAGAATTCTTGTAATGAACAAGTTGATATTATCATAATTCGAATGTAAAAATGAGAATAGGGTTATTTTAAAATAAAATAGGGGATTAATAGGGGAATAAATTATTTTCAATAAAATTCATGTAGGCAATCTAATAAATTCATTATGAATCACTTTAAATGCAAAATATTGTAAGTTTCCATAAAAAATGCAAACTTACAACAAAAGAGTCAATAAAGACGATTTTTTAAGAAAATATTAGAATTTTAAGCCCCAAAAGATAAATTAGCAACAAAAAAACTAATTTCCAAACAAAATAAGAATAATTTTCAAACAATCAGTTGCGCTCATAAAACAGTTAAAATTGCAAGGAAGAGAGAAGGATGTTGAAAAAAGTTACATTTTTGACCAAGTAGTAGCATTTTTCACTAAGAAAATAAATTTTAAACTAAAAAGTAAATAGTTGAATTTTCCTGCTCAAAACTTAATTTTTTACAATAAAATAAAAATTTATATTCTAGAAGATTTGTTTTCTATCAAGGAAGACGGAGTCTTACCCAATGAAACGAAAGTAAAAATAAATAGTAAAATCATTAACGAAACAAAAAATTTAAACAAAACTTACATAGTTAAATTTGTAGTAAATAAAATAAATTATCTACCAAAATATACCAATTTTCAACGGAGAGGATTAATTTATCAATAAAAGTAGCGAAATTTTCACCAAAAAAATAAATTTTCAACGGAATTGTTTTATTTTGAACCGTAAAGTCAAAATTTTAAATAAATAAGCGAAAAATTGAATCATTTATATTACAGATAAGGAATGAATTTTCAAAAAAAAAAAATTCACTACGAAGATTCAATTTCTATCAAAAGATATAAAGCTTCAACTAGCGAAATAAATTTCTAACTTGATATTGAAATTTCTACAAAAGAAGAATTTATTTCTACCATAAAAGAGGAGTTTTTTTTACAAATAGCGCAAATGTTTAAGTCGATACAAACTTTCGTATTATAAACCAGAATAAAATTTCAAACCAAAAATACGTATTCAAAACCAAGCGAGATGTTTCTTTCCAGAAAGAAAGAAAAATAAACAAGTTGTTGAATTTTTAAGAGAAGAAGGCTAATTTGCTATTGAACAGTTGAATTATCAGTCCAAAAATTTAAGTTTTTAACAAAAAAAAAGTAAAATTTATATAAAATAGTGATATAATGTGAATTTTTCATTAAAAATGAATTTGCATTCCTGAAGACAAATTTTTCTATTCAAAATAACAAAAAATATAACTGTAGATTTTTCTACTAAAATGAATTAAGGAGAAGAAAAACCTTGCTACCAAAAAAGATAGCATTTTGGAAGTTCACCACAAAAAGGAGAAACATTTATTTTTTCCCAAGAAAGGGGAAAATGGAGAAAGGACAAAAACATTTATTTTCACATAAAGAATGAAATTAATAAATTATTTTATCAGAAATGCTATATGAAATATTGAAATTGGAATATTATAAAATGAATTTTATTATTATAGCTATATTTTACCTGCTTCGAAGAATTTTATTTCAATTATGAAAATTCACAAAATTAATATTTAAATTTTTAAAAGTTAGAATTTTTTGATAAATAATTTAATAAAAGGGAAAACTGCATGTGAATAGGGAAATTTAAACCATTTTAATTATGATATAATGATTTTGAGAGTCATTTAAGAGGATTACAAAAAGGTTTAAAAAATGCAATCGCATTGAATCGAAAAAAAAACCACTTTGAAAGAACAATTATCTCTGAGAAAACCTTTGTCAAACGATCAGTGCGTCTCAATTAATGCAGACTTTGACGCATAATTAGTTGCTTAACTCTTTTATCAGTTATTGGAAAAATTTAATCTTTTCTGAGCTATCATTTAGTTTGATCCAATCGCGAAAGAAACTCTAAAAAAAGCCACAATCTACAAAAAAAACTGTTGTCAAACTATTATTTAACTTTATTGATTCATAAAACGAGGGTCTTTCAAGAAATACCTTGTCAATCATAAAACGCGTTCCCAAAAAATATTTTCCGAAAATATTGGCAAACAAAGAGTTGCACAATTTTTTTATTTTTCAATATAAAAAGAGAAACTAAATGATGCTTTTGAACTATTACTAGCTTTATTGAATCAAGAAAGGAACAGGAATTAGGTACCCGCTTAAAAAAACATATATTTTGACCTAATTGAAACTGGAACCGGTCCATAATCAACTACAGAAACATTTCTCAGATCAAACCAGTTATTTCAAGCCAATAAAACGAATTTCCCAAACTTGGGATTTACGCCTTTTCGACCAACGATCTTTCGTTTCTTAAAAATATTTCCTGCTAATAGTGAAATATAAGTTCAGAGTGAAGACAAACATTCAGAATAATTTTCAGGATCTTTTGCAGACATTTACTGGCAAATAAGAATCTAGTGACTCTTAAGGATAAATAGCATAGTCAAAGAAGCTCAACTATTGTTGAGAGTCGACTCTTTATTGTTAGACTAATTTATCCAACTACTCTGACATTTATTCCGTTTATTGCGAAGTAATACAACTGGCTTCGTTGTGTTTAACTTTTGCAAAGGACTCACATAATCAAGTGAACAATAAAAGCAAAAACCATTCTACCGTCTTCTGTTTTCCACAGCCTTAAGTTTTACAAAGCGCCCTTTTGAATGAGAAATATAAAACTCTTGGAAAAGTATTCATAGTAAACGAGGAACAAAAAGAACGATTAAAAGGGAACACGTTTTCAAGAACCTTGAAAGCCTTTTCTACTAAGGTTTCCGAGGATATTAATGATGGAAGCTTTTGGATCTAAAATTCTTTTCTTAGTTGGTGACTTCAAGTTACAACACGATACCCTACTTACTTAAAATAGAAAAAAAAATAGAAAGAACGACAATTTTTGAACTACCATTTAAGGATCAGGCATTGTTTTTAAGTGCTCGTTTCAAAAGTACCTCACACTCCAAGGGTTGAACCAAGTAAAAAAGGCTATTTTCCGTTTAAACATAATCCTTTTTAAACAAGAGACTAATAAATTTTGTTGGTTTGGTAGTCAATTTTATTTTTATTTCAACGCTGTTACAAAATCATACGACGTTTTTGGATATTTTACAAGTAATAGGAATTGTATAAGATGTTTAATTTCGTTTGTCTACTTGTGTGCCATTCAACAAAAACTTCTAATTTTTTAATTTAATTACCTGGCCAATACCTGAAAACAACTTCTAATTTTACAACACGGTTGGAAGAAAACTAAAAACAATAGGCCAGTAGACCAATCAAATTTAACGCATTCTTATTTAATTCAATTGCGCCGTCAACATCCTAAAAATATCGGTTAATAATTTCAAATTAGAAAGTTTCTTCAGATATTTTGGTTTGGGGCATTATTTCTTTGGTTCAAATTTCTACAATTTTCTTGAAGATTGAATTATTCAGTCCAAAACTGTTTTGTAATAAAATTAATTTTCTCCATTAAAACTTTGTTTATTTTTAAATTTAACTATCAATTTTTTTGAGAATACATATTTGTTAGATAACAAATCATGTACTTCATTGAAATTTGATATAGCTTGTTAAAGTTTTTTCTTTCTCTTTTGAACAAAAAATCTGTTTCGGTTGAAAATTGAACCATTGTTTTAAGTATTTGATTCAAAACTGAAAATGTTTTGTTTCCAATATAAATTATTTAATTTTTCAATAACAAATAATTTTTTTCAGAAAAGTTAACTGCTTGGTTAAAATTTAAACTACTTTGTTATAATCTCATATTTTCATTTAAAGATTCATCTGGTTGGTTGAAAATTTAATTATTTGGTTATACATTTTTTTAATTCATTTCTTTTGTTACAAATTTGATCATTTTTGGCCAAAAAAGACAATGTTGGACTAAAAATTCATGTTTGTTGTTTGAAAATTAAACTTTTTCGATAAGAAATGAGCTACTTTGTATAACATTCATGTTATTGGTTCTGTTCAAAAAACATTTTTTCAATTAATATTAATTCTCGTAACTAAAAATTTATCCGATCCCTTTCTGGATAAAATTTGATCGTTGATAATTCAAGTATTTTTTGGTTCTTATTTAAATTTCATTATTTTTAAAATGAAATATCAGTTATTATATATTCCGTTAAAAATAAATATCTTTGTTAAAAGTTTCATTTTCCTTCAAAAATTTAACTACTAAATTTGAAAATAAAAATTGATTACTTTTGATTGTAAGTTGAAATATTTGGATGAAAATTAAAATAATTTGTTAAAAATTAATGTTATTTGTTAAAGGTTCAACCAATTTCTTGAAAAAAAATTTTAACATTATTTTCCTAAAATTAAAATTTAACCATTCCATTTTTTGTTGGCAGTTAATCGTTACTATTAAATAAATGTTTAATAACTTGGTTGAAAATGTGACCTCTTTGTTATAAGTTTTGTTTTTTTAAATTGTAATTTTTTTAAAATAAAAATTAACTGATCCACTGTGGGCTAAAAATAGATCGGTTTTATTTAATAATTCATTTAATACATTTTCCTTATGAATTTTGGTTGTTGAAAGATTCAACTATTACATTTTAAATTAAAAATTCATGTTTTTTGTTTTAAAATTCACTTAATGAGGTGAAAATGTATAAATTTAAAAATTCCTTATTTCTATTAGGAAATTCGAACCTTTGTTTACAAAATTCAATTGTCTAATGAACCATTAATTTCTTTTCGCCATTCTTATTAATATAAATATTAGAATTTTTTGCTCAAAAGTGTTTGGTTTCAAAATACTACTGTTTCACAGAAAATCCGTCTGTTTACCTTAAAAACTTAACTGTTTTGTTTTATATTCATCATTCTAAGACAAAAATCAATTAATTTGGATCAAAATGCAAATATTTCTCTCGAAATTCTTCCCTTTTGCATCAGAATTAAACTGTTTAGATTAAAGTTAGGGTTCATCGAGAATTCAACTGCTTTGTGGAAAATTCGTATTCTTAAATAGAAAATTAATGCCTATACATACCTTGACTGCAAATTAGTCTTTTGTGGGGAAAATTTTTACGATAAAAATTGATCTTTTTTATTCATAAATTAAATTGTCTCATAAAAAATTCGTCTTCTTCAGTTTCGAATTCAATCATTTGCTTAAAAATTCAACTGTTCGTGAATGAAGCTTATTTTTTTGTATGAAAATTGTAATATATAGTTAAAATTCCTATTTGTAGGTTTAGAATTCAAGTACGTTGCTGAAACTTTAAATATTTTAGTAAAAAGTATATCTTTTTTTTTTTAAATTAACTGTTTTATTGTAAATTCTTTTTCGAAAATAAGAATTCGTCCGTATTATTTAAAAAGCCTCTTTTTTGTAAAAATGTTGTTCAAAGGGAATACATCTTTTTCTGGTAAAAATTCCACGGTCTTCTAAAAAGTTTGTCTTTTTTTTCTCATGCGTTTAAATATTTTTTAAAATGAAACTCTTTTTAGTTAACGTTTTGGTTAATAATTAATTTTCTGTTGTTGAAAAGTCTTTTTTCAAGAAAATTTTTATGTTAACAATCTATTTTTCTAATTTTAATATATATTTTTTTGAAATTCACCTTTTTTTTCTTAAATTCAAATGTTTCGTTACATTTTTTTGTCAAGTGAAAGGTTGTTTATCTGGATTGAAAACTAATATTTTTTGTCAAAAAAGTTCGACTTTAAAGATTCATCTTTTTATGGTTGAACATTCAACAGCCTTCTAAAATGTTGTCTTCCTGGTTTGAAAGTTGAACTATTTGTAAATAGAACTGTTTGCTAAAAAATTAAATTTGTTTGTTTGTTGAAAAGTCAAGAAAATAACTTGATTTGTAGTGGTTGAACAGACAAAGGATCAAAAGTATATTTCTGGAAATATACTGCGGTTTACAAAAGCTATCAGAATCTGAAGTTCCAATTCCTTATCGCAATTCTCTTTGGCTTTAGAGAAAAATCACGAGTAACACCTATCAGGGGCGCAATTTGTTACACGTCAGATTTCAATGAAGTAACGGGCTTTCTTATCGTTTCTTGCGAATCTCAAGCCCGCAAAATCTACAACCTAGAATGTACAGCAATAAAGTCAATTCCGCTGACAGATTTTAAAATTTAAAGATTATTTCTTAATTAAATATTATCAAAGTTATATCATTTTTAAAAAATGTGATTGTGTTGTAAAACTAAATTTTTCATTAATAACGTTGTAAGATTTCATAAAGCTATAATGGAATTATAATCTTTTCATGGGTCATTTTTATTTTCTAGTATACTACTTTTACCAATATTGGGTAGTAACAAGTAACTCATTTTTTAAATTAACTTTTAACGTAAATCATTTACAATTTTCAGTTACTTGAAACTTCAATTTTAGTTACTTAGAAGTTACTTTGTGTTTTTTGTCAATCTCTCATTAAGAAATAATTTTCTGAATTCGTCTTTCTTGTTTGAATTTAACTGTGATTCTTTTCAAATTAAAATCTTTTTTGCTTAAAATAATATCAACTATTATATTTTCGCTGAGAACTCATCTATTCGTTTAAAACACGGCTTTTAATTTTTTCAACTTATCTCTTTTTATGAAAAAATCTCATTTTTTTATTGAAGATTCAACTATTTTTGTAAAAAATTAATATGGTTTCACTATAATATCAAGTTATAATTTTCGTTGAGAATTCAACTATTTTTATTGGAAATTGCGGTAAGTTTGACCGTTTTATCGAAAATAAACTTTTTTGATGAAAATTCGATTTCTGGATTAAAAAATAACTTTTTTACAATTAATATTTTTAGTATAAAAATTCAACAATTTGGTTCAAGAAAAAATCAGAATTCTTGTTACAGAATCATATCTATGGTTTCAAAATTCATCTCTTGTGAAAAAGTGTTGTATTTAATTTGAAAATCCATGTCTTCTGGTAACAAAAGTTTATCAGAGGACTCAGATATTTTTTTAAATTCCTATTTCCTGTTTCAAAATTTAACTTATTTATTTAGTTTGTAGGCTAAGAATTTATAATTATAAACAAAAATTCATCTTTATTTGTTGAAAATAGTTGTTAGTTTAATTCTTTCATTGCAAAAATTTTTTGTTGAAAATTCATATGTGCTGTATGAAAATTAAAATATTCAGTTGAAAATTAATTTTTTTTTCGGGAACTCTTTTATTGAAAATCCGATTTTTAGGTTAAAAATGGACTTTTCTTGTTTTACAATTAATATTTTTAGTATGGAAATTCAACGATTTAGTTGAAGAGAAAACAAAATATTTCTTTGAAAAGTCCTATTCACAGTTTGAAAAGTCATCTGTTTTGTTAAAAAGTGTTGCATCCTTTTTGAAAATGAATATGTTTTGGTTACAAAAATTTTTAGAGGGTTCAGCTATTTTTTTTAATATGTGTTTTGTGTTTGAAAATTGAACTTTATCGGTTGAAAGTTTAACTACATTTTTAAAAATTTAGTTGTTTGGTTGAAGAAGTATAATTTTATATGAAAATTCATCTTTTGTGGAAAATGAAACAATTTTTATTTAACTTCTTTTTTTGTAGAGTATTCAAATAATTCGGCAGCAAATTGAACTATTTGGTTGAAAATTAACATTCTTGTTTTAAAATTTAACTCTTTTACTGAAAATTCGTACTTTTAGATTAAAGATAGTAGAAAAGTTGACTATTTGGTTAAAAATTAACTTTCTTATTGCACAACAAAATTAGGTTTTAACCAAATAGTTGAATTTTCATAAATGATTTAATTTCTATAGAAAGAAATTGACTTTTGATTAGACAAATGAATTTCCAACAAAATAATAGAACATTAGCCAAGTCATTTAATAACAAATTAACAGGTGAATTTTCAATACGAAAAAACGAATTTTCAATAGAAGAGTTTTTTTTTATAGCTAAAAAGTAAAATTTGTTACAAAACATTTGCCACTTAAAAACGAAAATGTGAGTTTTTAACAAAATTATTAATCTTCACAAAAATAAGATTTAATGAGATAGTTGAATTTTTTTAGGAAAAACAACAAATCTGTGAGAAAAAAATTAATGTTTTAGCAAAAAAGTAAATTTTATTTTTCACAAAATTATTGAATTCTCAAACAAATTTTAGAATCTTTCAGCAAAAAAGATGAATTATGAACCAAAAATGTAATAGCAGACGTATTAACTGAAAAGTAAAGAATTTGAGTAAAAATAACACTACTTAAAGAAATTTTAAGTCAAAAAGACGAATTTTTTAGAAGAATGTGGAATTTCCAAAAAAAAGTTTCATTTTTTACTTTGAAATACGACTTTTATAAAATTAAAAATGTATTTTCAACAAAAACTTTTAGTTTTCAGGGCAAAAAGTCGCATGATCTAGGAAACCGTTGATTTGGAATTAGAAGAGGGGAATTTACTACCAAAAAGGTAATTTTAAACCGAGAAAGATGAATTTTCAACGAAAGCATTAAATATTTAACCAAAAAGATGAATCTTCAATCAAAAAATTCAATTTTTAACGAAGTAGCTGAATTTTAAACGTAAAAAGTCAGTTTTAAATGAAACAATTTATTATTTGATATTTTAACCAGAAAAGATATAAATTTCAAATAAAAACAGTGAAAGTCAACTGAAAGCGACGAATTTTAATTGAAAAATTTTCAGAAATAGTAATAAAATAGTTTAATTTTTAACAAAATAATTGAATATTAAAATTAAGAAATATGTCTTAACTCGTTAAAAGAAAAAAATTTGAAAGAATTCAGCAGTAATTAAGAATGTTCCAGTACACATAGCCTCAAAATTTAATAATCTTCTACCATTTTATAATAATATACTAGATTATTATACACACACTAACTTTTACCATTATTTTTATCATCTTCTGAAATTATATTGAAAAATTCAAATCATTTTCATTCAACAAAATATTTTTGTTCAACTTTCATTTCAGAAAATATTATTTATTAGTAATGTTTGTATAATTAGAGTATGGAGTTGAGAAATTCATTTCACAACATCACCAAAGTTTCAAAAAAGTATATATAACAGCTGTATTTTTTTTTTTAAACTAAACTTTCATTATAAAAATAATAGCTAATATTCAATTTTTTTTATCGTTGAGTTTTCAAATAAAAAAATAAATTTTCCTCAAAAAATGGAATAGAACAATTTTAAGGAAAAAAGTATTTGAAAAAAACAACCAATTACTTAAATTTGCAATCAAAACGATTAACGTTAAACCTAAAAGACGAATTTTTTTCAAATAGTTGAATTTAAAAATAAAATTTGAATTTGCATCGAAAAATAGAACAATTGAAAATGTTTACTTGAAAAAAATATTTTTCAAAGAGAAAAAGAAAATCCAACAAAATGTGTAAATTTTCAATTAAAGTGATTAATTTTGAACCAAAAAGAAGAATTTTCAACAAAATATGCGCATTCTCAACCAAATATTTTAATGAAAAGGAAAAGGTTACTCTTTCATACAAAAAGAGGTATTTTTAATCACAAATTATTAGATTTCAATTGGTCAAATTTTTAAAACAAATTGCATTTTTCGGTTTTCAGCCTTCTTTTTACCAGAAATTTATATTTTAAAAGAAAAATTTTTGTTATTTAAATTATCGATTCAAATCTGCTAACAAAGATTTACATTCAAATAGGAAAGATGTAATTAAAAAAAATAGTTTAGGTTTTAACCAAAAAATATTTTCTATTTAGAGACAAATTTTCAACAATTCAATTTTTAAATTTTCAGTTTGAAAATTAATATTTAAAAAAATATTTAAATCTTCAACAATAACAAAAATTCATTTCCCAATAGTTGCCTCAATCAAGTAATCGCATTCTTCAATCAAATAGTTGAAATTTCAAGTTAGAAAGAAATATTTGTCTGAAACAGCTAAATTAACAAAAACAGGAAAAAAGCTTAACTGAGTATGGGCCTGTGAATCTTTTGCTTTTAATAAGGTGGGCTTAGAATCACTGTAGGAATTTAATCATAAATATCGACAGCCCTCAGCTGCATCCGACTTAATTAGTAGTAATCGCACTTATTTGTAAATTTGGCTAGAGGAAAGGAAAACTGCAGAAAACCACCTTCCTAGTTCCGCTGGTTTTCGACAGTCGAGTTTGAAGGCAGACAGTTGACCCTTGCCATATAATGCAGACAATCATCCCCGGCGTCAAACATAATGTACTAAAAGCCTAATCAAATTATGAAAAAACTAGGGACTTAATACGCGATTCGATCTCTTTTTTGGCGGTTCCAATGAAAATTTTGTTATGTACTTTTATCAGGCATTGAGAGATTTAGTGGTTTGCAACCTGGAGATCACAAGTAGACTTTGACAAGATTTGGAAAAGATTTAGCGATCTCCTTACAGTAGTCGCTGATCAATTTTGAGTAATTAACAAACACACATACACACTTCCATACAGGGTCAGTTTGCTGAATCTATCCAGCCAGCTAATGAACTCAGAGGGACCAGTTTGACAACCTTAACCTGACCATCAATTTCGACGGCCTTGCTATGTAGGCTTCCATATGGCAGAGTGGGTGAGGATCACTTTGTTGTGCTAAGAGGTGCGCGACACTGTGTGACGGGGTACGCTTGGCACTAGACCTTATATTTTCGGAACGTTCAAAATTACCAAATTCACCTAAATATAAAAACTTGGTGCAAATGCCCAGATTCGGTGTACTGCCTTTAAAATGAATCAAGGGGTAATACAATACGATTTATAGCCTGAGCACCCGGGATAACCTCAGGGGATCCTCTGCCCATATTACAAACTAACTAACCAAACTCATTTAATTAATTAAAGCTAAGCCAGGTATTGAATTTCAAACTATACACTTTTAAGTCTGTTAATCTTTGGCGAAATCCGTAAAATGTGTAAGTACTCAAAGAAAAATTATCCTCGACGATACTCTTAAATTATTTTCAAATGAAATCTCTGCTAGAATATAAAAGATGAATATAAGCGAATGAAACTGTTCTGTCTCTCAAAGAACGCCGCTTTGCATATTCTGCGTTCATTAGCTCCAACTTTTATTATACAAGTTGCAGGTAGTCACGGCTGTTAAAAAGTTTCCGCGGGATTTCCTTAAGCGCAAAAACGTAAGTGGATATTCGGCTTTTCTTCCGAGACTTTCGTACAGAAATTTTACCTTGTCCCTCACCCCCAAACTTCCGGGGTCGTCTGTCGTTCTTGCGACCACAGTTTACTCTTTGTGCTCGGGTAATTTAAAAAAAAGAATATTCCAGGGAAGATCTTAGTGCGTGAAAGAAATTCAAAAGTTAATTTTTGTCAAGCAAGAAAACATAGTTGCACGTCCCCCAAAGTGTTGCAAACTCTGGACCGTTCAGTAGAAGTAGAAGACATTATAAACTGTTGTTAAGTTCCATTGCAGCTTCCTGCAACGTGCTAGTTATCATCTATGCATTTCGGTAATAACATTTTGCATAATCAGATACGTGAGAATGGTTTATTCTAAAAAATAATGTTGTTGCTACACCTGAATTTTTACATTATTGGAAGGGGATTCTGAAATTCCGAAACAAGAACAATTGAACATTGTATCTACGATGATAGGGTGCGTAGACCATCTGAAGAAATGGGAAATTTAGTTTCCTTGTGTTGTAAGAGTAGGAAAAATTTTCAGAATAGGAAAACCTTAAGATGTAATTAAAATTCGTAACAATGGAATTACAACAAAGTACATATTAAAATCTTCCATCTATAGCTAAGTTGGACCACAACCAAGCAGAGATTCCTGAACTGGCTTAAGGGCATTCAACCCACGATTTCTTATCTGCGGACCTTCTGTGACCCAACTTTGGCTAACTTAGTTTAAACATAACTTCCCTGCGGTGGAGCAAGTTTTTGTCTTTTAAGATATAAACCCCGGAGAAGCACAGTACGAAGCACCGAGTACAGTCTGTGACATTAATGATGCAGTAAATAAATCCCGGTCCTCACTTAACGAAAAACAACCCTCGGAAATGAATCTGCAAGATAGCTTACAACCTCACTATCATTTCAGGTTGGAAAAAGGGATTTGAAAAGAAAGATTTAAAATTAGATTAAAATTAACAAAATCAACATCGATTAGACAATACATCAAATTATGAAATTATATTGATAAATAATTATTGGTGAGGTAACAAAAATAAAAGAAGATAAGATCTCGCAAGTCCAATGTGGATTTACGCCACGAAAATTATGTGCAGATCAGATATTAGGCTTCAGACAGATCACAGAAAAAGACTTTTTGTACGAAAAAAATATTTTTATCGATTTTTTTTTATGCAGAAAAAAGACTTAATGGCGAAGAAGATGTAAATAAACTTCTTTTAAATAAATTCGTAGAGTTTTTAAAGATTATAGTTCTTTCAAAGATTTTTCAAAACTTTAAAAGTTCATAGGGAATTTAAAAAGTTGTTGAAGATTTTAAGACAGTCCAAAGGATTCCACATAAAAAAAAAATAATAATAATTTTAGTTCCATTACTCAACATTTTTAAAGATATTATAGTGAATGTCATAAGAATACCTGAGAATGATGTACATAAACCTAAATAACAATTTATGGGTTTATTTAACCACGTATTAAATAATAGTATTTCACTAATCTGGTTAGAAAGGAAGTTAAATAAAATGTTATTTAAAATTGATTT
Source organism: Belonocnema kinseyi (assembly GCF_010883055.1). Classification (NCBI taxonomy): domain Eukaryota; kingdom Metazoa; phylum Arthropoda; class Insecta; order Hymenoptera; family Cynipidae; genus Belonocnema; species Belonocnema kinseyi. The sequence continues at coordinate 174,048,831 of NC_046658.1, read as the reverse complement.
TTTTTTAATTATGCAGAATTAAAAAGAACGAAAGCTGACAAAGGAAGTATAACAGTAGCGATTCTTAGAGAAATAAAAAAATAATAAAAAAAATTATGCATATCCTGAATGATGAAGATAGTTTTCAAGTTGTTCCTAATAATTTAAAAATAATGCTTTAAAAGGGTAGTTTAAAATTTTTGAGAGGATAGAGATCAAAAAATATTTATGTAATAACATTGAAAGATTTGATGTTGAAACCATTAATAAAAATCTCTCTTTAGCCTATGGTCGTATGAATGCCTATAAAACAGACTATCCTTTATGGCCCGTAATTTCGGCTGAAGGTTCGCCAACTACAAAATTGGTAGAATTCCTTAGTAAAATTACTGAAAAATCCATTCAAAATTTTCTAAACATCAATTAAAAATAGTATTGCCGTTTTAAAATCAATTCAGAATTTTAAAATAACTTCTGATCACATTTTTGTTTCCTTAGACGTAATAGTTATGTTTCCAAATATTCCCTGATGAAAGAGATGAGACTGCAAAAAAAAATAAAAAAATAAATTTGAATTAATTTTACACCAAAGTTCCTAAAAAAACAATCCCCTGATATTACAATTTTTTTGTTCAACATATTTTGAATATAATAATCATTTTTAAAAATAAAAACTTGAAGCCCTCATAGGGTCCATTTTGTCTCCTATTTTAGCTAAAATTGTTGCGAAAGATTTAAAAAATTAAGTTTAATAAGATATATACAAGATTGCAATTTACTACTTAAACTGATGGGAGAATAAATTTTCTAGATAACATTCTAATTGGATGAATCAATTTCTGTTACAACACAATTGCAAAGGCTTCTTTATATAAAACTCCTACTCTCATCAATGAAATGGAAAATTAGTCTAAATTATCCGGTTAATAATTTTTAATACTTTTTTCAATTTTGATTTGTATATTTTTTTATCATTCATGCTCGTATTTTTTGCAAAAAAAATCCATAATAAGGAGTCTAAATCGGCCTCGAAAAAAGCTGGTCCCTAGTATTATTAAAAAGAAAAAAACAGAAAAGAGTTTGTTATGTAATGATCTCTGATAAGGTTTTCAATATTATTGCATCTTTATTTTGATTTTATGAAAAGGTTCTCATAAATATGAGCAATTATAGGAATTTATCAAATTAACAAATTTATAGATTTTCTTTTTCAATTAAATTGTTGTGAAATATCAATCAGTAGCTGCATTTTTGAAACAGGTGATAAATTTCGATTTTTCCTCCATATTTACGTTGTATTATTTAAAGTTTCGAAATTATTCTTGAAAACCATAACTTAATCAAAAAGATCAACTTTAAACAAAAAAAAGTAATTTTGATCTAGTGGGAAAGAAATTTACGACAAAATAATTGCATTTTTAAGCCAAGAAATTAACTTTTGAATAAGATAATAAAGCCTTAACTAGAAAAATTAATTTTTAATCAAAAAGCTGAATTAAAAAAAAAGGATGGCATATCAAAAAAAAGACAAACCTTTATCAAAATATATGAATTTTCAACACAAAAAAAACGGTTAAAGTTTTAACCAAACAAATGTATCTTTAACCGAGCGGATTAAATATTCATTAAAAAGATCACTTTTTGACAAAAAATGGAATAGTTGAGAAAACTTTTCAATTCAAAAAAGGTATTTTTAATCTAAGAAATTAATTTCCCACGAAAATAATTAATTTCCTATCAAAGAAGATTGATTTTTTAATAAATACATGAATTTTCGATAAAGATTTGAAGGTATTTTAAAAATAATAATAAAATTTTTAACCAAAGAAATGGATTTTCAAGCAAAAAGGTAAATTAGTCATCAAAAATATAAGTATTGTAGCCCAAAAGACAAAGTTTCAACCAAGTAAAAAATTTGTAACCAAATAACTGAATTTTTAACTGAAGATACATTATAAATCAAATATGGAATAGTTAAACTTTCGATTTGAAAAATTCGTTTTCAAGAAGAAAATATCAAATTTCTAATAAAATCGTTAAATTATGTTCAGTGAACAAATTAGTTTTAATAAAAAAGTTAATTTCAACCAAAAATTATTTTTAACAAGATAGATACAAAACATACAAAACTAGCCAAAATCAACCGATTGTGGCAAGTTTTAGTTTTTAAATATATTATTTTTGTATGAATAATGCAATAAGCATACATAAAAAGGGATAATTTCCATTTATGGTAAGAATAAAATTTCAAATACTCAAATTTAATTCTACTTAAATGTATACTTAATTTGGGAATACCTTGAAAATGTATTTTTTATGTTTTTTAAATATTAAAAAAATATTTATTGTACGGTGACGGACAATTCTACATGCGACGAGACGTATCTTGTTAAGAAAAATAATATTTTTATTTTAAGGAATTATAAGCAAATAGAAAAGTTGTGTGATTCCTATTGAATTTGCTGCAATATGTTTTTGCTACAATAAAGAATCTTTGGTAAATCATAAACAAAGTTTTCAAACTATAGACGATTTTCTTTAAACCCTTTAACAAAATGTTTAAAAATGTAACCTTGTTTTTAAAGAAAGCTTACTTAGTGCGCGCATAGCGCACACAATGTTCCAGTTATTCTCGATAATTGGAATCCTTTTGGCTATAAGCTTAAGGCTTTCAACATAACTCGGGTTTGAGCCAAATCCATTAAACGTCTGAAAAAATGTATTGTTTAATGTGATATTTCAATTACATTTTTAAAGGCAATTTCACAAGAAGCAGCATAGTGATTAAAAACAGAAATGTTCTTGCAGGTGTAGCATATTTAAACAAAAAAGGAAATTTAAAGGTTAACAAAAAAATGTCTTTGACTTTCACCAAAGTTATGATATTTGAGATTCCACCTGTAACCCAATCCATGAATGTTGAGGTTAAAACTAGACTGCCCAATATGTAAAATCTGGCTTTAACCTAAGAAAAAAACGGTGCTTCCTTATTTTAAATTTAATGATAACTTTGCCACTTGACTGCAGCCCGACACACAGTATCAACTAGAGCGTTGCATTTTACAGACGCATAAAACATTCCATTTTTAATAACACAACAAAACTCCAACACGAAAATTTAAAAAAAAAAATCGCTCTGCTGCATTAAATAAATTTTCCTTTAGATTATATGATTCAAATATTACATTAAGCATTCCATTTTTATAAAGGTATTATGAACGTAGCTAAACCCAGGTATGTTGAGAGCCTTAAGATCCTGGTAACAAGATATACCAGCTCAGCGTTTTAGGCAAGGGAATATACATTCCAGAATGTCCTGGCAATGATAATCGTTGGCTGTAAGTAAAGGCGATAAATTCTTTAGAGATCTTTGTTTCTCAAATTACTCGAGCCATTATCTCAATTGATCCTCGGTATCCCCCTTTGACCCATTTCAAAGATTCCCTGTCCCCATAGACGCATGCGATCACCTAAACGCACACGAAGGTAACAAGTGTGTGTCTCCTGACTACACGGTCACGTACTCTCTTTTGAATATAGAACCTCATTTACTCACACAAAAGCACGTCAAGCTGAACGTCCACCTGTCCATGTGTCCATGTGTCCATGTGCCCATGTGTGCATAACAAGCGGTGCCCAATAAATCCACGGTTTAATTAAACTAAGTTTAAACGGGAATACCGTACAAAGCAGTTATATGCATTATGCCCTTAATCCGGCGCTAAATCAATTATCGGAGTTAGTCACCTGTAGGGAGATAACACTGTGGTTCTCATTAGGACCCAAAAAAAAGTAATACAGAACCTGGACTTTTAAATCCATCACTGAAATTTATAAACCAGAGCTGGCAAGTTCTAGTCAGAAAATAGGCTTAAAAAAGGTGAAACTGCAGAAAAAGTCGATTCCCGTCGATTGTTTTAGCTGCACGTATTTTATGTGTTTTTTAAGGCTTACCTCGATAAAAAATAGTCCCGGTTTTGGGGCTGACGGTGGACCTAAATCCGGGTACAACAAACTATTTTTTCTTTCTCGTGTTTCTCTTTAAGTTTTGTCACGCCTGAGTGAACACCGCGCATCCCTCCACAGATCGTTCCACACGTCCTCGCGGCGTGGCGTCAATTCTCGGAAGGACAAAATCGCGGGGCACTGAATCGAGGGATCACTCTACTTGGATCTTAAACTACATTGTTGAATTTTAAAGGAAGAAAGACGTCTTTTTTCACAGAGATGAATTTTTAGTGAAAAAGTTTATTTGAGCTAAGGAAGATGATTTTTCAACTAAGGAAAATTAATTTCTTACCGTGAAATATAAAGGTCTATCCTAAAAGGACAAATGGCATTTAAAAATATCGTTATATTTTCAAGAAAACAATAAAACTTTGGACAAACAGATTTTTAATTATTTTACCAAATACCTGAACTGTGAACCTACGAAAATAAATTGTCAACTAAAAGATAAATTTTTAATGATACATATGAATTTCATACTAAGTATTATAATTATCAACTAAGGAAGAAAAGTTTGCAACCAAAAATGTAAAAGTCGGATTTTCAGTTTAAGTTTCAACCAATTCGCTCAATTTTCTACCAAAGTAGTTTTATTTTTAACAAAAAAGTTTATATTTTTGTCAAGATAGATGCCTTTTTTACCATCAAAGATAAATATTTAATTCAAAAGGATGAATTGCCAATAAAACATTATAGTTAAATTTTAGACAAAATATTTCGACTTTCAACCGAATATATTGAATTTGTTTTCCAAATAGATGAATTTTTAACACACGAAGAAGAATTTCAAATCAAGCAGAATAATTATCTCTCAAAAGACTGATTTTCAATTAAATAAATAAGTTTTAAACTAAAATATTTAATTTTCAACTGAGGAAGGAAATATTTTTAAACAAAAATAAACTATTTACATTTTCAGTACAAAAATTAAATTTTTCAAAAATAAAAAAAGGTTTTAGATAAACAGAGTATGTTTTAACCAAACAGTTCAATTTTTCTACCACAAAATTTTGTTACAAAATAGAAAAATTTTCAGTAAGATAGATCAGTTTTAGGCTAAAAGTTCAAATATTTAAGAAAAGAATTGAATTTCGAACCAGAAAAAAATGATTCAAGCAAAAAGTTAATTTAAAATTTTAAAACGTCAACGAAATTGTTCAATTTAAACTTACTTACAAAGTGCATTAATTTCTACCCAAGTAATTGAATTATCTACAAAGAAAGAAGAAATTTCAAACAAATAGTTGAATTTGTAACAAAACAAGTTTTTAAATAAAAGATAAATAATTAAATATTCAGGTATAAAACTATTTCTCAACAGGAACAAAAACTCGTCATTTAAAAGTTTTTTTTTTTTAACGAAAAAAGAAGAATTTGTAAGAAAATAGTTTAATTTTAATATCAATGGTTTCGGTTTTAACGAAACAGTTTCATTTTCCACCAAACTCGTTGAATTTTCAAGCAAAAATATTGATTATTATCAAAAAGTTAATTTTTACTTAAAAAGTATGATTTTCTATCAAATTGTTCAATTTGCAAGCGAAAAGCCAAATTTTCTGCAAAAAAGGTAAATTTCTATCTACGTCTAGTCTTCCCAAGAAATCAGGGGAATTGGAAAATTTGAATTTCTAACTAAATGAAAAAAACTGCATATTTTCAGAAAGTAATTTTACTCTATTGAAACCGTTCAAAATTCTTGCAAATCTCATTTTCTTAAACCTTATAAAATATTGTCATGAAATTAATTGAAAAGAAAAATAAATTTTAAAATTTTTCTATCAATCTTGAGGTAATTGTTCAATTCTGTTGAAACTTTTGAAAATTCATAAAAAGCTTATATTCTGAAAATCATAAAAAATGTACATTAAAACATTTTTTTAAATCTTCTCAAGTATTAAATTATCTTTGAATCATTACAAACTTTCCAAATATCTCTTAAATTTAATTTAATTTATTCTAAAATTTTGCAATGTCAGAGAATTTGAAATTAATGTTTCAAAATCTTGTAAATTCTTATTCGAAGTTTTAGCAAATATTTTGAAATTTTTTGAAGTCTTTCCAAGTACCAAACTGCTTTCTAGTCGTTTAAAAAATTCTTAACCTTTTTTTAAAATTACTCGAATTATTTCAAAAATTAAAAGAAAAATCAGCATAATTTAAAAATTTTCCCTAATATCCCCCGGACTAATTTCTATTGCATCTTTTTGATGCAAATTTTTTAACCTTCGAAATTACAGTTAGTTTAAATTTTTCCTTATTTTAAAACAAAGGAATTTCAATTAGCAATATATTTTTCTCCATCTTATTTATATAAAAAATATTGTTCCTACTACATCAAATGAGAGCATTACTTCCTTTTACGCAATATTATTTTATATATAACAGACCCAATATTTTAGAGTCGTTCCTAATTTATTGGGGAACTAATAAGAAAAAGCACATATTTAAACTTTAAGAATTTAAAGCACGTACTCGATATATTATCACTCCTTATTGAAATTATTTTTTTTCAACAAACAAATTTAAAACTTTAACTTGTAACTTAAATTTAACAATAGCACATTTGAAAAATATCATTAACTTCTTATCTAATATATTTAATTTTTCTATTTATTTTTAACATCAGGAAATTATGGTAAAAACAGTTTTAAAAAAAAATGTAACATGAAATCCTGCATTTAATTAATTAATTATCGCCGCAAGTTGCCTTCTGTTTTATCGGAAATAATCATCAATTTGACCGTGTGGAAGGTAAAGTACACAAAATTACCCTTTGACCGAAATCCTATAATTGACACAGAACTACTCGCCATGAGGATCCTAGTTTAGGCTCATAAACGATGAAATCGATTGATTTGCGAACATAGAGTATCTCAGTGCCAATATGCTTTGGTATTTAATGATTGGTTAGCACTTCAGTCAACCTATTCAGACTCTTGAAACCTGACATCGAAACTCAAACTCAATAGAATATTTCCAATGTTAAAAATTTAAACTGATTTTAAAATAAAATTTATACTTACAGCTAAATAGTCTCATATTTTCAATAAATGTTTTTTGTGAAAGGTCTAATATAATAAATAAAAAAGATTTAAATTTGTTGGAGATGAAATCTGCGGTAAAAAATACAAATAAAACAGAAATAATACAACTAGCAGAAATTTTTGAACTTATTTTGATTTGAAATCATATTCAGTTTATTCACAGGTGAATTCTATCTCAGATAGAACAAGGGAAAATATTTGAATTCATTTAAAAAACCTTTGTAGAATTTCCAAAGATTTTAATGACGATTTTAGCGGCTGCCAGGAATTGTTAGATATTTCAAGGGATTTAAAAGAATTGTAACAAATATTAGGATATTTTGTGGGTTGGTCTAATGAAATATGCAACCCCTGATCAATTTTTCTGTTACTCCCACTCCCTCAGCTCTCACTTTTCTGGCGAAACCACCCTTACTTTTCCCCTCATTTTTGTCATCTCTCCATCGTTTTTCCTACTATCCCTTTACCCACCTTCCCTTCGTTTATTTTTCACCACTGCCCTTCCAATAATCCCCTTTACCTCTCATACTTCATGTACTTCCCCTAATTTCCCCGATCACTCCTTTGTCCAAATTCACTGTTGCAACTGCGTTCCTCTAATCCCTTAATTTCTTCTCACTTTTCCTATTCACCTTTTCCCCTTTTTTTCTCACATCTCATAACGGCACACTCTAATTAGCACTAATTCTCTTCCTTCTCCTTTACTTAATTTTCCAACTTCCATAACCCTCAATTCCACAACCCTTATTTTCCCTACACGTCCACTCTCACTTGCGCTAATTCTCCTTTACTTACTGTCCCATACTCGCTCCCCGGTCATTTCCCGCACTTCTCATACTTTTCTCACTGGCCTGGATTTCCTCTACTTCCGTTACTTTTCCAACTTCCCCTAACCTCTTTTTTTTAAACACTTTCTTTAATTCCTCTTATTTCCTCTTACTTTTCCTATTTTCCCTACCCTGATTTTTCACTCACTTCCAGTAATTCCTCTCATTTGGTCTTGCTCCCTCTAACCTTCCTCAACAATTCCCTCTCATCTCCAATAAATGCCCAACCTAAATACCGCCACTTTTCCCAATCGTCTAATCCTTATTTCACAAACTTCCTTATTCCTCAACTCTAAAATCCTCATTCTACTTGCACATCAACCCCCATTTTCTCTGCTTTTCCTTCCTACACTTTCCCTTGCTTCCCCTTACCACATTCTGCTTACTTCCCATAATTCTCTTGCCCTCATTTCCCATTCTCATCCTCTAATTTCCCTTATTTCCCCTTACTTTCCCTACACCTAATCTCTTATTTTCGCTCACTTTCCCTTCTGGGATAAAAGTATGACGTATAAATTAGAAAACCCTAAAACTAGATTACATAAATTATGTTTAAGTTATAAAATATTTTTAAGTCTTTTTTTATTTCTAAAAGAACTTTTCTAGAGATATTTTTAAAGGATGCTTTAAACTGATCTTTACGAAGAGAGCATCTCTAGTTACGTTATCCTGCTTTCGGAAAAACAATGCTTTATCATGTTTCCTCCATTCGAAGCGAAATGTGGAATTTCAATCGACTGGAAACCCAAGATCATCCTTTTTGCAAGTCTTCTTCTAAAATGATTTTTATTGTAAAAAAAATCAGACACACAACTTTCAACAAGGGAGCTAAATTCCTAAATAGCCATGTTTGTGCAGAAATTATTAGTTAGGGTAGACGTTTCCGCAAAATATAATAAATGAGAATTTATTTATATACTTTGCCCTTTTTTATTAAGAAGTGATGACTTTTATCTTTTGTGAGATAATAAAAACACTTTGTTCTGTGGAATTTTGATCTACCTGAGGTTCTTGTAGTTTGTCGATAAATTGCTTCTCCGTTACACCTATATCTGGTAATGTGGAGTCGGGCATGAAACCGAGGGTGGAAAAAATATCGTGAGGATAATGCATTAACTCGAGACTTCACAGTCGAAAGAAATGTTGAGATAAAAAATGGAAAAAAGGAGGCAAAATATGAGATGAATAATTTACTAACCAGAAAATTTTATACATAAAGTGAACATTTTCCAGCTTTAGAGAAGAAAAATTAAGAGGAG
>NC_046658.1:173991664-174039614 GCF_010883055.1 Belonocnema kinseyi | reverse complement strand
CAGGGACAGAAAATCCGTCATTTTTTTTTAAATTTAAATATTTACACGTGCCTCCGGGCACTTCAAAATCCCATTTAATTAACGTGGGGAAATTTTCAATTATCGAAAAATTCAACTCATGTTCCAGAGTTTCATCGAAACGTGCCAAGCTTTTTAGGAATTTAGGACAAGTGTCTAAGGAATAAAACTATACTAATAATTTTTATTTCCAAACCATCCCCACTCCCCTGCAACTCCCCCCAAATTTGACAAAAAAATGTAAATTTGTACGTGTCATTGTTATTTTTTAGCAACTTCCGTCGTCCTTTTATAAGATTATTACTAATCAACAATTTTAATGTTTACAATAATTTAAAAAAATGTTCAATTGTTTAAATAAATGAAATTTTTCTCCATATTTGTTCCAAAAAATAATTGTGTTTATCATTGAAATGTAATTGTTTGTCATTGTCTAGAGTAGCAAATTCTTCTGAAAATATTATGTAATTATTTAAATAACTATTTATTGTCTATTTTCAAAATGCTAAAAATTGAGCAAGTTGTATCAACTTTCTTTTAAAATTAGTATCCTATGCTACGTTTTCTTAAATTATTATATAAGTTTAAAACGTTTCTTTTAATGTTTAATAAATTTCTATTAGTTCCAACAATCTTTGTTTGCTCAAGGAGTTGTTTTTCGTTACATAAAAAATAAAATAAAACAGAAAAATTACAATTATGTTTCTGACTGTATAGTGTATGGAAAGAATAAATTTAAAAATTTTTAATTGTTTAAACCAGCATTATTTGTAAAAATGATTACTTTTTAAATCGCAATTAATTGTTTGTCTTCTATTTTATTTTATTCATTGTACCTATCATCTAAAATAATAGAAAAGAAAAGCAAGAAAATTATTTTTTATAACTGATAAAAGCTAACATCTTAACTTCAGAATTACGATGCCATATTTTTAATTCCTTACATATAATAAATCTGTTGCGCGTTTGTTAGAAAATCTTAATTTATCAAGAAAAACACTAACAAAATCGAAATTTTTTAAAAATTGTAACTTTGAGTTTTTAAGTCAAATGATCTAGTTTAAAACGATATTCCTATGAATGTTCCAGAAATTGTCATGAAATTTCCAACTGAAAGGACTGGCACACATTGGGGCAAAATTACAAAAAAATATTCAAAATATGATTTTGGCTATAATCTTTAAACGATTAAAAACAATTTTATTGCAAATTTAAGCTAAGTAAAGTCTTCATAGATCCTTCGAGGCTGATTTTGACTTGGGAGTGATGTTACAATAAGCTATGTTGCAATTTCATGACAATTTTGGGATTGTTATATACAAATTTTATAAACAAATTCACAGTTTGAGCGATTTTATAGTGTTTTAGCTACTTATTTTTAAACTTGCTTTGTTCGGCTTCCCAATAGGTCATTAATACAGTTTGTAACAATAGTTACAATAGTACAATAGTAACAATATTACAATAGTTAAAATAGTAGGATAGTTACAATAGTATAATAGTTACAATAGTAGGATAGTCACAATAGCACAATAGTTACAATAGAACGATAGTTACAATACTACAATAGTTACAATAGTACAATAGTTACAATAGTGCGATAGTTAAATAGTACAATAGTTACAATATTGCGATATTTACAATAGTACAATAGTACAATAGTTATAATAGTACAATAGTGACAATAGTACAGTGCATAAAAATCACATTTGTCATAAAATAACAATATAGTTTAAAAAAGTATCACTAGCAAGACGAACAAAGTACGTTTAAAAAAAGTAATTGAAAATCTTAAAAATCGTTCAAAATGTGCATTTTTTACGTAGAATTGTTAATGATAATCGCAAAATTGTTATGAATTGACAATACAGTTTGCTGAAACATCACTGCTATGCCAAAAGAAGAAAATTTAAAACCAAATACCTCAAACACTAAAAAATTAATCAAACTGCGCATTTGTTTATGAAATTGGTTTATAACAATGACATTTGTCAGACAGTGACAATATAGTTTACAAAAGTATTACAAGAAAGACTGAAAAGGTACGTTAAGGCAAAAATAACTAAAACTTAAAAAATGTTCAAACTGTGAATTTAAAAAAATTAAAATTTGTATATAACAATCACAAAAATGTCTTGAAATTGCAACATTGTTTATTGTGTATATTGTCAAAAAGCAATGTTAAAAAAAGAATTTTTTTAGAAAAGTACCTCAAACGCATTTAAAAATTGCTCAAACTGCGCATTTATTTATTAAATTTTCTTATAACAATAAGAAATGTATTTCTTTTTGTCTATATGTTTTTATGTAGCTTTAAATTGGATTAAAAACAAAAAAACGACTAATAAATATCCAAAACTACACAAAAATCACCTAATTTTGTTTATAACAATAAGATTTTTTCACAAATGTTTATTTATAGATTGACCACTAATATTAATCATTTGGGATTAATTGAGTGTTACTATAGTAACAATATCTTAACTTGATTACGATTTTTGCGTACTTTTTGTATAAATAAAGTAAACAATAATTTGTCCTTTTAAAATCGGCATCAAGGGATGTCACAAGAATTTAATTAACTTCAACTGAAAAAAATGTTTAATCAGTTGGAAATTGTAGCCGGAATCGTATTTCGAACATTTTTTCGTAATTTTGCCCCACTGTGTGACATTTAAGAAAAAAATTCCGATAAATGCCCGAATAACGCATTTGTTTATTAAATTTGTTACAAAAAATTATAGGATTAATCAACAAATTTTGGAGTTTTCTAAAATTTACATAAAGTTCGTAATTAAAAAAATGACATAAACAACATTTTTTTGTCGAAAAATGCCTGATTAATGCATTTGTTTATTAAATTGTTTATATTGATAACAAAATATTAGTTTGAAAAAAAATCTCTCAATGATTATATTGTTTTTATCGAAATTTCTAGCGATAAAACTTTAAAAAACAAAATACTATAGAAAATCGTAAAAAAAACATTCTTTCAAAAACTAATTTGTTTATAAATTTTGTTGTTGCTTATTACGTAATATTGGTATATCTTGAACTAATGTTACACTATCTAACTTAAGTAATTTTTACATTTTCCATGTTATTCACAATTTTTTTGTTTCCAAATCGGTCAATATTTGTGGGCTGCACATTGTTCTGAAAAAAATTTTTTTTTGCCACTGTGTCAAGTCCGGTACTCTTACTACTCAGCTAGAGAGGAATCGAGAATAAAAAATTCTAAATTAAGTCAGCAGTTGCAGTGCCTAGATTTAGGGACATACCTTGAAGGGAATGAATGAGAAGGCTAAATATTTGAATCGGCTGAATAAACAATGTATGCATGAACACCACAAGATAGGCTGGTATGTTTTATATATCTATATATACATTCTACATTCTGTCTGCCCTAACGCTCTCTGAAACCACTTAGAATAGTCCCTACCTGTTTGTACAGAAGATTTAACATTGTACTCCAGATGCAAGCTTTAAGCCCATATTGCTTCCGATTTATCTATTCATCTTAGGAGTAGCTTCTTACCACAAATTAGTGTCAAGGGCGGTGGGGGGGGGGGGGGGGGGGGGGGGGGGGTGTCGAGTAAAAAACTACGGTTCCCTTTTTCCCATTCCTTAAAGCAGATTTTTTTTCGCTATTTTCTATGAACTTACTTTTTTCTCTTTTTTTTTCTCACATTCCCACTTAATCAATAGACCCAAATAAAATAATACAACTATTTTTAATTGAAAATTTACCCGTAAGAGCTTTGATTTGGAATTAATTTCGCTGAGGTCAAAATCTTATTATTTGGTTAAAAGTTCAATTACTTTGTTAAAAATTTTTTTTTTTTTTTAAAGATTTAATAAGTTGATTGAAAATTTTACCACCCCTTTTTTATAAAATTATTTTTCTTATTAAAAATAATCTTTTGGGTTTAATGTTGAATACTTTTATAGGAAATTGATCTCCGTGGTTTAAAATTGAAGTATCTTTTTGTTTAATTCCTTTTTTGTTTAGTTAAGGATTAATTTTTTTGTCTTAAAATGTAACTATTCCATTTATGGTTTAATTTTGATATTTTTGATTGGGAAATTGATCTTTCGTTTTGTTGAAAATTCATTTGGTTGTTGAAAACTGAACTACTTGGTTTAAATTTCAACTACTTCTTTCAAAAATTAACTTTTCTGGTTAAAGATTCATCGTTTTGCTTGAAATCTAATTTTCACCGCTCGAAAATTGAATTAATTTCAAGGAAATTATTTTTTTTGCAACAAAATTCTACAATTTGGTAGGAACTTTAGATATTTTTCTGAAATAAATTTTTTGTTAAAGAATAATATTTTTGGTGGAAAATTCGGACTATTTCGTTAAAAATTAAACTATTTTTATGAAAAGCAAACTATTTAACAGAAAATGAACTTTGTAGTTAGAAGTCATATTTTCATATTGTAATTTCAACTTTTCAAGATAAATCGTCCTTTCGTTTTTAAATTCCAACAAAAATGGTGAAAATTAATGTATTTCTTTGAAAATTTGTCTTATTTGTTCACAACTTAAATTTTTTGGCAAAAATTCATTTTTTATTTGTTAAAAATTTAAGAATTTAGTTCAAAGTCGAACTACTTTTTTTAAAACATTTACCTCCTTGATTGAAAATACATCTTTCCGATTAAGGGTTAAACTATTGGTATATATATTTGATTGAATTCAATTTCTCGAAAATTATATATTTTTGTCTCAGAATTTTTTTAAATGCAACTGTTTGGTTGAAAAAGGATTTTTGTTAGTCATTTGAAAATTACTTAGAATTTACAAAATCTCCTGAAATCTTTAAAATCCCTTGGAATCACCTTTAATTATTGAAATCTATCAAAAATACCCCAAACTGTTTTAAATCCTTTAAAATATATCAAAATCCTTTAAAATTTTGTAAATTCCTTGGGCTTCTTAAAAACACCTTTAAATCTTAAAAAATTTTACGGATCTTTTGAAATATCCTGAAAATTAAAAAAAACTAATCTTTGAAAACCCCTTGAAATCTCCATATATTTTAAAAATCCTAAGAAATCCATTATTTGTTGTAAATAAATTCTCACAAATTTGTAAAAAAATTTCTTGGGATCATTAAAAATATTATTATAGCTGGCCGGTGCTATAAAATTGTTTCATATGTTTCAAAATTCTTTATAATTCTTTAAAGCTCCATACAATTTTGTCTGAATCTCTTAAAATCATTAAAATTCTTTAAAAGTCCTTAAAAAATTTAAATTCCTGAAAATAATTTAGAATCCTTCGAATGGCTTTTTAAATTTCTTTAAATGATTGAAGTCTATTTAAAATGATTCAGACTCTTTCAAAATGCCGTGAAATATTTTACAGCTTTTGAAATCGTTTGAAATCCCTTAAAACTTTTTTAATGTCTTGGAAGATCATTCTGTTTCCTTTTGGTACCTACATTTTTTTAATATTTTGAAATTCAATAAAATTATTCAAACCTATTAAAAATTCCTTGAAATGTTTAAAAACAGCCTGATATATTTCAAAATAATGAGTTAATTTAAATACAATGTAACATAATATAATCTAATGCAAAATAAAAGGCAATAAGGTCTCGGTAGCGTAATTTGTTAACGCTCCACTCATTTATAGTTGGGTCCCCGGTTCAAATCCGGGCTGAGGCAAATTTTTTTTGTTCTCAAAAATTATTTAAACGAAGTAATCGATTCAAAATTGATATTTAAATTAATTCAAAACTTTAAACACTAGTGTGCACCAAAAATTGGAGTAATTATCCCCTTTTTTTTAATAAAGAAGATTAAGATCAATCTTTTTAAAAGAGTGTGGCGACATTCAAAATAATATAAAATGCCCTTTTGAATCATAACTCTCGACTAAATGTGAAGTCGAAATTTGCACTCTGGTCTCTTTTTTATTAAAAGTGATTTGCATAATAACTGATGAGGTATACCCAGCACCTATCAGATTAAATGCAAATCTCAAAGCGTTCAAACTTGTTATGGCATGAACATACCTCGACAAAAAATATAATAAGTTTGCCCCCCTGTCAGCACGATTTAATTAACACGCGAGAGATTGTTTCATTGTTAATCAAATTCCACATGCGATGACGCTTCAAAAGCTAGACGACTATTTAATCAACCCTTGGAACGAAACAATTCTTCTTAACATTTCACCACAGTTTGTACAAACATCCTGTACCCTGTTACTTTTGTAAAAAAAAAATAATAATAAAATGGAACTTGAGCATTGTCGGGGACGCACATTGTTCACAAACATGACTTCATGAATGTAGACAATGAGAAAGTACGTCCGCATTTCAAAACTTTCCTGCAAACACGTGTGTCACTTTTGCGGTGACACTAAACAAAAATCAAGTGTCGTCAAATTTATCAGGTAAATGTTTCATTTGTTCCTTTTGAAACAACTCAGAATTTATCATTTTTTTATTTTTCATTTTTATTCTGAAATTGTTTGACTCTATTAATAAAATAATTTTTATTTTGATGCTTAATTCAAATACTGAGCTATAAGCTGTCTTGAAAAATTGCATATAATAAAAATATTAATTCAAAGTATTTATTATGAATAGGTATTCAAAATAGTTGTCGAAAAAAGTAAGATACAATAAATTTTAATAAACCAAAACCATTTGCTGTTAAGTTGTTTCGAAATTTGTGAATTAAAATGTTGGAACTTTAAAGCTAAAAATTTTATATCATACAAGTTGAAAATTTCAAAAGATTAAGATTCTAGCCTTTGAATACTACTGGTAAAAAAAATATATAATTGTTTAGGGATTTCTATTTTCTATTTACTTTTCTTTTGTAGTTGCTTCCTCTAAGCAATATTATGTTTTTACTTAAAAATATTATTATTTAGTTAAAAATTCAATAATTTGGTTAAAAAATCCTCATTTTTGCTATGAAAATTAACTTTTTTGTTTTTTAAATTAATTTTTCTTTAAAAATTCATATTTCAGTGTTATAAATTCAACTGAAATATTTCTTCGTTGATTTTTCAAAGAATCATTTTTTGTTAAAGATTTGCCCTTTTAAATGAAAATGAATTTTTTGTATTAAAAATTCTTCTGTTTTTGTTGAAAATAATTTTCTGAACTAAAAATTTAACTATTTCAATTAAAACTAATTATTTGAGTTAAAGATTTATCTCTTTAGCAGAAAGTTGTACTATTTGGTTGAAAATTGATATTTTCTTGTTAAAAATTCAAATGTTTTAAATAAAGTTTATCGTTTGCCTTGACATTCTAACAATTTACATTATATCTTTTTTCTTTTTTAATTGCAACATCTTTATTTGTTGAAAATTGGTCGGATTGTCGATAAAATTAAACATTGTACTTGAAAATTAACATTTTTATTGAAATTGTGTATACTTTGTTAAACTTTTTTACCTTTTTTTAATTAATAGTTTTTTAATAAAAAATTTATTTTATCCACTTTTCGTTGAAAATTGATATTTTCCCGTTAAAAATTCAACTATTTGAAAATTCATGCATTGTTTTTAGATTTGTCTTTTCACTTTAAAATGCAACTATTTTGTGAAAAGTTGAAAAATTTGCTTAGAAAGTTATCTATTTTCTTAAAAACTCGTTTCCTTAAGCTTAAAGTATGAACCTTTCAGTTTAAAGTTTAATTAATTTTATTTTGAAATTCTACAATTTGTTTCACAGAACATAATTTCGCGTGAAAATTTTAATTATTTCGTTAAAAAATTATTTATGTTTTTGAAATTTCATTTATTTGGTCTTAAATGTAATTGCTTTGAGTCGAAGTTTAATCTCTTATGTTTATAAATTTAACAATTTTGCTGAAAATTTGTCTGTGTGCATTGAAAATGTAAGAATTTCATGAAAAAAATTATACATTGTGATTAAAGTCTAATTATTTTGTTAAAGTTTAATCTTTTATTTTGACAATTTTGTTGTTTTAAAATTACCAACTGTTTATACTTCAGTCTTGTTCTTTTTTTAATTCGATAATTTTAAATAATTATAATTATAATTTTCAAAAATTAAATGTCTTCTGAAAAATTATTTTCATTATTTGCAAATTCAACAGTTTTTTAAAATGAAACTGGATAATTTTTCTTTTAAAATTTGATCACTTGGAGAAATATAATCTTTTAGGTGGAAAATTCAACCAATGAAAACAATTTCATGTATTTGGTTGAAAATATAATTATTTTGTTTAAACTACTTTTTGAAGTAAAATTAAATGGCTTTGTTGACAAGTGTTTCTTTTAAATTGAAAATTCATCCTATGGTATAAACTTATATTTTGTAGTTGAAATAAATAAAAAAATTATCAATTTGTATCTGAAACCCTATTTTTCGAAT
This sequence comes from Belonocnema kinseyi, assembly GCF_010883055.1. Taxonomy (NCBI): domain Eukaryota; kingdom Metazoa; phylum Arthropoda; class Insecta; order Hymenoptera; family Cynipidae; genus Belonocnema; species Belonocnema kinseyi. The sequence continues at coordinate 174,031,224 of NC_046658.1, read as the reverse complement.
AATAAAATATTCTGCAATAAAAATATTGCAATACTAAAATGCTCGTCAGGGAATTTTGAAAATAAAACTTTTCGTCTACCCTGCTTACTTGACAGAATTTTATTCTTGAATAACAATTTAAAGAGAATTAAAGAAATTAAAATCAAAATCCAAAATCTGATCTCAGCGCTACCATGAAACAATTCCTAAATAAAAAAAAGAAGCAGTATGAAGACAGGCTAAAGTGATATAAAACCTCTTTTTATACTTTGTTCTTTAAAAAGAATACTTCAAAGAGGTTTTTGGATCAATTTTCGACGATATATTCTATTTTATAAATACTGCACAAAATTCTAAAAATCTCATTACATTTAATAAAATTTGTGAATACTTTACTTATAAGAAAAAATAATTTTTAAGTATATCGAAATCCCTATTCAAACAATTTTCTGACCCTGAAACGTCACTGCCTGCAAAACGCTGAACCAAGCACAATAATTATATTTAGTGACTTTTAGCACATTCTAAATGCCACTTTTTACAAATCCCGGTTTTAGGAACATTCCAATCATTTTTGAAAAACTTGTGCTCTTCTTCATACCTTTTTAATGCGTTTCAAATAATAAGCGTAAAAATAGGTTATGTTTACTCTAATCACCAGCGGCCATTTTAATTCCTTCACTAACTGCGCTATACAGACTGATGTTTGCTTCAAACGCTGGCCCAATCAGAATGCCTTATCTTCCCGCAAAAGTTTCAAATTTATAATTTAAAACATCATTTAAAACTATTCAAATTTTATTTAAAAAATAATTTCCCTGAGTAATTATATTCAATTTCCAGTGATCTTTTAATTACACTAGAAAAATATTGTTTTGACCATATGCAACAGCGCTGTTATTAGTTTTTCAAAGGTCACTCACCGTTCGGTCGCCAGGATGTTTAACATGGCAGTTTAATTCTGCGATTTGTCCAACGATAGCCGTGACATTTCGCGGTGAGACATCGTCGAAATATGGTTTATCCCACGCTCTTGTTGGTTTATTACTCCCTGCTACCACACTGGCTAAACTAGATCCTCCTGAAACATAAGAAATCACGTTTTTCGTATTAATTGTATTGTCCTGATAAACATCGGATTGCGGAAAATACGTTCCTTTACATCTAATAAACATTTTATGAGAATAAATAAGGAATCATTCAATTTTTAGAGTATATAACATCACATCAAGGTTCGCAGGACGAGTGTTAAAACCTATCCATGGTTCTTCTGGTTATATTTGCAAAAATTAAATTTCATATGAAGGCGTGAAAGCCCTAAGAGTGATGTAAGATATTTGATTTTAAGCTAACATGGGATGGTACTGTAGGTGGATATTTGTATAGAGTAAATTAATTCAATGCCTTTTGAGTTCTTTAATGGTCATTTGTGCTACTACTTAACTGACAGTGTGGTGGCGTTTGGAACTAATTATCTGCCGCTACATGGAACGTATATTACAGGGCTATCTAACCCTGACTTTTTAAGAAAAAAACTGCAAAAGTAACCGCCAATAATAACCAGATCTACCACACAATCACTTCATGTTAATTTTTTTCTCAAATTACTTTTTAGTCACTTTTAAAATTAAAAGATCACTTTAGTAACTTTTCTTTTGATAAATTAACCCATGGATTAAATACAGAGAAACGGGCTAAAGTTGCTTGAATCCTCATGTATATTTTAAAATTAAATATCGACATTTCTAAGGGGAACAATAAAAGTTAGAGATTGTTTTAATTGACGGAGCTGCCGAATTTTAATTAAAAGTCTCTTTAATGGGAATCTATTGGTGAACAACTGCACCCAAATTGAGCGAAAATGTTTACAAATCCTTAATTTCTTTCAAAACTTTCTGGGTACTTTAAAAGGTTTTAAGAAGTTTTAAATACATTTTACTGATTTAAAGGGCCTTCCAAGGATTTTTTATGTTGTAAATATTTAAAAAACAATCAGTTTTAAAAAGTTTTAAGTGATTACAATAGATTTCAACAATTTTGAAATATTTTAAGGGACCTTAAAATTTTCCAAGGAAAATTGTAACAGTTTTCAATAATTTGTAGTTTTGAGTAGTTTAAAGATATTTCTAAGCAATTAAAATATTCCAGGATATTATCAATTCCAAGGCATTTTCAAGAAATTTTACAAATTCTAGAAGAGGCTAAAAGATTTTTAACAATTTGAAATAGATTAGGTTTTTTTTAATCCCAAGGAAGTCGCAAAAATTTCAGTAAATAAGTGAATATTTCAAAACATTTAAACAAATTTTTAATTGATTTTAAACATTTTGAATTATTTAATTATTTGAAAGATTTTTCATTACACAAATGAAGAAAAAGGTCCATAACTAAAAGATTGTTGAGTATTTTTTTAATTCTTAGAAATTTTCAAGGTGTTTATATAAAAATTGTTGAGGGATTTCAATTGTTTAAACAGAATTCAAAATTTTATAACGATTTTAAAGGATTATACATATTTTTGGGTATTTTAAAAGATTCTGCAAAATTTTGAATAAATATTTCATGAGATTTTAAACCACTTCAATGTATTTCAAATACTTAATTCACAAAAATTAATGGACTTCGTATGATTTTGAAGATTTTAAGATGTTTTAAGGTACCCGAAATATTTTTTAAAAACTTTAACAAAGTTCTAAAATTTCTTTCTGTCTCTCTAAAAGATTTTGAAATCCTAAGGAATTTCAGAGAACTCTAAAGACTTTAAAGGATGTCGAAGAATGTTGAATGGATTTCAATCATTTGAAGTTATTATTAAGGATTTGAAAGTTTTTAGTATATTATTAAAACTTCGAAGGGATTTTAAATCGCTTTAACAAGTTTTATGTGATTTAAAAAAGATTGAATAAGATTTCAATTACTTTAACGAATTAAAACATTTTAAAACATTTTTAAGGCCTTCAACATATTCCAAGGGATTTCAAGAGATTTCCGCGGATATAAAATATTTTAGACATTATAAAACATTTCCGGAAATTCTTCATATATATTTCCCAAATGTTACTAAGCTTTAACAGATTTAAAAGCATTTATTCAACAAGAATTTCAAGAATTTCCAATCGTTGAGATTATTATCAAAGATTCCAAAGCGTGTTCAAGAACTTCAAACATTTCCAAGATATTTTAGAAGATTTTTAAAAGTTAAAATTATTTTAGGATATTTTGAAACAGCGCAGGGAATCTTTAATTGATTTCAGTAACTTCAATTCACTTGAACTTTTTTCTATTCACTTTGAATTTATTTTCAAGTCACATGAAATTTGTTTTATTTTTCTCAAATCTTTTTAAATGTATTCCAAGTTCATTAAAATCAATGTAATTTCTGTTATTTTAATACTTTGTAATTTATTTTAAAATGTTGCAATGCTAGAATTTTTATTTTTGAATTATAACGTTTAGGGAAATTTCTTAATTATTCCGGACAAAAAATGTTACTAAATTTTTCGACCACCTTATAATAATCACAATATGAATTAAAATAATAATAAATAAGATGAAAAAGACACTCATTAAAATATATAATTTTGAAATTTAATGAAAAATATTTTAATGCAAAATATTTTTCTTTTGAAATAATAATAATATTTGCTTTCAGATCCTTCATATAAGAAAATCGAGAATTAATATTTTTTTATTTAAGAGAAGCTTTATTTATGAAGTTAGTTTTTGGACAAAATAAGTAACTCCATGGCAATTTAAAATTATTTTCAAATTAAAAACGAATAGGGATATAAATCATTTTTATTCTTATATCTTTATTTAATAAAAAAAATGAGCGTATACTATCTTATTAGAATGACCATAACACCTTTTTGATTATAAACTCTAATTGAAACTTTACTAGTGTAATTTAATTATAAATATTAAAAAATTTATTGAATAAATTCATAAGTTACTTTAAAGGGATTCAGAAATTCGGCAATTAACTGGATATGCCAAAAGAAGTATGTAACTAAACACATAAATAATTTGAAATTTGGTTTTACGTTAAAAATTTTCGTTAATTAAATCCTTAAAAGTTCTTCTATGAATTAAAAAAATGTATAATCACTAAAACTTGTTCTCAACAATTATTGCTAAATTGGTATAATATTTAGAGATAAATTATTCTTGCAAATTTTGTAATCAGGGAGACATGCAAATTATGAGCTGCATCGAATTTCAATAATCTGAATCTGGCACAATTAAACTAATGATAGCGATTTCCATTGCTCTCATCAAGGAAGTATAGAAGCAGGAAAAATCTGCATATTCATCTATTTCTTCCAACTCAATTTCATTCGTTGCCAATGACAAAGTTTCTATTAAATTTCATCATCCTCGATCCGGAAATCAAGAATAAAAAGATCTGATAATAAGACTTGTCAATCGCACTTAATGATTAAATAAAGATAATTGTTTTTTAATCATTTTTGATCAATCATGTTTTTGAAAGGTGAATCCTGTATTATGAATAGTGAGATAGAATATGGAAACCATTTGTTAATAATTGTACATTATTGATGAACCAATTAATATTGATATAATTAACATAATAGGAGATAGTAAATGGCACTGATCAAAGGTTTCAAACGCAGACTATCCAATGACAAATATTGTGCTAAATTATTATTAGGTTTTTGAAAACTTGAATTAGTACTTAGAAATAATTATAGCGGGAATGTCACAGTGGCTTTTTCTAATAATGGTTTTTTTTTATCGAATCATTTCCATTAATTATCGCTCCGGTATGAAAATTAGGTTATAAAAGTGAACTCAGAGGACACCTAAATACCCATAATAAAAAAGTTAGAAGCTTTCTAATAATTATGAAAGATCTGAGGAGAAATGTTTTCGGTTTTAGTTTAAAAGAATAATTTTAGATTTTAAAGATTTTAAAATTTGGGTTAAAAGAATATGAAAGACTTTGAGATGATTTTTTGTAATTTTTCAAGATTTACACTTTTTTTGGAAACTTGAATTTTGTGAGGTAAGAAATAAAGTTCTGAAAATTCATGGGCAATTTTTAAATGACTGTTTTGTAAGAAATTTCAAGAGAAATCGAAAAAAAAGTTGACAACATAATTTCAGAACAAAGAATGAGTTTGAGAGATATTCAAAAGTTTTAAAACGATTCATGAATAATTTAAACTTGTACAGCTTTTTTTCAAAATTTTGTAAGGTTTCACGAAAATGAAAGACATTTTTTCAGGTTCCTAGGAAAAATTAAAATAACTTGCATTTCGAAAAATTAATTTGAACAGATTGTTTAAAAAGATTTTAGAAGATTTGCAAAATAGTAATTTTAGACAAAAAATTAAAGAATAATTTAACGAAAATTCTAATTTCAAATAAACAGTTGTTAAATCCAAGTAAGAAAAGACAAATTCTAAACAATATACTTTAATTTGAGACAAAATATGTATTTAAAGAGACGAACGTCCAATGAGAAAAATTATTTTTTAAAAAGAAGTTATACTTTTGCTCAATTAGTTGAAGTTTTTATTTTAAAAAAGTCAGAAATTAATAGTTACATTTACAGTTAAAAGAATCAATTAAAAAATTATGAAAGCGATTTCTTAAAAAAATAGTTTAACTCTTAACCAAAGAGATGAACTTTAATCAAGAAATTTTTGTTTTGACAAAGTAGGTTAGACAAGTATTTTAATTTTCACCAAACAGATGAATTTTCAAGTAAAAGAATGAATTCGTAACTGGAATGATTAAAATTTCATTGAAAAAAAATTAATTTTTAAAAGAAAAATCATTTTTTAAAAAGTTGGTTTAAATTTTATTGATTTAAATTGAACCGAAAAGATAATTGAAAAAAATCGTTCAATCCTAAATAAAACCAGATTAATTATTAATACAACGGTTGCTCATTCAACCAGAAAATATTGAATTTCAATATAGAAGAACAATTTTCTACCGAAAAAATTCGAAAACTTTAAATAATATTTAAACACCAAAAAGACTAATTTAAAAAACGAGTTGAATTTCTAACCAAGAAGAATTTCAGTTTAATTTTCAGCAACAAGCCTAAATTTTCCAAAAAATGTTAATTTTTAATCAAAGGGTTGATTTCTAAAAAAAATCAGTTTTCTTTAGAAATCATACTTGCTTGCTTTCCCAGAACTATTGCTGTGAAAATACTAATACAGTGAAACCCTTTTAGAGCCCTCCTTTCTATAGCCCTTTCGGGAATCGAAGCCGCGCTGCAGGTATGTTTAAGAGGAGCTGCGTGGGGTGCGTAGGGTCTGTGTTTGTCACTCAGGCGAGCACTCAGTCTTGAAAAAACAAAAGCGAAGCGGGTTATAACGAGTTATTTCGCACCCACCGTCAACCTCAAAATCAGCACTATAGAAGAGTTCCACTGTACAAATATTTTAAATTTTCCACGATTTCTGTCATGGTTGGCTTAAGTTCTCATAAGTTGGCTTCTTTTGTCATGAAAATCTCATCGTCTTCACACGCGAGTCCAAAAACTTTGATCCTTCCAAGAAAGACACCTTCTTCGCCTAATAGAGCCATTCTGAGACATTTGTCGATGAATAGAGGATTCGAAATCACGTACTCGATTTAGGGGCTACACTAATATTTCTAAATGAACGTGAATTAGATTGCTATTTCTATTGCTATTGGCAAATGGGTCTGAGCTAAAGCTACTAGGAACTTAGAAATGCAACAGTTCTAACTGTGCAATTGCTGAATGGGAAGACAGAGAAACACGATTTTCAACACGTCGCTGCGTTATTACAGCCATGCGATTGTTCGAACTTCATGGTGCGCAGAGCAGTAATAGTGATCAGACGTGCAACTTTGTCGATAGTGGAAACATCGATTTCTCTTCCCAACGTGCCGAAGGGCTTCTCCCTTTTAACCAGTTTATTCACCCTTGCTCTCTCTTCTGATCTGGTTTATATCTATAGATTCCTGGGATGATTGTTGTTGATTGTGGTTTGCACATATACAGGATTTCTAAAAAGTTCCGGGCCCCTAAATACTTTATCAGGTCAACTTTTTTTTTATTGAGATCAAGGTCATTCTTGAAGTAAATTTTAATGAGGAATTTTTAACGACAGCCTTCAATTTGACTTTAGCGATTACCTTAAAGGCCATTTCAAGGTCAAAAAAGGATAACCCTATTTTTTGAAATTGGAAATCGATAGAGCGGGAAATTTCTCGTCAAAATTTGTATTAGGCTCATAGATTTAATTTGACCTTGAAGGTCACTCTAAAGTCATTAAAACTTAAACGAGATCCGAACACTTCTGAGATAAGAAGCTTTTGTAAAAAAATTAATATCAATATAATTTGTCTCAACAAGGCACATTCCGTAGTGACCATGATTCTGACCTATAAGGTCCTGTCTAATAAAAATTAGATTTACTTCTAGTGTAACCCAGGAATAACGACGTAGACCTATTAATTCTGTTCCTATTGCTGTGCCTAATTTTCGTGAGTCCCCTCGCTTCTGATCTTAGAGGTGATCGGACCTTGTTTAAGATTTAATGAGCTTAGGATGACCTTTGAGATCGAATTCAAGCAATGACATTAATACATGTTTAAAAGTGAAATTTCCGATATTAAGAAGTGGGATTTCTATTTAAAAAAAGTTGACCTTCAAAAGTTTTTAATTTCATCGTCAAGTTCAAACTAAAGGTCACAATTAAGAATGCCTTATTGAAAAAATATCTTCCATTCACATGACATTTTGTCAAAATCTTCTGATCTCTGACGTCTTAGGACGTTCTTTAAGTTTTAATGACCTTTAAGCGACCTCCAAGGTCAAATTGAACCTATGACTTTCATATGTATTTAAACGTGAAATTTTTCACTCTATCGATTTCCAATGTCAAAGAGGAGTGTTTCAATTTTTTTCAAGTTGACTTTGAAATCACCTTGAAGGTCATCATCAAGGTTTACATAAACGGTAACCATTAAATTCCTCGTTAAAAGTTACTTCAAGAATGACCTTGACCTCAATGAAAAATATTTTACCTTCAAATATATTCAAGGGGTACGGAACTGTTTGGACACACTGTATATATATATTATTTATTGAGACTGTTCAGTGTGTAGTTCTAGATTGAAAATTCAAATTTCTGGTTTGTGATAAGAGGCTCTAAGTGGATGATCGTTGGAGTTTAGGATTCACAGTAAAATTTCATTTTCCTGACCAGATTTTTCTGGTTAGATGCCAATTGTATTATATGAGGTCATAAATGTCTGCTATTGGTTTTATGGAAAAAATGACTTTCGTCTTTAAACATGATAACTTTAAAAATAAAATTTCAAATTCGATTGCCCTTTGGAACAGTATGTCAAGGCCTAAAAAACATTCCATAAACTAACTATTTTTGACCGATTTTTCTGGATTCATCTGTTGCAAATGCTTTCTAAATAATAAAAAATTCCCTTTTACAGTAAAACCATAGTTGATAGAACAAAGATGTCAAAAGAAGAAATGGTGAATATAAAAAAATTTTGATTCTTCGCTAATACTTCATGAGACGTAAAAAAAGTTAAACACAAAATTATTTAAGCCAAAAAGTAAAATTTACAATACAATTTTTTTCATAGAATTCAACCATTTTGGTGGAAAATTAAATTTTTTTCCAACATTTATGTATTGTTATTGAAAATTGAACTAAAAGGTTTCTTGTGTGAATTTTTTAAAAATTAATCTTCTTGTTAGAAAAATTCATCTCTTTCAGTAAAAATTATATCTTTTGGGTTGAAAATGCAACTTTCTGGCAAAAAGTTGAAAATTTTCTTGAAAATTCAACTTCTTTGGTAAAAAATTAATATTCTTGTTTGAAATATCACCTTTTTGCGGTTAAATATTCAATGCTTTTATTGAAAAATGTTCTTTTTTGTTTAATTTACGGGAATTAAATTTTAAATTATATATTTTTTTAACTTGTTTTTTTCCTATTAAAAATATTTTTTCGAACTAAAAGTTTAACAAGATCTATTGAAGATTAATCATTATACTTAAAGATTGATGTCTATTGTTAAAATTAACTATTCATATTGATCAAATATTCATATATTTGGTAAAGTTAAACTATTTTAATAAAAACTGTTTTTTTAAATTTTAATTACTTATGTAAATTTAAAATGTAACTTTTAAATTTCTTGATAATACTTTCCTTTCGAATGGAAACTTCAACTAAATGCAACTAATTTATCTTATTGAAAATAAAACTGTTGGTTAAACATTCAAATCTGTTTCAAATTTAATAAATCTTTAAAAAGTAACTATATTGATAAAAATTGATATTTTTGGTTTAAAAATTCAACTGCTTTGATGAATATTCGTCTTTTTGGTAGAAAAGTCTTCCTTTTTAGTAAAAATGTAACTTTTTTGTTCAAAATTATTCTTTTTGTGTAGAGAAGACAACGGTTTTCTAATACATTTCACGTTTTAGCTTGAAAATTCATCGCTCTCGCTAGAAAATCATTTTTTTTCAATAAAAGAAAAAATTCCGCATTATTCCCCTATTTTCGTAAAAAATCACTTTATTGTCTCCGTTTTGAGATTCTTTGGGCTGCGCATTCTGTAGTTGAAAACTGGTCTTTAGTACCTTTAAGGCTTAAATCATATACCTTAAGGCACTAATGCCCTCTGCTCATTTATATTGATAATAAAAAATGAACAAAATTACATGATTTAATCAAAATTCATACTTCATTAGGTCTAATAATAAAATTTATCCCAAAATAACTTGCAGATCCATGTTAACCAGTTTGAAGACAAAAGTGTCCTTATTTTTAATATTTTTGTATATCTATATATTGTAAAAAATTTCAGTAAATAAATAAAAAAAATTTTGTTCAGAAGTTTAGTTGGAGGATTCAAGCTCTAAATACATTCCAATCTGTAGAAAAAACAAAGCCTATTACGATAGGTCAGCTTACGCAACTAACTAGTGGAACAAGTTGGACAAAGGCAAACACGAGATTTTAATTAGTGAATGAATATACTCAACAAAAGCAGAATTTGGTCTTACTCGATTGTAGAATTTGTAGAAAATCTCGTATGTCAAATATTATTTTAACTGAGACCACTTTCAAGCAGGAAAGACTTCAACTAATTTTTGAATTAAAATTATCTTTAATTACGTGTTTCTTACATGGCAAACAATTTCCTCAATGTAACTTGTCAATCATGTATTTCAATTTCATTACTTGTGAATACAAAAGTAATATAATAGTGCGCTTTCTGTAAATTGAATTAGAAATTAATTACCAGAAAATTAAAAGTGATTTATTCAAAAAAGTTTTCTGATGTAACTTCGTTCATGACAAAAATAGATTTCACTTTTGTACTTTTTATCTTACAAAATGAGGGTTTAATAATATAATGTAGTTAAATTAATTGCACATTTATTGTTGGTGATAAAAGCAGAAGTGTAATACATTAATGAAATTAAAATTTTATATACTCAAGATTACTGATTGCTCATTAGAAGCATGTATCATATTTGAATATAACATTAAAAATAATATAATCTTGTGTTTGTGAAAGTCAGAAGAAAATTTTAATTGAAGAAGAATAAAAATTTTTTTAAGCAAAGAAGGTTTAAATTAAATAAAAGATGCTGAAAAATGTTGGTAGCATACTTTACATTTACTTACTTTTTGAACTAGGATAGAGTACTGAAATATTTGGAAAGAAAATAGGATTGAATAAAAAAAATATTAGTTTTAGTAGAGACGATAAAACATTTAGTTGATGGGAGCAACTTCTTATAGATAAAGAACAATGTAATTGATTAAAGTTATGTTTTTTTTATTCAATTACACTTTTTCAGATATGATACATTTTTTCCATCAAGAAAATAAAGTCTTTTGTATTAAGATCAATATTTTCTTTATTCAATTGTCATTTTTTTTCGTTTTAGGAATTTCCAGCATAATTTAGAATTATTTCAAATGAATTTTGAAAAAGGGACCTAAGGATGAAATAAATAATATAGCTGGAGTTATAAATCTTTCATTTAAAATAGTTATCTTAGATTTTCGAATTTCTTTTCTGTTTAGGAAAAATTATGTCGCATAATTCAATGTCGATTGTAACAGCCCATTTTATTTTGCGAATGGAAGTATTTATAAAAAAATAAAAATTTTAAAAGGATGGCAAATGTAGTTTGAAATGGTAAATTTCTTTTGTCGATTCACATATAAAGCTCAAGCACTTCAGCTGGAGTCTTTTCCAAAACAAATTGAACTGATAGGAAAGCTTGCAGCATAATAGTCCAAAAACAAAATTTTTGAATTATTAACAACATTTAACACAAACTAACGAATAAACATCCAATTTTATTTTTCAATGCACATCTAGATGCCTAGCCATTTAATTTCCTTACTCTTTGAAAACTATCGGACTACTAAAAAAAAATCTAGCACAGTGTTTGAAATAATGCAGTGGTCTAATTTATACTAATTTTTTACCCACTGATGTCGAAAAAAAAGATTAAAGCAGAGCAAAATTTAATTAGTAATAAACAGTCGCATAGTGCTTTGGATGAGCATCTATACGCAGTAATAAATAAAAATAAATTTTTCTCTTTTTTTTTAAATTTTTGAGACTTTTAAGAATTTTTGAGAATTTTCGATGCACATTTAAATTTTAAGAAAAAATACACTGGAAAAGCTTCTAACATAAAGTTGTCTGAAAAACAACATTTCTACATTTTTCTGCATGTGATACCAACAAAAAAAGCATCAATGTGACATAAAAAATTAAATTTTTTTATTTTTCGATTATTGTTAACAAAAATACATCAGGATGAAATAGTAAGTTTGAAGGAATCTGTATATCATCAGAGAAAATCAGCATTCTCGATTAGATTAATTCTTCAATAAATAGAAAATACTTAACTTCCTTTCGGACTTGTTAGAACAAAAATTTTATAAAAATTTGTAATTTAAATTTTTTGTGGTAAAAGATATACTCTCTTTCATCCACTGGGAATCTTACCTTCTTTAATATATTTATTTTAAATATAACTGTTTTCGTTCAAAATAACGCACAGTCCACAACATTGTCGAGCTTGATTTTTAATATATTCTTTCAATTTTTTCATAAATAAAAAAATGTCAATTGTTTCTCTTGGACGTTGCAAGCGTTCGTCAATAACATGAAAATTGTTGAAGTCGCCTGAGTTTCACAGAGTAAAATTAGATCAAGATATTACAATATTATATACAAAACAAAACAAAACTCCATAAACAAATTATTCGTTGAAAGAATGTTTTTACGACTTTTCATAATTTTACGTTTTATTTTAAATTAAATTGCAAGAAATTTTGATAAAAACAATAAAATTATGAGAAAATTTTATACACCTTTGCACAATTTTTTTTCATGCATTTTTCTTAATTCAGAACTTTATAAGAATTTTAGAAAAATGCATAACTTCTTGATTAATCTTATAATTTTTTTAAAACTAATTTAATAAATAAATGCATTATTCAGGTATTTGTCAGAAGAAAAATTGGATTTCTTAATATCAGTCCTTTTAGTTGGGAATTCAATGACAATTTCAGCAACATTGATAATTAGTTGATGAATTTCACTATATTCTGCAATAAATTTAATAAACAAATGCATAAATATCGCATTTTTCAAAAGAAAAATTTGTGTTTTTTTGTAACAACTTCTTTAATTAGGAACTTCATCATAATTTTAGGGAAAAAATCATAATATATTGAATAATTTTATGATTTAAAAAAAAGAATGCAACAAACAAATGCACTTTTCGGTTATCTGTGAGTGCAAGAACTTTGTCTGTATCGATATCAGTCTTATTAATTTATGTACTTTAAGACAATTTTAACAACATTTATAATTAGTTGCTAACATTTAAATTAAAAAAGAAAATTTAATAAACAAATGCATTATTCGGGTATCTGCGAAAGGGAAAATTGCTGTTTTTGTAGGTTAGTCTTTTTCATTGGCAACTTATTAAGTATTTAATTAACACTTATAATTAATTGATAAATTCTATCATATTTCAAACAAATTTAATAAGGATATGCATTATTTCTACATTTTTCGAGGAAAAGTTTTTTTTATCTCAGTCTTTTCAGTTTAAGTTTCTCAATAATGTCATTATTTCAATAATGCTGCAGCTTTAGGAAAATTCATTTGTTTATTAAATGTTGAAGAAAAAATGAATTTTAGCAACTTATTATGACGTTTGTTGAAATTACCATAAAGTTTCCACGTTAAAAAGACTGATATCGAAAAGGACGAAATTTTGCGTCCACATACGCGCAAATAATGTATTTGTTTATTAAATTCGTCTGAAAAAATCATAAAATTTATCAACTTATCGTGCACGTTGCTGCACTTATTGTGAAGATTCCAATTAAAAAGTCTGACATAAAAGTAAGGATTTTTTCTGTCGACAGAATTTTCAATAATACATTTGTTTATTATGATTGCTTGAAAAATCCATCTAGTTGATCAATGATTATAAATTCTTTATAAAATTATCATGAAGTTCCCGATTAAAAAAGTTGCCAATGAAAAAAATGAATTTCTCTCTCAAAAAATCCCTTATCTATGCATTTGTTTATCAAATTTAAAATAAAGTCATAATATAAATCTGAAAACTAAGAAGTTTTTCAAACTTGGCATTAATTTACTAATTTAAAAAAATGACATTGTAAGAAACGAATTTTTCTTTCGAAAAATATCTGATTAATGCATTTGTTTATTAAACTTGTTATATTATTGACAATAATAATCTCAAGAAAAAATGCCTTCTTGATTATATTGTTTTTATCCAAATATGTTGCAATATACCTTAAAAAACGTTAAATTATTTATTATCGTAAAAAACATTTCTTCAACAAATAAGTTGTTTTAAATTTTTTTAATACAATATAATATTCAAATATCTTTAAATAATTTCACTCTATAAAACTTAGACGATTTCAACCATCATTATGTTATTGAGGAGCAACGGGAACGCCAAATAGAAAAAATGGTAATTTTCTTCGTCATATTTGTTTATTTATAAAAAATAGAACGCTTAATTTGAATAACAAGCTCGACGATTCTCTTAGAAATCTTATACGATTAAAAAAAATTGACCCAAATCAGTCAATATTTGCGGGCAGTATGTTATTTTGAAACTTAGTTCCTTATAGATCCTTATTCCTTAGTTTGATTCCCAGTGAAGCGAAAAGAGTAGATCTATTTTCGGAAAAAAAATAAAAATTTAAAATTTTAATAAAATCATTTTTCATCCAGTCTGCTTAAACATGAAGTATGTTCTCTATTTAAAGAGTTAATTTAGTCGATGGTGTTTATTTCTATTTTCATGAACGGTGTAATGATATCTACACTAATTAATAGTAACTACGTCTGATGCATCTTTTTCTGAAAAAAGATTCTTCTTTAGGTCTCTCTAATAGCTTAATGGAAAAGCACCTGAATAACAATCGGAATTTCTGTGGTTTGATTTCCAATGGAGGGAAGAGAGTAGATCTTTTTTGAGAAAAAAAAATCTTAGACATAGCAAATTTTATTTTTAAATTCTTATCTACATCCCAAAACCTTGAACTTCTCCAACTTAATTTAAACGCATCCAAAATAATTTGGACTAACATTGAAATTTTTTAATCATTCTAGTGGCTCTGTTGATAAAAAAATTGATTTAATTTCCAAAGGTGACCACCCCAGATTAGGCTGAAGTGAAAAAAAAAGGTAGATGATGGGTCAGAGAGAAGTAGTGAAGCGACGGACGATGGTTTTGATGTAGAAGCTTATGCAAAAGGCTGATAGTATACATTTCAAAATGGCTGCCTTAGGTCTCTTTAATAGGATCTTGGATCCTCACCTCGTCCAAGTTGATTGAATTACTGACGAGGAACAGGTGCCAAAGGAAGTGCTGCAGCACAGACACGTAATACCTTCACTATATACCTACTTCCGACTTGCTTGTTCTCCGTGGACTTCCTTTACTTGTACATTCTCTATTCAGTTCAATTGTGTTTTACGCGCCCAATTAATTTCCTCCTGAATACGTTGTGACAAAATACTCTACGCGAGAGAGAGATATACTGATGTATTATAATCCATTATATTATATCAGGTTGGAAAATGATAAACCCACTCGGTGCTTTGTAAGATGAATTCTCCTAACAAGGGAAGTGTGATAATGGCGCAAATGCGATAGTACCGTATTTCCTGCTCAGACTCAACCTGATAAAGTGCATCTGAATTGGATGCGATTATGTAAACGAAATGGGGAATAAGGGCTTTGCGGCAATTGCATTCTGGCCTCACAGTTCCTCATGCAGACAAAGTAGAAAAGTGGAGAAAGTCTTTACACGAAATAGGGAATGCTACAGTATAATTTACTTGGAAAAGTGAGTCAAATTAGGCACTGCGAGCCTACATTAAGGGTTTCTGACCCTATTAAGATCCTAATTAGGTCTTTCAGATTTCTCCCTATTCCTCCTTTTCTATTATATCCTGCTTGTCGAGTCCGATCCGATCCTACCTTATCCTATCTTATCCTGTCTTATTCTATCTTATCCTATCTCATCCCATATTTTCCTATCTTATCATATCTCATCATTCCCTCCACTCACTTCCTCTATTTTATATCTCCTAGTTCTCTTCCTTACTTCTTACTTCACTAATGACCCTCCCTTGTCCAAAATTACCTTCTGAAATTTCTTGCTTATTTCCCTACCAATTCTTCTTAGCCCTCCACTACTTGCCCTGCAGTTAGTTTCTCCCTACCTCCTTCTCACATCCCTTCTCACACCACTTCTCCTCCCAGGAATAAAGTATGAAGGACTGGTGGACGTGAGTAATTTCTAGCACAAAATGTGACTAATAGTGACCCCACTACCTATAATTTTTTGCACCTCTCACTCACGTCTTTTCGCTCATTTCCCCTCAATTTTCTTTCCTCATATCCGCTACATTTTCTCTGCTTCTTTCCCTCGCTTCCTATGCTTCCCTTCACAACATTTCCTCTCACTTCGCCTACTTTCTGTGTCTCACTTTCTGTATTTGCCCACCATTAATTTTACTTTGTTCCCCTCTCATCATTTTAAGTCACTTCCCTTCATGTTGTTTCATTCTGTAATAATCTTGCGTGATATTGCCCTTAATCATTATTTTTTCGCAGATGCTCATGAATTATTAAACTGAAAGTTTTCATGTGTTTTTTAATTAATCTTTAATTTTATGCACAATTTATTTAACCTGCACCATGTCATTTCCAGAAAATTTCACAAATTAAGTGAATTTTCTGAATCCTGTGGCCCGATTGATAAATGTTTTTATAAATTGGTTTCCAGATTTATTATTTAATTTCGGTAATCTAAAAAGACTTTCAATTTGCGATATAATATAAAAGTTTTTTAAAGTAACATTGTGTAAAGCAATAAAATTGTTGTCTTATTGAAAAAAATCTTTTATCTCAAGTTTCCTCCTGCAAAAACTTTCATTTAAATAATTATAAGTTGTTTAAACAATAAACAATTTTTTTGTAATTTCATCTCTACATTCATGAATAAAACCAAAGCATTAATGAAATACCATCAATTCTCAATATTACAAGGTTATAAATTGTTTACACGAATAAAAATAATTTGAACAGTATAAAGTAACTTGCAAAAGTTATATTTCGGCTGAACTTTTCAACTGCTCAAAAAACTAGAAACGAAGTACGCTTTGATATAGTTATTTCTTTAGAAAGTAGGATCATAAAAAAAATAAATTGTGTAAATAATAAAAAAAAACTATTGAAAATAAAAAATAAGTTCTTTGAGGACGGCAAATGGATAATAATAATCATACCATAATTATAATTATGATGAATAATTCCGGGTTTCCAAATGATTTTGAAAGAATTAAAAGGAATTTAAAGGGAAATGAGAAGATTTGATGAAATTCATAAAACATTAAGATAAATTAAGAAAAAATACGAGTAATCTAAAAACAATTTGAAAATATTGAGAAAAATATACTGATTGAAAAAACATTTAATACAATTCCCCTAAATTCAAGGTAAATTGAAAATACTTTACGGGGAATCAAATTAACAAATTCACAGAATTGAGTAGAATTGTGTGAATTCAGAAAAAATTAAATTCAAAATAATGAAGTCAAATTTTAGAGAATTCCGAAAATTTCAATTCAAAATATTCTCTTGAGTTTAAAAAAATTAAAAAAATTTTTTAATAAATTTCGGGAATTCCAAAGAATTCTATGAAATTCAGACGAAGTAAATATAGAATCAAAAAAATCTACTGAATTTAGAAGTATTCAGGTAAAATAAAAACAGTTCCAGTAAATCAAAAACAATTCAAGCGAATTTGAAACAATTGAAATGGATTAGAACAAATTTGGTTGAATTCAAAACATTTCAAGTAGAATAAATACAATTTAAGATGATTGAAAATAATTAAGAAATGTGTTGAATTCAAAATAATTTAGTGAAATGACAAAAAATTAATGTTAAGTTCAGTAAAGATTAAGAAAAAATCAACATGATTCTAAAAAATTTCAAAGAATTCGAGATGAGTAATTGCAAGACCATGTTGAATTTCAATTGAGCTCAAAAAGATTTCAAAGATCAAGAATATTCTACGAATATTCGTACGAATTCAGGATAGATGAAAAAATTCGTATAATTTTCGAATAATAGAAAAATATTTTTAAAATGCTTTGGAAGTAAAAGAATCGGATTTCATGTCTGACAATTCGAAATGAAATAAAAATACTTTAGTGCAAATTTAAGAAATCTAAAATTTGTTTTGAAATAATTGAATTAAGCGTTGAGATAACTTACAAGAATTAAGGTGAATTAAAATACATTAAAAGGAACCTAAAAAATGTAGTAGAATTCAAAAGAATCCAGGATAAATTATTAAAAATTAAAGGTGAATTTCAAATTAATGTAAACTAATAAATGTATACTTAAAAAAATTATGTTAAATTCATAATAATTCAAGTTGAAATAGAATAAGTGAATTTTATGAAAAAAATTCGAGTAAATGAAAAACAATATGAAAGCATTTTAAAAGGTCAATCCCAAATAAATTAAAATTATTTGCAAGAAAGTTTAAAAACCCAAAATATTTCATAGGCTGCAGAAAAATTGGAGTGAATTTATAGAAACACAAGAGAATTAATTTGAAGTTTAAAAAAAATTGGCTTCAAAGAATTAAGAAGCAATCTGGTTAAATTAATAAAAGCTTAAAGTGAATTCCAAATAAATCCAAACAGTTTAAAAAAGACAAAAATATTCTATTATTTTAATTGTAACAGAAAAAAATTTAGAAGAATTTTCTGAAATTTAAGGGAATTCGATAAAACTTGTAGGAATTCAAGATGAATAAAAAATAATACAAGTGAAAATCCAAAAAGGTTCATTGATTTCAGTGGACTTCAAAGAATTTTTTAAAAATTCGAGGGATTTCTAAAAACTACAAGTTAAATTCAAAATTATTCCGGAAAATTTAGAAATACATGTTGACCTCAATTCAATATTTATTAAACATGAACCTCTCTCTTTCACTTTAATAAAAAAAATAATTAAAGTGATTATTTTCTTTAAAATAGTGACTACAGTGATTTGATCTAAAATTGTGACCGAAGAGTTATTTGAAACCAAAAAATAATAGTGGTTCTTCGAAGGGGTTAATTTTTCGACTATAAATCTAGATACTTTGAAACTGAATGCAGATTATTTCCATTTTATTGCGAGATTTTACGATACCACGGCTGGAACAATACTTTGCACTTTTTCTTTTCCCTCACTATCAATTTTTACGAGCGTCAGTGTATAACCTGGCAGTAAAGAAACTGATTTTCTCCTCAGAAACACGATAGGCCACCTATATATATTTTTTTTTTTCTTTTTTTATTAAACAAATGGTTTTTAAAACAGGAAGTGTTGAAATACTATCAAACAATGGGTAAGACCACGTTGCAGTGGATAATTATCCTACAGTAGATAATCAAATCAAATATAAGTAAAATGATCAATTACAAGTAAAATAATCAATTATAATTTTTATTTATTAAAAATTTGGTTTAAAAATATTGTTACTAACAAGTATTTATTCTTAAGAAGCGTTTCATTTGTAACTTTTTCAGGCCCGAATTTAATTATCCTATTTTCAAGAAACGTTTTTTTCAAAAACAAGCAATTCCAAATTTTTTTTTATGAGTTCGCTATTTTTGATTAAATATCTAATCATTTCATTAAAAATTATAATGGTTTGTTGAAAAATAATCTTTTTTTCAACTTGATACTATGTTAAATCTCCAACAATTCAAAAATTAATTTTCATTTGATTGCGAAAATTTATCTTTAATGCTTAAAGATTTTATTATATATTTTAAAATTGTAAATGAATCTCGTTTGGTAAACATTTTTCATTTTTGTTTTAAAGTGTAACTGTTTGGTTTAAAATATTTTTTCTTAGTAGCGAATTCAATAATTTTTTGTTTGAAATTTGTATTCCGGCTTAATAATTCAAGATTTGCGAGAACATTTTTTTGTCTTCACTCAAAAATATTCCTTGGTTGAAAATTTACCTGTTTCGGTTTAAATTCGCCTTTTCCTTTGCTATTTGATTTTTTATTGCAGAAATTTGAACCTAATCGGTTGAAAAATCTACAGTTTTGTAAAAAATTCTTTTTTTTAAGTTCATAGCTTTAAGTTGAAAATTTAATTTTTTGTAGCAAAATTCGTCTTATTGGCTCTTCTACCTCTTCCTTTGGGTTGAAAATCTTATTCTTTCATGGAAAATGTTTCTTTTCGATTTAAAAAGTAATTAATTTCGATATGACTGTCAATCATTTTAGTTACAAATTTTTTTTGTTAAAGATTTTGTTAAAGGTCATACCTTTTGATTGACAACTCAACAATTGTTCAAAATTAACGTTTCATGTTGAAAATTGAACAATTCTGATAGGAAATATAACTATTTGGTTTAAAATAAATGTTGCTATAAAGATTAATATTCTCACGTGGAAAAGCGCTTCAGTTTTTTAGAAAAATCCTCTTTATGTCTTACCAATTTTAAATTTTGGATTATATTCATTTTTTTTCTTGATTAAAAAATCTATTGATTAGAAATTCTTGTTTTTTCTTTAAAATTTAATTCTTCTGATAGAAGTTAAAACCTTTTCGCCTCAAAGTTTAACTATTCTTTAAAAAAGTCGTCCTTTTTGGTTAAGATTTTTTTTTAATTTGTCGTTTAAACTTTAAAATTGAATAATTTTGATAGAGAACTTACCTATGAAGATAGAAATGAACTTTCTCGTTGAAAATTCAAATATTTTTTTGAACACTCATCTTTTTGCTTTTAAGATTTATCCCTTTTTGAAAATTTAAGTCGTTTGTTGACAATTAATTTTTTTGGGTTAAAAACTCAAAAATTTTATCTTCATTGGTTAAAAAGTCAACTATTTGCTAAGAAATTGATCGTTTTGTGTTGACGATTCGGAACCTGCTTCGAAAAATCGTTTTTTCTTGTATGGATTAGGCAGTTTTTTATCGAAAATTTGAATCTTTTCTTGAAAAATTTATTTGTTGGAAATTGAGTTTTTACCTAAATACATAAATTTGTCTAATTATTCTTTTAATATGTCTGTTTTCGTAAAAAGCTAATCATCTTAGTTTTAAAATTTTGTTGAAAAATCCAGTACTGCTTTACGATTTCTTCTTTTTTATTGAAAAAGCCTGTCACCAATATAGTAGAGATTTTTCTTCTTCTTGTAAGTTGTGAAATAGGGGGGTTCACTCAGAAAGAGTAAATAAATAATTAACTAGATAAATAATATTAGAAATTATTAAATATTTTTTCAATTAGTATCTTCAAATTTCTCCCTCTGTCCTCTTCCCTTAACACCAATTACTATCCCCTACCCACTCCCATTACCCAACTAGCCTTTCCTTTAAGTATCTGACTACCCTACTTCACTTCCAATCATTTCTACTACTTACATTTCCGTTTTCTCAATTCCTTTACCTACCTTTCATTTATTTCTCTTCAATTTCTCCACTTATCCTTCCCCCAATTTTTCCTACTTCCCCTTTCTTAATTTTCCCTTCTTTCCCTTTATTAATTTCCCATCACTTCTTATCTCCTGATATCTCCTCAATTCTTCTCACTTTACCTGCCTACTTTTTTTAGCTTAACTTTCTTCCCAACACTTGCCCTTCCCTTATTCTCCTCCTGGGGAAAAGTAGGGCAGATAGATACCCGACGTAAAATATACAAATTTCTGGCTGGAACTATAAAACTCTTAAGAAAAAATAAAACAGAAAAATATATATTTTACGAGAGCAGAACAAACTTCCTAATCGTGAATAAAATTTAATGTTTTGAAGATTTCTCCGTATGGCAGATACTCTGGAAATATTATATTTAAGATACTAAAAAGTGTTGGAGAGAGTTGAGCAAATTTTGAAAGTTGGTCGGGCAGACTTAATCATGTTAAAATTGCTTCTGACTTGGCATTGACGTGCACGTAATAGTTGTAAAGTTATGTTGTGCATAAGTTTAGAGAGCGAGAGAAGTTAAGACTCACGAGTGGAGGGAAAATCGTGATAACAATGTTCTAGGGTAATAGTTACGGACTTCGCCCCTTATGCCTCTTCAGAGGCCACAGGACCTTACCATATTCTATTAACTGGATAGTTTACATTTATGTGATGCCCGACCTTTGCAAAGAGAGGTAGGGAATGTATTTCCTGCACATTATATGCAAACCTCTTTACCCCCATTTTAAAATTATGCATAGTGTGAGAGAACATTTTTTTAAAGTTCTTTTGTGAAGCAATAACCTTTCATCAGAATTTTCATCAGAGATAACAAATATTAGTTCAAACCTTTCTCTGTAGGACTTGCCCTACACTTCCATATATCCCCTCTTATCACCCCTTTCCCCTACATTCCCCTAATTAAACTTACTTCCCTCCCTAATTACCCCTGCTTTATTTTCCTTTGCTTTTTCTATTTTTCCACACAACCCCCCCCCCTCCCCTTGCGTAGTTTTTTTTGTCACGTACGGTCCCGTCATTCCCCTTTATTATTCCTAATTCCTTATCACTTCTCCTACTTCTTGACTGCTGACTTCATCTTTCTTCCTTCACTACCTTCTCTTATTATTTAACGCCTACTTGCATTTTTTTGAATTTTCCCTCATTTCCCCTATCCTACTTCTACTCATTTACTTTTACTTTCCATACTTTCCCTTTCGCTATTTCTCCTGTACTCCCCTATTTTTCGTAATTTCTTCTTACTTGTCTTCTTTTCGCTTCCCTTACTTCCCTTCACTTTCCCATTTTTAGTTTTCTCTGTTACCCCTCCCGGGAAAAGGATACGACGGACAGGCGCACACTCGAATTCGAGAAATTTTTTCTACCTGTGGCTAGGAAACTCTAAATATTTGCTGAAAATAACTTACGGAAGTCAATTCTCGATTGATTTAGAATTTCTCTTTAAGAACAATTTTTTAATTGAAACAAATTTATTAGCACAAAATAAATTTTTTAATAACTATTTATTTGTTAAGCTTATTTGTGTGATTGCTTAAGTTTAGAGTATGAATAGAATTTTTCTAAGATCCCCGAGAGAATTCAAAAAGATTTTCCAATATATCAGATATGTCAAATCAAAATTGTAACAAAAAGGAGATTCTAATTTCAATTGAAAAGAAGTTAACTTTATCAAAAAGAAATTAGTTTTCTACGGAATGATTAAATCTTTAAGGCAAAAAAACAGTTTTCAATTAATTTTATTTTGAATTTAAAAAAATTATTATTTTACCAAAAAGGATTATTTTTCTACAACAAAGTTAAATTTTTTTTAACACAAAATGAAATAATTTTTAAGAAAAAAGTCCAACTTTTACCAAACATAATGAAATCTCAGAAAGAAATGTAATAATGATTATTTTAATTTCATAACAAAAATAGTTACACGCATCCAAAAAAGACATAATACAAAAACATTTGAATTCTTAACCAAACAAATTAATTCGGTACAATAAATTTATTATTTGTTATTTACATCTAAAAGCAATTTCAATTTAAATCGAAAAAGTGGAACTTAACCAAAAAAGATGATTTCGAAAAATAATTGAACTACAAATGAAAGTACTTTTTAATAAAAGGAATTAGTTTAATAAATTATTTAAATAATTTTTTTTTGCTCGACAAACAAAAAAGATATTTCAGATGAAGATGCTTCATTTGTTTGAGAATCATCTCATTCATACATATCGGTTACAGTTCAATTTCAAAACTAAATTTTATTCTGATAAATATAAATGTAAACAATAAACTAATATTTAAGGTTGATGGTAGGCATTACCCCAGAAGAGATAATCCCTAATGAACATAAAAGCAAATCAAAAAATCTCATACAGAAATCTACTTTCGCCTATAGATGAAACTGTCTTAAAATAAATGAAATTAAAATCAAAATTCAAAGTGCAGGTTTTATTCTTAATTGTAAGTGTAGCTTTTGAAGTATTGATTAACCATAATTTTACTTAATTTCTGATAAAACCCAGTGGTGTTTTTGACAAAGCTTCTTTAATGGATGCTAAAGTTTCACAGAAGAGGATGAGTGGGCTCCGTAAATCTTCTAGATAAAATATTTCATTTTAAAACTTTACCCATGCTGATTTACTTTTTTGAAGAGGGGCAAGAGAAAGAAAATCCCAATTCCTCTCTATTGCAACCTGTATAAATATTCTTCTAACGTGGCGGGACCAGTTCTATTTCTCTGGGGTTGATAAATCATTTTTCAATCTATCCAGTTCCCTTAATCTCAAATAACATTTCTTGGGATATAGATCGTGGGATACATTTAGAACATTCTTTATCCAATTCATAATGGACCTAAAAACTCTAACTATTAGTTGGGATGGAGTTATTTCTAATCCAATATCATGTCCAACATTATTTTGTAGAACATGCATCATTCCCTTTTAAAAAGTGGTTCGAACTTTTTCTATACAATTTAAAGAGCAATATCAATCACAAATAGTTATCTAGATTACTATTGTTGTCTTGCCTATGCTGAATTCAATCTATTAGTTTATTAATACATCTTGGAAATTTCTGGTATGCATAAATTCTTTAAAATCAGCAATTAAAAATGTAAACATTGTTGGTCCTAGAAATACCACCTGCATGACTCCTCTTGTTACATCTACCGATCCAGAGATACCCTTATTTCCCTTGATCGCAATATTAGCTTTAGAATAGAAAACTGTTACCAATCTATTGATTTTGACCAAGAACATTTTGAGATGAATACGTCCCATAAGATTGTATGGCTAACTGAGAGGAAAGCTGCTCTAAAGTCAACATATATTAAAAAAAATTTTCCTCCGTTTAGTGTCAGATGATTTTGAATCATTGCTTTAAGATAAAATCTGATTCCAAAAAAAGTTTGAGACCAAGATCTTGGAAAATTTTCTTGATCAATAATTTTATTTAATGGCAAGCCAAAATAGATGATTAGATTGTCGGGCGAATTTTTTAAAACTCATAGCTAATACAATTCTGACCAGGGATCTGATCAAGAGTTATTAATGAATCATGGCAAGGATTAAGAAAATCGTTAATTGCATCCAGTAGTTATGAATTGTTTGAATTGTAAATATCAGAATAAAAATATAAAGTCCGATAGTTTGAGGATTATAATTGTTTAATACTTTTTGTCCTTTTGAGAACCTGATGGGAATAATACCTCTACCCAATTTCCGATTGGTTTTTGCTCGAGATCTCAGTCGAGGCACGAATAGAAGTTTAATCTGCCGGAGAAAACTTCCAGAGCTCGGATTTCTCACTCGATGAAAGGCGGAACAGAAGGCACGATAGGTCATTTGTTATTTACCGATCGTTACGTTTCGACGAAGTCAGTAATGAAACTTTGCTTTCGAAAATTCTACATCTTATTTAACAAGATCGACCTACATAAAGTTGAAGGTACAACTACCCTGAAGCGAATTTAATTAGAACGAATTTCAAGAATTTTGAGCACCAAGAATTATATAAATTTATGAAATTTATGAAAAATTTATTTTTTAAATGTTCCAATTATTTAAATTTATCAAAAAATAAAAGCGCGCGAAGCTCGTGTTCACTTCTTCGTATGTTTATCCCCGGCTATTAAAAATATAAATAATTGCTTCAAATGGAAACCATAAAAAATAAATAAAATTCTATTGCGGAACGTTGAAAATAAAATGAGTCCATACTTCATTTGAAACCGAACAATTTGTAGCGTTAAATTTTGAAATTCACATATCATTGTAACCATTAAAAATTAAAAAAATTATTTAATATTATGCAGGAATTAATTTCAGGGGTTTTGATTTCTGTTTACTTTACATTCAAATAAACCAATTCTTTTATTTTTACCTTTAAATCAATTAATTTTCAAAAATTGATTCAGATTTATTATTCATTCTTGAAAACTACAATAAATTATTTTTCAATTTCATGTGACTCGTCCTTTTAATCCGCAACTAAAATGTGACAATTTTCAGGTATCAAATATAAAATTAAAAGAGAAATATAAAAGAGGATTGCTACATCTAATTAAAATGCTTAAAATTGCACAATGTTAATGTTTTTAATTCGAAATTGCTTTGTTTCAAAGTTATATTTGAAATGCGCAACATCTTTTTTAAACTTGAAATTCCTCCTCTTTGCTCAAGTTCAACAATTATGTTACAAATGCGACAGTTTAATTGATTATTTTTTACTGTTATTAAAGTTAAAATACTTACTCGAAAATTCATCTTGTTAACTGTAAAATTCAGCGATTTTATTTAAACGTCATCCTTTTCTAAAAATTAACTTTTATGGCAAAGATTAATTACTCTTAACTCAAAATTAATCCTTTTTGGTAGAAAATTTGTTAGCTATAACTCCCTTTTACAAGATTCACCTCTTGGACTTGAAAATCCAACAGTTTTTGTTTACAGACGCAACTGTTTGTAGTTCGAGGTTAATATCCGTTGTTCAAAAATTCAATCATTTTGTTCAAAATTCAACTACTCGGTTAAAAATTAAAGTATCTTGTTAAAGATTAAATTATTTCTTTAAAAAGTGCTTCTTTTTATGAAGAATTTATCTCTATTTTATTTATTTTCATGAAAACTTTTCTTTTGCCTGCAGAATTCAACTGTTCTAATATCATCTCGTCTTTTTGGATAGAAATTTTCTGGTTAAAAATGTTGTTGTTGAAAATTTACCTTTTATTTAGTATAACTGTTTTTTCTTTGTGAAAACTATACTTCCTTCGAAAAAAATCAGTTTCTTCGTTTGCAAATATAAATATTTGCTTGACACATCAATGTTTTTTTACTGATTTAACTATTATAATAAAATAACTTTTTTTTTATTACAGAGTTCGTAAGTTTTGTTGTGAACTCGTCTTTGGTTGTAGATTCAACTATATCGTTAAATTTTTTTCTTGTCAAAAATTCAACGCTAATATGCCTCTGAGTTTGTAAATTCATTTTATTTGGTAAAAAACGTTGTTCTTAAATTCAATTTTTTTTATTTAAAGTTAACTTTTTGCTAAAAAGTCAACTTTCTTCTAAGAAAATCAGTTCCTTGATTTCAAATTTCAACTATTAATTAAAATTTAAACAGCTGTAGTTTAAAAACTTATCTATTTAGTCAAGTGTTTGCGATGTGACCCGAGGGTTTTAATATTTGCGCAATTATCTGTGATGAACAAGAAAAGGGGTGTTGAATGTTTTTTAAAAAGGCTGATAAAAGTTAAGGGAGGCCAGGGCTACGCGCGCACACTTTTTTATTGTTAATTTTCAATAACAAAATTAAGTTCTGAAAAAAACTACTAACACAGCTTGAAGGAGTGATATTTCAGCCACAATTTTATCCATGAACGAGATTGTCTATGGTTAACAGTTTAGTTGATATTTGATCAAATTGACAATGACTACATAGCCTTGGGGCTAAGCGCGCCACTTATATTTCTCAAACTAATTTTTTAAATTCAATACGAGCATTCTATTTTTCATTGAGGCCATACTGTTTATTATTATTTCTAAAGATGTAAACTTTTTCATCATTAGGAAAGGGGAAAGCATAAGAGGTTAGGGTAAATAAGGCTAGTGAAAGTAAGCGAAATTCAAAAAAAGGAGGTAACGGAAATGAGGGGAGGGAAAGGTAAAGCAAATATAGGAAAATAAGCAGAGGCTGAGTTTTATAAGCTAGGGGTAATTATGGAAGTGAGGAGAGAGGGAAGTAGAGAGGATGAAGAGGTTCAGAAAGGATGTTGAGGCGATAAGTGAAGTAGGGAAGGGGAACGGGAGGTGGGGAAAGGGCAGCAGGAGGAGTATAAAAGAAGATAGGGGATACTTTAATGACTTGATAAACGGATAAAGTGCAGTTAAGTATAGAAGGTGATGGGACATAAAAAAATGGTAAATATATTGGAGCTGAGGATGAATAAGCCGAGTGGAAGTAGGTGAAGTGAGAAGAGGGTAAGTAGCAGAAATAAGACGAAGGGAAGGTTGAGGAATTCTGAGGAAATGAGCAGGGGGTAAGTTGTGTAAGCGAGAGGAAGTTAGAGAGGGGAAGTAGGCCAAATTATTGAATGTGAAAAAGAGGAGTGAGGGAAGGTAGTGAGGGGAATGAAGGATTGACTATTATAGTACTGCATGTGGATAGGAAAGGAAACTTAATAGCTGGGGAATGAAAGTATGGAGGCAAGACTAAAGATGTGAGTACAAGAAAATCTATTGCAGTGCGCTGGAGACGTCTCACTGACGTGCCGTCCGTGCTCTAACCCATAGAGTCAACCAATCGCATACAACCTATCGTGCTGTTACCGCCTAAGCAGTGACGCACACAAGTATGTCACTATCTACACCAGCTCGCTACGCCCTTGAGCAAGTAGCACCACGGACAGCATCATCAAGTCAGGTTGCACGCGATTGATTAACTTTATGGTTTGGTGCACGGACGGCACGTCCATGACACGTCTCCAGCGCACTGGAACGAATCTGCTCGTGTGACGACATTTAGTTTAGGAAGTAAGGAGAGGGAGAAGTGGTGGATGAAGAATTTCGGGAAAGGAGAAGAAGCGAAGGAGTTGAAGAAAGGAAGGGGAAATAGTGGAGAAGAGAGGGCATAGAAGGAGTAGGGAATGAAAAGTATGAAAAGTATACTAAACTCATATTTAAAATTGGTAATCCCTTTTGAAGAAAATCCTGTCGGTGAGTCTGAAGTGTTGTCGAAGTAAGAAATCGACTCCCAGGACAGCACGTACTTTTCTCGGGCGAATTCTTGCTCTCCTCTCTACGACGGTGAGCTTTCTCATACAAAAATAAAAAGTTGCACAGGGGTGCGAAGCCCCGTTAAAGCCTTTCGCTTTAAAGCTTCGCAACTTTAGTGGAAAGTTGGCGTTCGAACTATTGGGAAATCCTGTCCGCAGCGTAAGTCTGACTTTTCCGATATTATTATTGCGCTGGGCGGCCACTATGCTTTTTAACCTCTGCCTCCTTTTTGCTTTTGTAATTTCCGTGCTTCTCTTTTTACTTAGTTCGTTCCCAGAAGACAAGAACTTTATCACGTTTTTTGTGCGAAAGAAGTGTCAAGTTGGCCTCTCTTCTCAATTTATATTTCAGCCACAAAAAAAAACAAATGTATTCGATAGACGCAGAAACTTTGTATACAAAACATTCCGCCCATCTTTTTGCACTGGTTCAATTAAAAGAATTGGATTCTCTCCAATTACGCGTTTTTTCCACAGAATATTTTGTTAGATAAATCGTATTTATTTTTTTACTGATACAAATATTGTAGATGGGTTAACGAGATTAAAAGCAAAACTAACTCAGAAATATACACTGAAAAAACCTGCATTGCAAAAGTTAGTTTCATTTTCTTGAAAAAATTGTTATTATTCAATACATTATTTCAATGAATTTTCTGGGAGGACTGGATACAGTTAATTCAATCAAAAGAAATCCTCTTAAATTTAGAGGTCAATTAATAGCTTCTACAGTATATTTGATTGTAAATGTTTCTAAAATTGTAAAATTCAAGTGCGTGTTATATTTTGGTAAAGATTAATATAATTTAAAGATTAACATAGACGACGGACGAACAGAACAGATTAGGGGCCATCCAGAAACACATTCATAAACAAATAAACTTACATATAAACATTCTTGGTTGAAACCTAATGTTTTTTTTTTGTCGAAAAGAGTACAATTATATTTCTGGTTTAGAATTTTATCATTCTGATTTAATTAATTTTTTACTATTTACTATTTTCATGAAAATTCGTTTAATTTTGTTGTTGAAAATTAATTGATGCAACTAAAATTGAATTATCAGATTTTTCTTGAAAGTTAATCCTTTTCAGTTTAAAATTAAACGATTTGCTTCAAACTTGATTTCGTTTCGTTAAAAATTAAAAGATTGATTTTCGTTTTTCGAAGGATTGATCTATTACGTTGAAAAACGTATTCCACTTTTGAGATTAAAATTCATCTTCTGGATTTGAAACTGGAACTATTTTGCTGAAAATTTCTTTTTTTAGCTGAGTATAAATTAAAATTAATATAATTTGTTTATAATTATTCGATTTTTATAGACAATTATTCTTCTTAGTTAAAAAATTAACTTTTTGGAAAGAATATCACTTTTAGTTTGAAAGTTAAAATCTAATTTTTGTTGTTAAACGTAGATTATATGATCAAAAATTGAACTGTGTAATTTTTTAGTTTAAAATTTAAATTTTTGAGTTTAAGATTGAACTGTTTTGCTGAAAATTCTTTTTTATAAATTGAAAATTCAATTATTTTGTTTGAAATTCATATATTCATATATTTTGTCTTTTCAAGTTTAAAGTTTAAACATTCGGAAGAAAATTCCCTTTTTCGGCTGTAAATTCAAGTGTCTCATTTATCTTTTTGGTAGAAAGATAAAATTAATTTTGGTTGTTAAATATTTATCGATTTGGTTTAAAATTTAACCACATTACTGCATAATTGTTCCATTTTTGGATAAATGTAGTTTTTTTATTAAAAATTTAACTATTCT
Source organism: Belonocnema kinseyi (assembly GCF_010883055.1). Taxonomy (NCBI): domain Eukaryota; kingdom Metazoa; phylum Arthropoda; class Insecta; order Hymenoptera; family Cynipidae; genus Belonocnema; species Belonocnema kinseyi. Next base: position 174,001,102 of record NC_046658.1, on the reverse strand, counting down.
ATTCTTAAATGGTAGATATATATTTTTTTATTTCAAAATTCAACTACCTTGCTAAAAATTTCTTTGTTTTGGTTGAGTATTTATGTATTTTGTTGAAAATTGGTCTTTTCTTAGTTGTATTTTACTGCCCTTGATTATAAATTGAAACAATTTTTTTTTGAAATATAAACTGTTGAATGTTTCGTTGCGAATTAAAAAAATTGGTTTGTTGAAAGTCTTTTTGTGGTGATCAATAATTCAGTAATTTGGTACAAAATTAAACTATTTGGTTGCAAATCACCTTCATTGAAGAACATTCCCATTTTCAGTTGTGAATTCAACTAATTTGGTAAAAAACTAAAATATTTATTTAAAAACGTGAACATTTTATTCAACGGATGTTTTTGTTTTTAGTTAAATATGAATTTTTTTCTGAAATTGTAGAGCTTTTATTCTTGGTTGAAAATTTTTCCTTTCTATATAAGCTTAGTTTATATTTTTTTGAAAATTTATCTATTAAGTAGATCATTTTTTTTGTCGCAAATTCATCTCTTTGGTTGAGGATTCAACTAGTTTTTTACAAATTCGTATATTTACTTGAATTAAGCTGGTTGAAAATTAAATTTTTACAAGGTTGCAAATTTTATCTTCAGAAGTTCAAAATTTAACTGTCTTATTGAATATTAATCTATTTTGTTTATTTGCCGCCTGATATAAAATTAATCTTTCTGGTTGAAAATTCATCAATATATGTTAAAAGTTGATCTATTTGTTAAAACTCGTCTTCTTTGTTAAAAATTTAACTATTTTGTTGAAAATTAGTTAAAGTTAAATAAAAATTTAAATAAAATCATCTTTTTGGTCGGAAATTCAACATTTTTTCGAAAACTTGTGACATCGAATTGAAAACTCACCTTTCATGGTAGAAAAGTTATCTTTCTTGGTTGAAGATTCACCTCTCTTGACTTGAAAATGCAACTACTCAATTTCTTTCTTTCTTTTGCCGATAATATTAAGTTTAAATTATATCTCTACTTACGTGTATGCTTCTTACTGACAAAAACTAAAATTTTCATATAAGATTTGTCCATTGCAATTGGTTGTATTTTATAGTCAAAATATATTTCCTCCACGGATGAGTAGGCTCTTTATCCTAAAATGATACACTATAACTCCAAAGATACGAGCTCCAAAAATACAATTGCCCCACACATGCGAGTGTTTTAAATTCAAAGGCGTAAGCGAAATGTTTTCCCCTCTACCCCCACTCAACTCGAGCGTCTGGTGCTCACGAGACCGCGCTGCATTGAATTCGACGTGCGCGCACGCGTAATAGATCTGTTTACGCTCTCAACGCATTACCTCCGAAATCTAAACATCTAAAAACGATTCCCGCCCTTATCTTTGGAGTTTCCAATTCAAAATCTTCTCGTAACTTCGGAGTTCGAGTGTATTAAATATATTTAGGCCCTACAAATTTGTTGTTACATCAACTTTGAACCTTTAGAAGCTTTATAAATGCTGACAAGCAAAAATAGGAGGACTAACCGTAATTCTTTTGCAAAATTGAATCAGGCATTTTATAAGGAATAAGAAGCTTTGGATTCATTCCTTTCCAGTGACTTTAGGAAAATGGCAGAACACGTACATTGTGGGTTTACGCAGAACACGTAAACGTGACATATGACATACATATCTGGGGGCTGAAAACGTGCGCTGCAATGCACATGGCACTCGTACGTCACCGTGACCAAGGAGCACCAAGGATCACCAAGGACGTCGAATTACCGCAAGGTTGGTATAAAATAAAAATGTTATGTCAACCGCAAACAACTGAATTCTACGTACGTCGTACGTCGTACGTGATGTGATACCTACACCTCAATCGACTTTAGTTTACTGAGGAGGAATGACCCAATAGTATGAAACTATGGACCACCACAGTTTTATTGCACACCCTCAGCTTTTATGACCGACATGGCTATTCTGCTGAGATAACCAATAAGTGTCAGCAAGAAACACTCCTGGCCCAGTAAACTGGAAGAAATTTGCTTTGCCGACCCAGTGACAAAAATCAGAAACCGCCGTGATATTATTCCATTTGGCTGGTCAAAGGTATCAAAGCAAAATTCTTCCACATGATTGATCAATCTTGAGCAGGATTATCTGTAGCAAGTTTTTTTCAAAGTTTTTTTTTAGTTATGTAGCGTTATTGTAATATCATTGTAACACTATGAGGGTGTTCATTGAAATGTGTTTTTTCATTTTCGATAATTGCATTAACACTTTAGAATTCTACAGAATTTTAAAATCACCATAAACAGGAAGGAGGACCTTTGCTTTATGTCTAGCATTATTTTGACTTCTTACATTTCTTAGGACGACTTTAAAAATAAGGCTAATCTTCAGGAGATTTCTAAACAACCTTTACAGGGAACTTTGATCTAAAAGGAATCCTTACCCTAATTATTGATGAAAAATACCGTTTTGGTGTCTAGGTGTTTATTGTTTATCTACTTCAGGGAATTTATAATTTTTAGGTACATAACCTTTCTCAGGTGAGGATCGTTTGGGAACTTTATCTTGATTTCTAGGTAACCTGTGTAGATGCTTCCCCAACTTGGTCGAGTTTTAAAACGTGATCATGGAACCGTCGCTCAGGGCAAAATATCCAGGTCAATTTAGTGATCCAGGGCAGAAAGCTTTATCCAGGAACTAACGTAATTTAGGATATATTTAGTAATATCTTGTATTCATAGAAAGGAAGCTGATTACGATTATCATAGGATAACTGCTGGAAGCTGTACCATGTCAGCAAAGATATTATCAACTTGAAATTGTAGATTGCTTTCACATTGATGATATGTGACAACTTTACTAACAATGAGATGATCTTTTTGCACGATTGGTCGCACCAGATATTTAGAATGAAATTCTACAAGAAGTAGCCTTGAAATTGATATTAAGTGTCACAAACGTCAAAATGAAGTTCATTTTAGATAGTTCCCATACCTACGCTATTGCATGTGCTCCTTAAAATGAAAATCTTTTGGACCTCTTTCAAGAATTGATGATGAATATAACGATTCTTGAGCATCTAAACAATAATTTATTTCCAGGGGAATGAAAAAAACTGCTTTTAGGTTTGATGATGCTGATTCTGTGGGATGCTGGTCATTCATGCAGGTTTGTTCAAAGTCTAACCACTCCTTCCAGAGACCTTCAAGTTCAAAGTCCCACGTAGAAGTCTTCTAAAAGTCCAACGTCCTTCCTCATGTTTTTGGTACACTTGATACTTTTTAAAATGCATGTAGAAATTCTATGAAAAGTGAACTAGAATTCACGAAGATATTCTACAGAATCAATTTACTTAAATTAATTCTCATAAAGGATTGTTTTTTTATTTGAAAAGTGGATATGATCCACGCATGGTTTTAGCATTTTGAACTCCAAGAATATGATTACTGACCCTTGGGTTCAAAAAAAGTTTTATTTAATTAAAATTGCGCCTTAAATATTTTTCAATCTTGAAAATATTTTGATAAAAACTTTTTTCTTTTATAGTAAACAATTTACTATGCTTTAAAATCTGTATTAGGCCACTAGATTCAATATTTTTACAATTTTGGCAAACAAATGGTTTTCTTTTTTTGATACTAATTTCATTTTTTCTATTTATGGTGACTTTGAGATACAGTATTTATCTAATTATTGAAGAATCATCGTGAATAGATTTTGCAAGTTTTGTAAACACAATCTTGATTTATTGTTAGTCAGTTAGGAAATAGAAAAAGCGATTTTGCACAAGTTTTTTCATTTTTGATTATTTATTTAGTATTTATTATTGCGTATTATCACGTATTATTTTCTATTATCATAATTTTTCGTTTCTTGTTCATAAAAGTGTTTCATATTATACAATAGATTAATTTAATTAAAAAGAATAAATGTTTCTCTTTAATATTGATCTAGCATAGGTACATTAAATACATTAATAGATTTTGTCTCAGAAAAGTGAATAAATTTGGTACATACAAAATTATTATTTTCACAAAATTGAGAATTTTTTTTGTCTTAGAATCGTTAAAAAAATGTATTTGTCTACAAATATCATTACTTTATTTGTTCATAAAATGGCCTCAAATACAGCAATCGAATAATCTGCTAAAAAAAAGAAATTTAACTATTTATTATGTTACTGTATGACTAATGTATAAAAAAAAGTTTTAGAATGTGTTATTTAAAAATAAAACATTAATTATATCAAACTTAAAGCGTTTTTTTTTAATATCGCAAAATATGCATTGAACGATTTTGAATTGAAAACGTTCCAAATCAAATAATTGTAAATCTGGTAAAATTTCAAAGGGTCATTATTTCGAATGAAATAAAAAGAAATTAGACTTCTATAATAGATCAAAACGTTTTATGAATGTATAATTGAAAATTAAAAGTTTTCTAATTAAAAAGTTTTTAATCTGAAGCTCTCACAATTAAAAACATCAATGGAAAAATGTTCGGTATTGGAAAATTTCTTTAGAAAGGACTTAAGATACTATCATTTCTAATTCAAAGCGTTCCAAAGATAACCTCTTTATTTTGAATCAAATAATGTAGAAATTAAATGACTTTAATCAGAAATTCAAAAACTCGTTTGAAAGGTCAACAATATCTCTTGCTTATTTTAAATAAAATATATTTTTCAATTCAAATATCAATCATTATTTTGAAAATTGATATTTTTAAATTGAAAATTACACTATTAGGTTAAAACTGAAACTACTTCGTTAAAAAAAAAATGTTCTTGCTTAAAGATTCATCATTTCAGTAGAAGATTTATCCCTTTCGTTAAAAATTATTTTCTTGTGATCAAGGATTCAAAATGCTTTTTCTCAATTCGTCTTTCCCGAATTAATTTCATTATTACAATTGTTGTTGAAAATTAATTTTTTTGTTTTGAAAATACACAGAATTATTTAAAAATGGAACTACTTTGTAAAAAGTTTATTTTTTTGTTGTTGAAGATTAATCTTTTCAGCTTAAAACTAATTTTATTAGTAAAAAATTTATCTATTTAGTTGAAAAATAACTTTCTTACTGAAATTCATATTGTTGGGAAAACGTTTATTATTCTTTCCTTAAACAGGCAGTTGGTTGAACACTATATTCACATAAATTTCAGAACAAATAATTACCAAAATGTGTCTCGAAAAATAATATTAATTGTTGTTTCTATATGCTATTGTTAAGAAATTATGCTAATAGTGTGTTGGATATGGTTAGAATTCTTAACTTAATATTTACTTTGTTCAAAACATTCAATTAAATTTATTATTCAGCAAGCCCAAACTAAGATAGGTCTAAATATAATTCCATGCAATTACATATTATTTGTTTTCTGATAGATTCAATTTCTTATAGTTTACTTATTTATTGGGTAAACAATCCTATCTTTGCATTTTTTAATTTTTGAAAATCACTAATACAAATTAAAAGTTAGCAAACAAAACATGAGCACTCCATTCGTGACGATTCCTTAATAATTAGACAAATGTTGTTCTTCAAAAACACCAAAAATATAAAAAAAATCAAATAGGAATATTTAAAAGGAACCATATAGCGAATTATATAATTTATCGAATTATTGGATTAATTTGGATTTATCAACCCGGATGATGCTAAAACCGTATATAGCCCATTTTTCGAAAATTGGATTCATCATGTTTAGTTTGCTTACTCCAAAAACGATGAACAGTGCCCAGATGACAGTTTTGTTCAGCTTAAATCAATTTGGAAGTACATTCAAAAATATTTAGAAAGTCAAATAGCGTAAAAAAATTTTACAGGTAGGCTTAAGATAAGGTATTTTCAGAAAAATCAGTTTTTGAAAACATATACTTAAGAAAGTCAATGTGTGTAAAATAATTGCAAACAAGGATCTAAAATTAGGGAAATATGTTTCTAAACAACATTAAAATTTAACAACATTAAAAAAAACATTAAAATTACCATATGAAACTAATAGGAAATATTTATAAGTTATGCTTATATTAATTAAAAATGTAGATATGTATTTACATTTAATTATTTTAGTTTAGAATTTGGTCAACTGTATATATTAAAATTAAAATTAAGGAAACTTTAATTTCAATTTGCAAAAAAATTTATCCTTTTTTATGTACTTGAATCCGATAAAAGGTGAAAACTCTTTTTTCAATAGGCATTCTTAATCATATTGGACAAAAATTAAATTTCATTCTTCTGATCATACTTACTGATTCTAAAAGACATATTTATAGTTCGAGGACAAAATGCACAATGTGACAAGTTTTTTTCTGTTCTTTCTTTAAGTTGACAAAAACAGCGATCATAGCTTCATAAAAAGGAGATCATAAAAGCCAAATGTGAACTAATCACTTTGAACTCTATATTTAAAATATTTTCCTAAACTTAAAAATTATTGCTACCCAGTACCATATTGATGAAAGACACCTATTAAATTTGTAATTTTTCAAAAGAAAATTTTCTTATTTTTCATTCGACAGTAAAAATTTTAAAAATTCTTTATTTTCATTCAATGTCTTCAGAAACATTAAATTTTACATTCAGGCTTTGTAAAGTAAAATGGCAAACATGGTATTCGAATGGCAAAATTTCAATACATGTATTGTAAATGTTATAAGTCATGAAGTTACCGTCCTGCATTCCAATAGAAGTGTTATAACGTTTACAAGACAAAAATTTTGCACAAGGAAAGCACGGAATTTACGGAATTTAAGGAAATCACGGTATTCCTGGAATTTGCAAAATTCATCAAATTTAAGAAATTCGCAGAATTCATGACATTAACGGAATTGACAACGGGATTCATGAACATCATAGGACTCGCGGTATTCATGAAATCGAAGGAATTCAACGAATTTATGGAATTGAGCAATTTTGCGGAATTGAAGGAATACGCTTGCATTATGTAATTCACAGAATTCGCGGAATTCAAGGAATTCGCGGAATTGACAGTAATCATAGAATTTAGGTTACTTAGGAAATTTGCGGAATTCATGGAATTCAAGGAATTATCGGAATTTATGAAATTTAAAAAATTCGTGGAATTTGTGGTATTCATGAAATTTAAGAAATGCGCGTAATTCATGGAATTCGCAGAATTTTCAGAATTCGTACGATTCATGAAATTCAAGGAATTTACAGAATTGATGGCATTCATGAAAATCATGGAAATTTACGGAATTCATGGGATCAAAGGAATTCAAGAAATTAACGAAATTCAAGTAATACATGGAATTTATGTACTACACGAAATTTAGGAAATTCGACGAATTTGTGAGATTCCGTGAATTCCATACATTTCGCGAATTCCGTTATTTCATTGACTTAAATGAATTTCTTGAATTTCATGAATTGCTTGAATGTCATGAATTCCATGAATGTCGGGAATTTAATGAATACCACGATTTTATTGATTTTCACGAATTAGCTAAATTCCGTGAATTGCTTTAATTCCATGAATTCCGTGAAATCCATGCGTTTTGTGATTTCCATAAATTAATCGAACACGAATTCCGTGATTTCAATGAATTCCGTGTATTCCAGGAATTCCGCGAAGTCCATTCATTGGGTAAATTTCTTTAATATTATGAATTTTTGAGTTCCGTGGATTCTTTAAATTCCATCAATTTCTTGATTTCCTTGAATTTTTTGGATCCTGTGAATTCCGAAAATTCTGTAACTTTCCTGATTTTGTTAAATTTCGTAAATTTCATGAATTTCCTGCATTTCTTAAATTTCCTAAATTCCGAGAATTCATTGAATTCGTTGAATTTCATGAATATAGTGAATTCTGTGAATTTCTTGAATTCTCTGAATTTTTTTAGTTCAGTGAATTCCTTAAATTGCTTAAATTCTATCAATTGTTTTGATCTCGTGAATTCCTTGTATTCCAGCCTATGATCAACAATACTTTCGGAAAAAAAAGTTTAAATTTTTTATTGTATTTAAGGAAAAAGAACAAAAGGATAAGTTTTGTATTATAGACTGAAATTCAACCGTTCCTTAATTTTATTCCTTATGAGCGCCCTCCGCAAAATTTTCCTGATTGGGAATCCTAAAAGGCCTCAAAATCTGTCGGAATCTTGTAGTATGGAAAAGACGGATAAATAATGATAAAAATAAATGGAGATTAAATTGATTAAATTGACGTTTTTTTGAATTAACTCGTAAATTTTAATAACAAAATATATTAATGAATTTGAAAAACTAAACAAGAAGCACTAAGAGACGTTTGTCTGGTCCCAAGTTTTTATAATTGTAAAAAATTCTTATTTTTATTAAAGTTTTTGTTTTGTTTTTTAAAATCATAAAAGTTTAGGACCAGACAAACGTTTCTTAGAGAGCCTCATTTATTTTGCAAAATGTTCAACCCTATATCACGTTTAATGGAACATAAGTTGATTGAAGAAATTTGCATCTATTTACAAAAAATTATTTTGATTCAAGCACTTGCTTTCCTTCGCCTGCATTAAAAGGGGTTTTGTAATTTTTTGAACAGACAAGATCACTATGTAAATGTTGGATGGAGACTTCTTAATGTAAGAAAAGGATGAGCAGGGCAAACGAACATCCCTTGTTGTGTATAAACGAACGGATCTGGTAGTGCAATCCTGTGGGAATCCTACTAAAGAGATGCGAAGACCCCAAGAGAATTTGAAACTGATTTTACAAACTGTGGTGCCAGAAATATTGTTGAAATTTAAATTTTCTTCTGTAGGAAATTCAAATAGCGTGTCGTAACACGAATGAAAATTACCTTTTTATATTGATATCCTTAAAGAAGAAAAATATATATAAATGTTAAAAAAACTATAAGAATAAAATATATATTTAAAAAAAAAAACAATTTAGGATCCTTTTTAAAGAAAATTCTCCAATTCTGTCAATCAATCTTAATTCTCATGTAATTTTCAACTGTGATCCTTCTTGCATACGTAATAGTGTAAAACTCACTTCATTCTGTGCAGCTTAACAAAAGCTCAGACTCTGCACGTTTTAAAATAGTAATTAGCTACATTTGGAAATTGGTATACTGTGCTCTTAAACAATGCTTATTCTTTTTTTTTTTCGTTTAATGCAATTTTCAACTTAAAATGGAAAATTAATGGTAATAACACATTTTTTATTTAAAAATATATTTTATAGAAAATAATATAAAAGAAAAGCAAACCCAAAAATTGAGAAAAAAGTTATTATCCTTCTTGAAAGTCAATAATTTTGTTAATAAAAAAAAATATTTGAACAATGACACGAATTTTGAACAATACTATTCAATTTTTAAAAAATTTCAACTTTTAACCCATTAATTCTATCAAAAAAGGTAAGTTTTAAAAGAAAAATGCAAGTTGATATTTTTAATAGAAAACATTTTCAATTTTAAATACAAAATGGTTG
>NC_046658.1:173981337-173991564 GCF_010883055.1 Belonocnema kinseyi | reverse complement strand
ATAAAACTGTTGCATTTTTAATTCGAGAATAGAAATTTACACCAAAAAGTTATTTTTAATCAATTAGTTCAACTTTCCGATTAAAAAGACGAGCATAAACCAAAATTGTTCAAAACTTTGTGATTTATTTGAAATTTGATAGTTTTTATTTAAAATTTGTGAATTTAGCTACCAAATAAAAATCTGAAGAATAATGATGATCTGAAATACCTTATGATATTCTTTTATCAAAAATATTTATAAGACGAAATTGTTAAAAAAATGATAATTATCCTCAGAAATTTGATGAAATACACCAATTTCCGTTGGGAAAGATCAACGTAACCTTAAGTTGTTCAAACATTATAAATATTCTTTGAAATATGTTTAAATTTTTTCGGTGAAGATCAGAATTTATTGAAAATTCTTAAAATTATTTCTCAAATTATAACTCTTTTGTTCGATTAAAGCAATGAACAAAATCGTAAATTGTTGAAGCATATACAATTTAATATTTCAAACGAAAATCATTCAATTTAAATCTAGTTATTTTCTTTGAAATTTCAGGAAATCCATAGAAATCGCTTACAATTTCTTCCTATTATATTTTCTCCCGATATATATTCTAAAATCTTGAAAACCTATTAAAATATTTTACTTCTGTTAAAAATAACTGAAGTTTATTGAAAATTCTTAAATTCTGTTGAATTTCTCGAAAAACCTCTAAAAACTCTTCAATTTTTTCAATTCATTTGAAATCTTTAGGAATTGTTTATAACCATAACATAATAAATAATTATATTTTTAATAATATTGAATAAGATTAAAAATAATTAAATAAAAATATTGCATAAGGAATATTGTAATATTTTTAACCTGTGAATCAATTCAAACATTTGAACAACCTTTGAAATATTTGATATCTTCGAAATCTTCTGAAATCCTCTAAAATCTTAAGAAATTATTTTAAATCCCTTAGAAATTTTTAAATATTTGAAATTTTATAAAATCCCTAGATATCTTATAGAATCCTGTACAACATCCTGAAATATTTGATGTGTCTTTAATTTTTTTGAAAAACGCTTGAATCTTGGGAATTCTCTAGAGATTCTTTGAGAATCCCTTAAATTTGAAAAAATTTTGAAATCTCGTCAAATATCCTGAAATATTTAAAATCCCCTGAACTCCTTAAGGCCTATTAAAAGTTAGTGAAATATGTCGAAGATTCTTGAATTTAAAATTCTCTACAATCCTCCGAGAATTCTCGCATTTTTTCAAGTTCCTTGAAATCTATAGGAATTCCTTATAATCTTATAGAAACATTTTATTTCTTTGGAAATCCTATTAATCACTTTAAATATTTGAAAATTCTCTGAAATTTTTGAAATATTCAAAATCTTCACAAATTTCAGAAAATTAGTTCAAATTTCTTAGGAATTCGAAAATCTCTTAAAACTTATGAAATCTGTAAAAATCTTATAAAAATCCCGTACAACATCTTGAATTATACAATATCACAATAAATGTATTTAAAAAATTTTGAATCATAGAAATTCTTTAAGAGAGGGTCTTTTTCAAATTTGTAGAAATTTCTTATGAAAAAGTCCTGTGAATCCGTCAAATATTGCAAAATTCTTTAATATTTCAACATTGTCTAAAATGATGCAAAATTATTTTAAATTTCTCAAAAATTTGTAAATCTCGTGAATTTTGTGAAATCTGTAAAAGCATTTTTAAATTCCTTTCGAACTGTTTGAATATTGGAAATTTTTTGAGACCATTTAAGATCCCTAGAAGTTGTTCCAAATTTTATTTCATTTCACTCACTGCTTAAGGCTTAAAAAATATTTTGTAATTTCTAAAATGCCTCGAAATGTTTTAAAGAATTTATTGAAATCTTTTGAAACATCCTAAAATCTATGGAATCTGTTAATCGTGCCTAAAGTATATTAAAACCCTTGGATTCTGATCATATCTTCTAAAATCCTTCGATAACTCTTCAATTTCTTTGATTTTTTTTAATTTCTCGAAATTTCTTAGTGTTTTATGGAATGTTTTAAATTCTTTTGTAGTCCTATGAATCACACAAATATGGGGAAATTCTTTAAAATCTTTTAAATTTTCTGAAATGTTGCAAAATTATGTAAAATACCTTAAAAATTTGTAAATGTCGTGAATTTTTTGAATTCCTTAGAAACACTGGAAATGCTTTGAGACCAATTCAGAACCCTAGAAGTTGTTCAAAATTGCATTTCATTTCATTTACTGCTTAATGTTCTCGAGAAAGATTTTTGAATTTTTGTAATATCTGTAAATTTTATAAAGCTTGTCAGAACCTTAGAAACATTATAAGATCACAACAGCATTTTTGTAAATGTATGGTAAAATCCATAGAAGTCATTTTAAATAATTTTAAATCCCGTGAATTATTTTAAAATTTGTAAAAGCTCCTAAAATTACCGTAGAAATTTCAAAAACTTTGAAATAACTTAAAATCTTAAAAATCTTGTTATCGTTTGAAATTTCCATTCTTGAGATGGCGGGCCTAATTTCAATTAGGACAGTGCTGAGATATTCGTTGGAAGAACTGGACCAATAGAAGTTCTATTGAGGACCCTCCAAGGCTCTGCTTAGATTTTTTATTAATCGTGACTAGAAAAACTATTTGTAGTAAGGCTTTAAACTTTTATTTCAGCCAGGCTATAGTTTGTTGCTGATAAGGATACGAAACCCGAAAAGTTCTAGTCAGGAACTGCTCAGGCCTTAATCAACACACATCAGTTGTTGTGTGATTAAAATAAATGCCAGAAACGAATTGCAATTAATAAAATACAAAGGCCTATAATTAGGTGGAAGGGTATTCTCGCTAGGACCTAGTTAGAAGTTCTAGATAGATACCGACTAAAACATCATTACGTAACTATTCTGGCACTCTCTAGTTTAATCGACCATCGCCCGATCAGCGCTTAATCAGAATTAGGGAAAACTATCCAGAGCCCTTCCAGACACTGATCAGGAATTTAACATGGGAAATCGAAAAATAGTTGAAATCAACGTGATAAAAGAGCTGCATCAGAGAGCAATTTCAGAAAATAGTTGCATCGTTAGAAAAATCAATCATTCAAGCAGGGGATGTGGAGAACTGAAATAAATGCATTTCTGCATCGTAAGATTTGAAACCGTTTGATAATGTCTATTTTATAGATACTTGTAAGAAATATAAAAGTTTTATTAATATTGATGTCGAGTATTTGAAGTCTAATGTCAAAACTTGGAGCGGACAGAGCGTTTTGATGGTACGATACGAACCATTTTATGTTCATTTTATCTTTCAGATAGAACTCATTGCATCATGTGACATCACGGGTCACCTGACGCATTAAAATTAGAGTTGATGTTATCGTAACCAAGACGTCTCTCTATGGGAAAGACACCTTTTTTATAATATACCATATAATCGAATTTAGGTCAGTCCTGGACGAAAGATAATCAATCTAAATTTTATTTAAAAATTAGAAAAAATTTTATTCATAGAATAAAAATTATTAGTCCGAAAAACAGCTGAAATCTCACACTTTCCAGATTTTCTAGCTGCATTTTCAACCAATTAGTTTTAGTTTTTAAATTAAAAAGGCGCATTTTTTTAAATACAGTTGAATTTTTAACACAAAACGTTAAATTTCCAACGAAAAAGTTCTTTTTTAGAAAATAGAGATCAATTTTCTATTTAAAAGAATGACTATTTAAGAAAACTGTTAATTATACACAACAATATGACTTTCACAATATAGTGAAACTTTTACAAATTATTCAACTTGAAAAAAAAGTTTTAAATTTTTACGAAATTGAATGTTTTATGAAGAAAAATACATTTTTAAATAAGAATTATTTTCTATCGAGGATATTATTTTTTCACGAAAAGAGGAATTTTCAATTAAATACATGAATTCAACAAACAACATTACTTTTGAACATATATAGAGAATACTTAAGTTTTCCAACTAAATATTTAAATGTTCTAGAAAACAGCTGACATTAAAATAAAAAAATTCAAATTTGCAACGAAGTAGTTGAATTTATAACTAAAAAACAAAAATGTAAGTAAATCTTTAAATTTTTGGTTTAAAAAGTTAATTTTCAACGTAAAAAAATGAATTACCTACCAGTTAAAATTAACTAGAATACAAAATTATTTATGCAATAGTTGAATCCTTAACACAAATAATGAATTTCTTCACGAAAAAATTAATTTTCTATTAGAATATATAATTTTAAACAAAATAATCGAATTTTCTACTAATAACTTATATTTTTTTACTTACAAATGGTAAATTTGCAACTTAAAATTAAAAAAAGTATAAGGACATTTCCAAATAAACAAATTCATTCTTAACAACAAAAAATAAATTTCTAAAAAAATGGTTAGAATTTTGAATAAATAGTTTTATTTTTTAATAAAAGTTTTAATTTTTTATAAGCAACTTAAATTTTGCAATAGATATATGAATACACAACAACAAAGTTAATTTAAACTGAATAGTTTAATTTTTTACTAAATTTTTTTATTTTTTAGGCCAAATAGATAAATTTTCTTCAAAATAGTTGAACATAATGTAATAAAATGATGATGCGAAAGATAAATTGTTTACAAGAAGATTAATTTTCTACCTAAACTGAACTAGTTATATTTTTAGATGGAACGAATTAATTTTTTTTAAAATTAATCTTTGCAAAATAGTTTAATTTTTAACCACAGAGATGAATTTTCAAATAATGTGATGAATCCACATTTAAAATTTGAATATAGGAGTTTAATATTCAACTAAATAACTTAATTTTTAGCTAAAAAGTTTATTTTTAACCGATGAAGTTAATTTTCTGTAAAAAAATAAATTGTAAACAAAATACAACATTTTGTAAAGAAATAATTGCATTTTGAATGGACGAAGATTAGTTTAGTCAAAAATTCGTTTTTTTTTAATTCGACTAATTTTTAATTGTTCTTAGTTAAACTACTCTCTCATAAACAAATTTTTGTTATTCTTGCTATTCCAATTTTTATTGACAATTTATCTGTTTGAGATTCAACTTTTTGGTTAATTCTATCATATTTATGGTTGGAAAATTGAACAGTTTTGTATGAAGTTGGTCTTTTTAGCTTGAGAATACAACAATTAGGTAGAAAATTAAACTATTTGATTAAAAATCAACTTTTTTGTTGAAAATTCATGTTTTTGGTTAAAAACTAACCTTCTTTTGTAGAAAATCAAACACCATGGTTGAAAATTAAATCATTTATTTGAAAGTGTAACCATTCCGTTGCAGAATCATTCTTTTATAGTTAAAAATTAATTTTTCTATTTGAAAATGTAGCTATTTCATTTTTGGTTAAAATTTCAACTATTGGATAGAAAAATAAACTTGCGTTTTGAAAATTCCTGTTCCGTTGAAAACTTATCTTGCTTGGTAAAAAATTGTATAAATAAATAATAAATCAAATAATTAATTAACGTTAAATAATTAATTTCTCAAATAATTTATGATTGTCGGTAATAATATCCAATTTGAATAATTCTAGAAAGTTGCGGTTTTTTGCGAAATTTAAAACTATTTATCTACTTTTCACTTAGTCAAAAATACCAATTAATTATATGGAGCAAAAATAATTATTTCAATAAATTATAATTGTTTATAATTGTTCTTCATGATTGCTAGATAATTGCAGTTTCTTCTGAACTTTTTAACTGTTTATCCACTTTTTACTTAGTAAAATAAAATAATAAATAGTGCAAGTTCAAAATATAATAATTTACAAAAATTTATTATCATTCATAACTATGTTTTCTTAGATAATTGCTAAAACTTAGTAGCTACTTTAAGAAAAATTAACATTTAATATGCTCTATATATAAAATTTTAGGTTTTCTTGCATTAATTATTAACTTAGTGAAAAGTGGAAATCACTTTTTCCTCGTAGTGTAGTTAGGTAGTAAATGAGGTTTATGTACTAACTTTTTAATATAGGATAAAGCCGCATAATTAACATAATTAAAACCACAACAAAATTGCGTTAAAATAAAAATTTGTTATAGAGCGATGAATATGAAACGATCCGTCTTCCCCAGGTCATCCTATCATTCAAATAAACCGGCCCTCAACACTGTGTCTTACTACAGTGAAACTCTTCTATAGCGCCGATTGTTTGGCTAACAGTGGGTGTGAACTAACGCTTTATAGCCCGCTTCGCTTTTGTTTGTCGCGCCTGAGTGCTCGCACGAATGACAACCATAGATCCCGCGCACCCCGCGCAGCTCCTGTTACACCTACCTGTGGCGCGGCGTCAATTCTCTGAAGGGCTATAGACGGGAGGACAATTGAAGGGTTTCACTGCACTTTGAATGAATGAATTTCTCCCCTTTTCTCTGTCTCATAGCCCGTCTGTCTTCCTTACCCAGAAGTCGTGTCCCTTATTTCTGGAAGGCGCAGGCTCCAGGCAATGTTTAATGCAAACTCATCGATTCAACCTAGCCCCGAACATTTTTCTCTCCTTCAGTGTCCCGAAGCTGCTCAGAAAGATTGCGGCGAAGATTCTATGAGCGATGGAGGCTCATAAACTCGGATATGTGGTTCTCCGTGGGTCAAACCTAACCCAACCAGACCTTTAGTAAATGACCCCTAGAGCCTTGACCAGAACTGGAAACGGGAAGAAACCTCCCTTCTGCGTGATCCTTGATTCATTACCAACACAGGCGTATCCGACTTTTGGTTAGTTCTGATTCTTGATTAGGTGCATCATTTTCTACCATCTTCCATTTTTCTTGAAATGATACAACTTCGGTGAAAAATGGGCGGGAGATAGAAACGCAAAAATAATCAAAGTAAATCGGTATCTCGATTTTCTCTTATTGGGCTTGAAATGAGAATATTCTTGAAAGGATGAGTATATCAGGCCTCAAACCTATTTAAGAAATTCACTACAGTTTCAATAGTAGCTTCAATTTAAATAATAGGAGCTAAATAGTGCAGGCTTCACGGTCTAAGGGGAAATTTTACAAAAAAGCAGAATAAATAAAATTATTTTATTATAAAAATATTACTGTAAATTCTCTTACTGCAACTTAAAAGAAAAAAAACGAATAAAGAAAAATACTTCTTTTTCCTAAAAAAGAAAAAAATCATTTTCCTCCTTAGACGAAAATAGAACAGTGGAAAGAAATATGAAGAAAAATATTTTTGTTTTTGTTTGCCTTGATAAGGGAGCTGTCTGTGTGCCAAAACGTTGGTTTTTAATTTTTACAGGTGTTTCTTTGTTGTGATTTGATACTAATCAAAATAAAAAAGACGAAAGTAAGAACAAATGAGAAGGAAGGGCATTTGGTTGGTTGTCTACTCATTATTCTTACACCTATATAATTTTTGTCCATGAAGGAAAATTATTTTATTTTATTTTTTTTTAAACAAAAGTGTTTTTTATTTATTTTAATTTTTGAAATTCCAATAGAAAGATTTGGAGGTGGTTGTCCAAATGTGGTCGATAGACTCTTGGTTTCATTTTCAGGAATTCTGCACATTCATTTGATTATTGGACTATTGATTATTGGATTATTAAAATAAGGTTTTAAATTTGATTTTATTCTTATTAAAATTAAATAGGCATTGCCAGAATTACTTGTGTCCGTTCAAAGTTGTTTCCGTTCAAACTGTTTTCAAAGAAGTGAAAGTGAGAGGAAACGAGGGGAGTGGAGCGAAAGTGAGGGTAATTAACGGAAGGGGAAATAAGGAAAAGTGAGGTTAAGTGCCCTCGCTTCCCCTTCACTTAGGTCCCCTCCCTTTATCCCATCACTAATAATTTCCTCTCCCTTACTTACCCACACTTCTTACTTCCCCTGCCCAAATGAAATTTTGAAATCGTATTTAATAGACTAAGCTAAATAATTTAAAAAATTGAATCATTGAAGAAGTTTAGAAGTTAATGAATCTGAAATAAAAAATCTTCACCAAGCAATACAAAGTAAAATAAAATTAGAAAAGTAAATATGGACTGACTACTTGGAAGGAATTTCTCGTAGCACTATTCCCTTTTTCAGTATCTTTAAATAAATGTTTTCAAGATAATTCATCTGAAAAGATGTGAAAGAAAATGAAATTATTTTAAAAAGAGAATTAAAAAACAAATCTTCCAAAACTCCACGAGTTGACAAATTTGAATAAAATAAGATAAAGAAAATAAATACGAGAGAATATTTTGAAGAAATTTTTAATAACAATAACCTTCTTCCAGCTTTTTAAGAAATATATAAAAGAATCAATATAAAGCAAAAATTAAAGAGGCAAAGATTAAAAAATTTAAACTACTTAAATAATCGACATATGCATATAAAAAATAATAAAGCATAAACTGAATCTCTTTAAGAAAATAACGATTCATCATATCCATATAATTGAATTGAGGAAAACTCTAATCATAATAAAATTGTCAACAATAATCCAATTAATTTTTCAAATTTATTTACAAATACTAAAGAATAGTGTGATCAAGTAATTATTACATCAGATGTTATATCTAATATTTATAATATGTAATATTTTGTATTGAGATTTAGATAAGATTGAAATAGAAGTATTAATAGTGTTTTAAGCTTTCATTTGAAACGCTTTAAATTCCTAAGCTTTTAAGTAAAAAATTTTGCTTTTCAACCAAAAATTTAATTTTAAACAGGAGCGTTGAAAAGTTGTACTTTTAACCAAAAAGATTATAATTTTTACCGAAAGAAATGAATTGGCATACAAAAAAACTTTTGAACTTAAAAGTTTATTTTCAATCTTGAAGGATGAATTTTGAACAAAAAAGTTACTTTTTAGCCAAAGATTTAAACTTTTGATCGAAAGAGCTAAATTATTAACAAATTACATAGATTTCTAATCAAGTGTTTAAACCTTCATACTGAAAATATTAGCTTTAACCAAAAAATTTAATTTTCAAGCAACATATTGAAATTTTTTACAAAAAAAAAATAATAATTTCAAAGAAGTAGATAAGTTTTCAACATAAGAGACGAATTTACAACTAAATGTATGAATCTTCAAATTGTTGAATTTTTGACTAGAACAGCCGAATTAAAAGAAAAATAGCCTAACCCTTTACCTAAATTTTTTAAACAAAAATGATGAATTTCCCAAACAAAAAAGAACACTTTTTATCAAAATATTTGAATATTCAAACGAAAAATATAATTTTTCATATTATTTCAACCCGAAAAGTTTTTAATTTTGATTAAACCAAAAAAGATTCATTTGATAAACAGTATTTGAAAAAAATCTTTTAGCACTTTAGTTTATCTCTTTGTTTGAAGATATAACTGTTTTTTTAAATAAGTTTTTTAAAAGAACACATTTTTTTAATCGAAACTTAATTACTCTATTTTTGGTTCTAATGTATTTTTTTAGTTAAAAATTTAATTATTTGGTTGAAGATCCATGTATTTTTTCGAATCGTCTATTTTGGTAGGAAATTATTCTTCTTGGTTAGAAATATAACTAGTTCGTTAAAAATTGAACTTTGTTCTTTTTCGTCAAAATTTTTTAATGTTTTGTTGAAAATAAACTTTAAAAAAAAAATAATTTTCGGATCGTTAATTTCACTTTTTTAAGTTTAAATTAATATCATTTTAATTCAGAAATTTGTCTTTCTTGCTTAAATATTCAATTGTTTCGATTAAAATTTTATTTTCTTCTTTTGAATCAAATCAACTTGCTCATCTGCTGGACTAAAGATTTGTGAAAATCTCAAGAGATGAGTCGGTTTATAACAATTTGTATTTTTGCAGTAACTAAACGTTTTTGTCAAAAGCAAGAAATGTTGTAAGCAAGATAATTTTTTTTTGAAGCGAAATAAAAATTTTCCGATGAACAAATTCAGTTCACTTTAATTCGATTTGCAATCAAAGATTCAATTGTAATTGAGGTGCAATCATTTGCAGTCACCTTAGATGTAATTTTCGAGTTAAATATGCATATCAAATTTGCTTAATATTTTAGCACAACTTTGATTATGTGCACTATGTGGAGAGCAACCACGAAATTTAGTTAACGAAACCAGCCTGTGAGAAGGTGCCGTACCATGTAATCACTGTAATCATATTATACTAAGGCTGCAAAATATCCTTGAATTAATGATATAATTATTAGTAGAAGTCAAGTTATAGAATTTATTTTTCATGTTATTTTTTCCTAATCAGATACATTAAT
>NC_046658.1:173973035-173981237 GCF_010883055.1 Belonocnema kinseyi | reverse complement strand
CCCCCCCTCCTTCTCAATTTAACGCAATTAGAGAATCTAACTATTCTAAATTCATCTCTTTTGGTTATAAATTCTACTATTTAGTGAAAAACTGATTTATTTTGATGAGAGTGCAACTATTTAGTTGATAAGTCATCTTTTTTAGTAAACAATTCAACTAATTGGTTTAGAGTTAAACTAATTTGTCACAAACGATTATCATTTAAAAAATTTTTTTAATCGTTTAAAATTATGTTATTTTAAACTATTATCATTCCAAATTTATGAATCTTGAAATGTCAATACTGAAAATGGAATAATTTGAAATACCGAGTCGTTAAAATTGACGATTTTCAATTGCACATTTTCGAAATTTAACAGTACTAAAAAAACGTTTAAAATTACATATTCTCAAAATATAAATTTTGAAAATTGAATATTTCTTTATTTTACTATATTTTCAAAATTTGCGGATTTTCAGTTTCAAATCTTCCAAATTGTATATAACTTTCAATAAGTCTTTAAAATTGAAGAGTTTAAAATTCTGCAAATTTACAATTTAAACGTATACAATTTTAAACTTTGGAAATTATAATGTTTGTGATTTTTATGATTTAAGTCTGGAAAGTTTTTAAAATATTCAACAAATTTTTTATTTTTATCTTTAAAATTAAATAAATTACGTCTTTAAATCTCTCAAATAAGTATTTTTTGATTTCCTATTCGGGAATAGTCATTTTTATAGAAATCCGATCACTATTATATAGATTCAGAAAAATTATCAATGATTTTTCAAATAATTTGTTTAAAACCATGAAAAAATTTTTTTAGGCTCAAGTGCTTCTGAAACTCTTTACTATAGTACCAAGAGATAATTGGGATAAACATACTTTTGTAAAAAAAAAATTATTCCTAAAAAAATTGCCTTTTAAAATCTAAGTAGGTATATTTGTTTTGGTCAGCCAGCATCAAATTCACTAATTAATGTATACTTGATTTTTAAAATTGCATAAAAAAACTGCAGTTTAATTTTCAAGATAATTTTTATTTTAGCTGCGTAAATTTTCCTAATTTTACAAATTTTAAAGATAATGCAAGAAATTGGAAATATTCTTAAGTGAATTTTAAAGTTCTTTCAGTATTTTAATGATTTATTTGATTTATAAAATAATCTTTTCCAAATGTGCGCTTTTCTATGGTAAGATAAATAATTATGGAGAATGACCTGAAATTTTATAAAAATTATTATGAAAATTAGTATGCTTTGTACTCACGATCACCTAGATTTTCCATAGTTGAACAAGATTTAATAACACTCACCTGTAAAAAAAGAAAAAATTATATTAAGGCAGTGGCCAAATAAACAAGATTTAGTTAATAATAAAAGCCGTTTGTTGAAAAAAAGTAATGTTGTTTAAGTTAAAATTCCATAAGCACAAAATACAACTATTCCAATTTTAGTTAAAAACTGTTTGTTTCTAGTTCAAAATTGAACTATTTAGTTAAAAATTCAAGAAATTAATTAAAATTTGGTAGGGAATTCCTCTTTTTTGTAAAAAAACAATCTTATAAATATTTCAAATATTTCAAATGCTTAATTTTCTATTTTTCACCTGAAATTGGTATTTTAAAACAAAATGTTATGTTTAGATTTTTAGTCCAAAATTTGTACTTTAGATAGAAAAATCATAAGATATTTCAGAGAAATTTTTTTTCATGTTTCAACCAAGTAGTTGAACTTTCAAACCAAAAAGACGATTTTTTATGAAAAGAGATGAGTGATTTTATTAATATACTATTTGGATGTACGTTAAACTCCTTTGTAAAAAAAATACTTTCTTGGCCGATGATTTTTCTCTCTGATTAAAAATGAAACTATTTTGTTTTATTTTCTTATTTTCATTAAAAATTTATATTTTTTCGCTCAATTTTTAATTTCAAACTAAAATATTTAGTTAAAAATTGATCTTTTTAAGTGAAAAATATAATTATTTACCTTAAAATTAATGTATTTAATAATTTATTCATCATTCAGGGGGGGGGGGATAATCTTTTTAGTTAAAAAAATTGTTAAGAATTAAACTCCATAATTAATTTTAATCTCTTTTCTTTAAAATGTATTATTTTACATTCTTCATTCAATTTGAAAAGTCATCTGATTCTAATTAATTTAATTTTAATTTTTGGGTTGAATAATCAACTATTCGGTTTAAACATACACTAGTATGTATAAATTCTTTTTTTACAAGATTCATTATTTTAATCAAAAATTCTACTATTTGGTTATAAATTAACTTTGTTGTTAAAAATACGCCTTTCTTGATCGAACATGACCTTACTGGTTGCAAATTCTTATTTTCGATTTAGATGTCAACTATATTCTAAAGAATTTGACCTTTTCGCCTAAGAATGTAACTACATTGTTCAAAATTCCCCCATTCGCTTAATAAACTATGTTGGTTGAACTTCCTATTTCGTTGAAAATTTAACTGTTTTGATACAATTCTTCTTTTTTCGATAAATGCATTTAGCGGATAATTCAATTCTTAACAATTAGTTCTTCTTAACGGCAAACCCTACTATGTAATTTTTTGATAAAAACTTATCCCTTGTAGTTTCAGATTCAACTATTTTGTTAAAACTTCGTCTTTTGGTAAAAGATTTATCTCCTTAGAGGAAATAATTCTTCTTGGTCAAAAATTTACCTTTGCAGGTGAAAAATTCAGCTTTTAGGTCAGAAGTTTAACTGTTTTCTGGACATTTTAATTATTTATTTCTAAAATTCAATTTTTTGTTAAAGTCATCATTTTTGTTGAAAATTAAACTCTCTATCCACTTTCACTTTTCAACGCACAGTGGAGAAAAAGTACATTTTTTGGTACGAAATGCGATTCCGGCTGAACCTATGGACTGATTTGCATGTTTTTTTTTAAGTTAATAACAATACAAAGAAAGCTGTCTAGCCTGATTTTTAATTTCTTTTTTGAATTTTTTTAAAAACAAATAAATATGACACAAAAAATACCATTTTTTTATTTTACGTTCCCGGTGCTCGTCAATAATAAGAAAATTGTTGTAATCGCCAACGGTTCATAGATTTAAATTATATAAGGATATTCCATCATGATTCAATGAATAACAACATTTTATAAACAAATTATTTGTTGGACATTTGTTTTCTGTAATTTGCAATAATTTAACGTTTTTTAAAGTTATTTTGCAAAAAATTTGAATGGAAAACAAGATTTTATTAAAAAAAATGTTAAGACTATTTTTTTTTATTATTATAAACAAATTTATTGAAAAACGAATGGATTATTCAGTCATTTTTTGTCGGAAAAAACGTTTTTTTTTCGATGTCAGTTTTCAAAAATTAAGAACCTTATGATAATTTCAGAAAATTTATATTTTGGTTGATGAATTTTATGATTTTATTGAAGAAATTTAATAAACAAATACATTATTCCAGCACTAATCGACGGAAAAA
Organism: Belonocnema kinseyi; assembly: GCF_010883055.1. Taxonomy (NCBI): domain Eukaryota; kingdom Metazoa; phylum Arthropoda; class Insecta; order Hymenoptera; family Cynipidae; genus Belonocnema; species Belonocnema kinseyi. The sequence continues at coordinate 173,977,771 of NC_046658.1, read as the reverse complement.
TTCGTTTTTTTTTAAATGCTAGTCCTTTTTATTGAGAAATTCACGACAATTTCAGAAACATTCATAATTAGTTGTTAAATTTTATGTTTTTTTTTAAACAGAATTCAATTAAAAGATTCATTATTCGGGCATTCCTCGACATAAAAAATCATTTATTTTTTAAATTTCATATGTTCTAGAATTTATTCATAACAATAAATTCATTGTTCAATCATTCCTTGTATTTTAACCCTCTTACGTTGGCCAACGGACTTTTAAGAAACGAGTTCTTACGTCGACAAATGCCCGAATAATGCATTTCCAAGTTAACTTTGCTTAACAAAAACATAAAATTAATTAACTTATTATGAATCTTATTGAAATGATTAAATTTATTTTTAAAATCATGAAATTTATCAAATAATTATGAATTCTTCTGAAATTCTCATGAGGTTGCTAATTTCGAAAAATTGACATGGCAAAAAACGAATTTTTTTGACGAGAAATGACTGAATAATGCATTTGTTTATAATATTAACAAGAAAAGTCTTTAGAGAAATTTCCTCCATTAAAAACTGTTTACATTTAAATTTCTTGCACTATTAATTTAAAAAAGCGTTAAATTATTGAAAATGATAGAAAACAGATTTTGAACAAGTAATTTATTTACAAAAAATTTTTTGTTTATTGTATCATGATGGAATATCTTGATATGATGGAAATCTATGAAAAGTCGGTGATTACAACAATTTTCTTATTATGGACGAGCACCGAGAACGCCAAGTATAAAAAGCTGTTATTTTTTTCCTCATCTTTATTTATTTATAAAAAATTGTTAACTTAATTGAAAATCAGACTCGAAAGCTTTGTTTAAAACTTTATTAGCTTTAAAAAAAAAGAATATTCAAATTTGTCCACAGGTTCAGTTGGAATCGTAATTTGAACCAAAAAATGTACTTTTTCCCCACTGTGCGACCAGATCAACAAATGTTTGCAGGAGAATTTACATCCCTAATTCTTAAGCGATGCTTTAGTGAGTAAACGACTATGAGACTAGAATGAAAATAAAATTTATTTACTCTCTTATGCTGCTCATGCACGGCAGTGTTAATAATCACTGAAGTGATGGAAGAAATAAAAGTAAAGTGAGGTAAAGTGACATAGCGTCCCAGTAAGTTGCACTAAAGTCAGTAACATACTTAGCCGGGTGCCTTGTCATTCCCGCGACAGCGTGCGGACACGGTGGCGTCTTTTGCATATTCAAATCAGTCTAGATCGAATCTCGGCAGGCAAACTTTAAGTATTTGTTCTTCAACAAGTCGCTGGTGCTGTAGGAGAAATTAAGACTGGGACGAGGAAAATGTTCAGAAATGTGGCCCTGGTCGGGCGCTAGTCCGGAAAACCAGACCGCTACAATTCGTAGCGCATAATGAGGTTCATTAAATCAAATTTCAAAAGGAGGCAAATAGAGGTGAAAACCCTTTCAATGTTACCCATCCTGATCGAGGTAGGCTGAGATTTTATGTAAATAGACGCGTGCTGGGGTGGACGAATGTCCTGAGGACCTCATTACCCGACTTCCATTCGAGTGAATAAATTTGACCGCTAAACAATTAAGGATCTATTCATATTCGCGACAATGAAAGAAATGATTTTTAAAGGCAACGAACTCGGTCTAAAGGAGGCGAGACGGCATTCAGAAGTGGATTCGGGGTTTTCATTGAATTAAATAAAACTCTTTTCAAATACTTTATTTGCAAATGATAATATTTGAGCGTGTACAATTTTTATTTTAAACTAGTCTTCCGATTTGGACGGAAACGTGTTTACGAAAGTATTTAAGTTATCTTTCAACCAAATAAATTATCTTTCAACAAAAAGAGTATTTTAATTTTAAATTAGGACCTGTTCTACTTGTCCGAAAATGACGAATTTCCAACAGAAGGGTTGAATCCTTTTTTCAAAAAAGAATTTTTAACCGATTGGATTTTTAATTTAAAAGGTGACATTTTTACTTAAGGAGAGAATTTTTCTACAAAATGATTAGATTTCTTAACCCCTAACTTTCAGTTTCCATTAAAAGAGTTCATTTTTTACCGCGAATTGATAAATTTTTAAAAGTAGTTCAACTTCTAACTAATTGGTCGAATTTTCAACAAACAAAGTGAATTATGAACTGGCAATATAATTATTGATAATTCAAACAAAATGCATTTTAGTTCAATATAACTGTTGACTCACGAACATTTTTACACTAAGAAAATGAATTTTGAATCAGAATAGTTTAATTTTCAATAAAAAATGTAATATTTCAACACGAAAATATTTTTATTTTAAATCAAAAAGAATTGAATTTATATTTTAAAAAATAATTCTTAACAAAATAGTTTGATCATCAACCTATATAGTTAAAAATTAAAGAAACAGTTTCGAATTCTTCTTTTAAAATGTTCAAAAAGTTTACATTTAGTTTTAAATTTTTTAAATCGTTCAAAAGATTAAAATCGTTTTTGATCATTTGAGAACTTTGAAACCTTCCGAATATATTTTTCAATCATTTAAATTGTTTCTAACATTTTTAGAGAATTCTGGAAAGACGGAAAAACTGCTTTGAAATCTTGTGAATTATTCTTTAACAATGTACCTTCATACTTGTTTTTCAAAATAATTAAAAATCTTTATTATGTTTTACGTTTATTACATTCTTTTTGAATTTAATATGATTTTTGAAACTTTCAAAAATTATAAATATTTTTCTAAATAATTTAAATTCCTATTAAAATTTTTTCATCATTTTTAAAATTACAAAATTGCTTCAGAAACTTTTTAAGCCTGTTAATATTTTTTGCAGTAATTCAAAGTTTTCCTAAATTTTTTTAATCCTGAAAATTTTCATAAATTATCTTAAGATATGACAGATTTTTTTTACAAATATGTATAGTTTTCAAAATTTAATATTAAACTTTTAAAATGAAAAATAAAAACTGTTAACAATTTCTGTTGGAAATTTCCACTACACGCATTGGAAGTTTATTTCCGAAACTTAAGGTGTCACTACAATACATAATGCTGTAGTTCCCAAGTGCTGGCATTGGTATGGTACCTCACATGTTTTGGAATTTTATAATACAAGTACAGTAAATATATTGTAAATAACGCGCATATTTATGGGATTCAAGAAATTTACTGCATTCAAAGATTTTATGAAATTCATAGTATTCAGGAAATTCACAGAATTTAACGAATTCACGGAATTCGCCGAATTTAAGGCAATCACCAAATTGATAAAATTCACAGAATTCGCGGAATTTGTAGAATTCAAGGAATTCAAGCAAATTTGCGGAATTCACGTAATTAATTAAATTGACTGAATTGAACGCATTTAAATCATTCACGGAATTTATGGTGTTTACGGAATTCACGAAAAGAACGAAATTCATGGAATTAATGGAATTCATGGAAATGGTGAAATTCACAGAATTCATAGAATTAATGGAATTCAAGGAATTAATAAAATGCACGGAATTCAAGGAATTGCTAGAATTCACGAAATTCATTGAATTTAAGGAATTCACACAATTTGCGGTTTCGTGTAATTTACTGAATTCGCAGAATTCACAGAATTTAGAAATTCAATGAATTCGCGAAATTCAAAGAATTGAATGGAAATAAAGAATTCCTGGAATTTAAGGAATTCATGAAATTCACGGATTTAATCGATTTCACGGAAATGATGAAATTCATGGAATTCGTGGAATACACGGCATTCATGGAATTAATGGAATTCGTGTGATTCATGAAATTGATTGAAATTTATGGAATTTATGGAATTCAATCGAGTAGCGGAATTCAACTAATTGATGAAATTCAAGGAAATTGTAGAATTCATGGAATTCTTGAAGTTCCAGGAAATCATGAAATTCAATCAGATAATGAAATTCAAGGAAATCATAAAATTCTTTGAGTTTATGAAATTTAATGAAATTACGGAATCCACAGAATATATAGATATAATGACATTTTTCGAATTTGTTGAGTTTCAAAAATGCCGTTAATTAATTGAATTTATCGAATTCCGTAGATTCCTCTAATTCCGTGAATTTAATGAATTCCGCTAATTCCATGAATTTTGTGAATTCCTTTATTTCCATTAATTCTGCGAATTCTCTTTAAACCTCTAATTCCATCAATTTTTTAATTTCAATAATTCCGTGATTACAGCATATTCCGTGAATTGCTTAAATTTAATTAATTCCATATTTTCCGTGAAATTCGTCATTTGTTTGAAATCCATTCATTCCATAAATTCCGTGAAATGTATCAACTCCGTGGTTTCCATGAATTCCGTGAATTCTGTCATTTCAACTAATTGCTTGAATTCGGCAAATTTCTCTAATTCAATTCATTTCTGGAATTCCATTATTTCCGTGACTTGAATTCTGCGATTTTCGTGAATTTTGTATATTTTATGAATGCCGTGAACGTCTTGAATTCCGAAACTTCCTTGAATCAGGGGAATTCCGTAAATTCTTTGACTTCCATTAATTCTCTGATATAATACTATAATGGTGCATCAAATTTTTAATAATTTAATTATTTGTCAATATTAAAAAATAATTTTTCAATTAAAATGTTCCAATTTATTTACAATGTTTAGATACCTTCAGTAATAAATTTCATCATAAAATGAAATTACTGACATATTTTACATTTTTTATTTACTACATTGACAATGTAGAAAATCTGTAATATTTATT
>NC_046658.1:173910085-173972935 GCF_010883055.1 Belonocnema kinseyi | reverse complement strand
ATATAGTTAAAAGGTTATGAATATAATTTTTGTGCTATTTTTTAAACGAATGGTCAAAGACTAAGAAAAACATTATTGCATTTATTATTCAAAAATTAATTAAACTTTTAATTTCCTCATTTAGAAGTACATTTTAAAAAATTATAATTCCTTCTTCAGAAATTGCGATTTACCAAATCAATTTATTTTAAATATGTGTTATAATAACAGCAAACAACAAACAAACTAAAAGTAGCATATAAAAGGACACTTTTGTAGGAAAAGAATATTTTTCCTACAATTCCACAAATATCTTTGGTTACAAATTATATTTTCGTTTCATAATGAGAAAAAAAGGTTCTGAATGTTTACAACATTAATACAGAGCATTTCAGCGTAGGGGAATTTGAAAAGACGGAAGTGTTATGAAGTTATGAATGTTATATAACGAAATAATTCAGAGCCTTTCGCAAGAAAATAGCGAATTCTTCAGAGCAAGAATTCAAAGAGGGTGCCAAGAATTCCTGAAAAGATACCACCACCTGGGTTGGTACTTCTTTGCTGGAACAAATCCAAAACTAATTATTTTCCGTCGATTCCATTTGGCGAATGGAGAAGTTTGGGAATAAAGTGATATTGCCTAACCGTTATAATTTACGAAAATTTTTTAGCAATAATAATTATATATACGTACATACGTGAGTATTATTATCTGGTTTCTTAAGTAAAAATAAACGGATTATTTCATATTCCCTGTTCCAAGTCAAAATTTTATCTTTTTTAAACACGTGCTCGTTTAAGAACAAATTATAATTGTTTTGAAAGATTCCGTATTGGCGTTCTAAATTAAATTTTTTGCTTCGAAAATTCTGCAATCGAATTCCAAGTTACGTGTAATTTTTTTGAAAAATTCTCTTTTCGAACTCAAAATTAAAATTTTTGCATAAGAAAAAACACTGCTTCAAGTCACAAAGAGTTTACAATGATTGGGTAAAGATTACGAAAATATTTCAAATACTTTAAAGTATTATAATAATTTCATAAATATTTTAATAATTTGAAAAGCGTTTTCAAGATTTCAGAAAATTAAGAAAAGTTAAAGAGTTTACCAAGATTTCAAAAGGTTTCAATTATTTCAAAATTTTCAAAATAATTGATTTTAAGATATTTTGAATATTTCAAAATATTTTAAAAGTAAAAGGATTTTTTATAGATTTATAACTTTTTTTACCAATTTTAAAGATATTTAAAGTTATTTCTAGATATTTCAAACATTTCTGAACATTTTTTATAAATACTTTTGATAAATTCAGAATTTTTTAATATCAGAGAGATTGAAAGTTTAAAAAAAAATTTACAAAGACATCAAACATATTTTGAAGATTCAAAAGATTTCACAACGATTACAAAAATATTTTTAAAATATGTGGATGATCTTCGAAGCTTTCAAATATCGTCAATAACTTAAAACATTTCACAAAGATTTTGAAGGATCTTAAAATGTTCCAAAAAGTTTTTAAAGTTTTCAAATATTTATAACAATTGAAAGATCTTACAGAAATTTCACAAAGATTTGACAAATATTCCACGGAATTTCAAAAGATTTGAAAAATAATTCAAAGGTTCCACACAAATTTAACAAAGATTTTTTAAATAATTCAAAAAATTTCACTGAAGAAAATGTTTATTTGGGCCAACTATTCAGTTTGTAAGATATAGTACTGACATTTTGTTAGTTGGGGGAACCATTTACTTAGTTGTTGGTACTAATTTAATAGTCACGGCAACTAATGGAACCATTGTGCGAACTAATAAATTCAGCAGTAATCAGCAGTATCAACTGATAAAATAGCAGTGTAAACTAATAAGATAGCAGTACCATTCCTTATTAATATTTCAAAAGATTTAGAAAATTACGAAAATATTTCAAAAGTTTTTGCACAAATTTGAATTACTTTAGAAACATTTTAGAATACTTTACATATATTTTAATTATTTCAAGAGCTTGTAAAAATTTTCAATGGATTTTAAAAGTTTTCAAACGATTTTAGGAAGATTTCAAAGATTCCACAAAAATTTCACATAGATTTAAATTAATTTAAAGTATTTAAAATATCTTTGATAAAATTGAAGATGTCAAATATCCCCATTATTTACAAATATTTCAAGAGATTTTAAGAGATTTAAACAAATTTTTTAAAAATTTCGACGTTTTTATAAGATTGAAAAGATATTTAAAAAATTCAAAAGATTTGACATATGCATATTACTTACCTATATTTCAAAGTTTTCAAAAATATTCAAAATTGTTTACAGCATTTCTGACTGATTTCAGAAATTTTTCAAAAAAGTATAAAAATCTTGAAAAACACAAAAAAATTTCAAAATATTTTTAATGAATTAAAAGATTTTAAGGATTTTATTTGGTTTGAAAAAAAATTTAGAAGATTTTAAAAGGTTGAAAAATATTTTAAAAATTCACACAAATGTGACTAGATTTTTAACATTTAAAAAAGATTTAAGAAACTTACAAATATCACCAAAAATTTGAAAGATTACACAAGGATTTAAAAATATTCCAAAAAATTACTATTATTTTAAAAAATTTTAAATATTTGACAAGGATTTAAAAAATAGTTCAATCCTTTATAAATATTTTTTAAATATTTTAAAAATAATCCAATGTTTTCAAAAACTTTTTTTAAACATTTTTGAAAATTAAAAAGATCACATAAATATTTCACAATAATTTCGAAAAGATTAAAAATAATAACAAACGAATTGAAAAAAAATTCGCTGGTTTTACAAAAATTTCACAAATATCTTTAAGAAATTTCCAAAATTACGCAAATATTTAATAATCTTCAAAAGATTCAAGCCAAATTTCATTTATTTTACCTATAGCTCAAAAATTTACGAAGCTTTTGCAAAGATTTTATAAAAAAATTACCCGTTATTTTAAAGATTTTAAATGAGTTCAAAAAATTGAAATATGATGGAAAATATTTCACAAGAATGTCAATGATTTAAAAATCTTTGAAAAGATTTTTAAACATTGTGAATATTTCAGAGTTATTTCAAAGATTTTAAAGATTGCAAAAGATTCTAAAATATTTCACAAATTATTCTATATATTGTAGAACAATTCGCACGAAATCTAAAGGTTTTAAAAGATTTTTAAAGGCCTTAAAATATTTAAATAATTCAATAAAGATTTAAAAATACTTCCAATATTTTAAGGGATTTTAAATATTTCAAAATATTTCAAATATTTTAAAGATTTAGAGTGTTTCAAGGATTCTTAGCAGATTTTAAAATATTTCTATGGTTTTAGAAATGTTTTAAAATGTTTAAATAATTTCGTACAATTTTATTCATTATTTTTCTTCAAAATATGCTGATTAAACTAATAATTATACTTTATGGTACTTTTTTTCAATTCCAGGTAGAACTAAGAATTATGTCACGCTTTGAAAATTCTTAGAACTAACTCATAAATATCATTATTTTAAAAAATTCCCTGTTCAAAGTCCAAACTACAATAATTCTCTTAGAATTTCCTATTTTAAAAACTTTACAGATTTTAAAAGATCATAAAAAATTGCAAGCTGAATCATTTGCATATATGATCTTCTTCATCGTAAATAAAGTATTTATTTATTGGTGAATACCTGTTTAAGCAAACTGAGAGCAATAGAATATCAAAACACTTTAAATATTTATTGTAGTACAATCAAATAAAAATTGTTTACTAGCAATTTAATATCTCGTGCCTGTCTAAATTGACCAAAAACCAAGTTATCATTTCCCAAAATATATACTTTCAGTATTTTTCAGTTTATCAGTTTTCCCAAACATCGCGTGCTATTCACCGAAAAATAAATTGCAACCCACAAGAAATAAATTTTGCCTCACATGCTAGTATCCGTCCACCTTATTAATTTATTTCCTCGCATTGCTTGGATACATTTTGCGTGTTTGTCACAGCATCGGATACACACATAACTCGGTATCGGAACTGATTTCACTGAGTAGAGAGCACTCTCGTCGATCTTAACAGTGGGCGTAAATACATAAATTCGAAACATTCGCCAGAATTGAAATAGCGAGAAAAATTACGATTCGCCTTTAGGGAAGATTCAGGGAGGGGTAAATTTCCAAAAATTATGCGATTCAAGTTTGAATCAAGAAACATACCCATAAAGAAACATGGAGGACGAAGAAACCGAAAGAGAAAAGGATAGGAAAAGTGGTATTGGGAATCTAAAGTGTGCCACACTATTGCTATCTGGAAATGAAAGAAGAGGGAAAAAACATCCATGAGCCACCAGTCTTGTTCTACCGACAGGCAGAGCCACCCATCCTCCGTCCTGTTTTCCCAACAGCGATTTACAGCCATCTGATTCTCCACAGCTAGAGCACCCGGCTACGTGTAGAAGAGCTCTAAAGGATAGAGACTAGAGTAGGAAAGAGGTGGCAGTTTCTTATTTACGAGCCAAAAAATTCAAGCGGCTCTTCCTTGCTCAGATAATTTGTAATTTATTTCCAAGCTCGGAGATAGTCGCTTACATCGGTCCTCCCTCTCCTAGATTCCCTTCTTGTAGCATATTGTACACCTTCTTTAGTCTTAATTCTACTTTTAATTCTTCCCGTTACTCGTTTACTCTGATTTTTTTCCAGGTCCTTTTTAGTCCTTAGTCTTTAGCCTTATTATCTATTATTCTTAATATTTGTTTCTAAGCTAAACGATGGTCGCTTACATCGGTCCTTCGTCTTCAAGATTCCCTTTCGGGTAGATTGCACACCATCTTTATTCCTAATCAATCAACTTTTCTCTTTTAATTTGATTTTATTTTTTGTTCACAGTATCCTTTAATATTATTAGTGAACATATTTATAATTTATTATCCCTGATATTTATTTTTATGCTAAAAAACACTCGCTTACATCGTCCTTAACTTTTTTAATACTTCCTTTCTTGTACAGTGTAAACCTTCTTTAGTATTAATTTAACTACCTTTCCTCGAAGGTATTCGCTCACATCGATTCCACTTTTTCAAGATTTCCTTCTTTGTGCATGATTCACCTTCTCTAGTTTTAATTTTATCCACTTTCCTCTTAAAATTTGATTTCTTCTTTTGTTTTCTTTAGCTGCGTCCATCTCAATCCTTTATGCCTATTCTTATTATTTGTTATCTTCACTATTTGTTATTATTGTTTTGCAACTTTTACTTTTATTTGATCTTTTGATCTATTTTCTCTTATATATGTTTATTCATTTTTAGTGTGTATTCTTATTAATGTTTTTCTTACTATTTATCTCTAAGCTAAAAGATATTTGCTTATATTAACTCTACTTCTTCCAGATTCTCTTTTTTATAAATTTATCATCCTTAATATTTTTTCCTGATCTCGAATATAGTCGCACGCATCTGTCGAAGAAAGGAAAAACAGTTTGGATCTGCTGTATCTACAATTGTTTTGTATATTTGTAAATTTTTCAGTTTTCATTTGATCTTCTTGCTACTTCTACTTCGATTTCCTCTATTCATCTATTTTCTCTATGTATCCATTTTAATTCCTTCGTGCGTAATCTTTTTACTGTCTTGTCTTACTATTTATTTCTAAGCTTGCAGATATTCGCTTACCTCTTTTCAACTTTTTCGAGATTCCTTTCCTGGTACAATGTTCGCTTTCTTTAGATTTAATTTTACCCTCTTTACTCTTCTACTATGATTTTACATTTTATGTTTGTGGTATCTTTTTCATACTTAGAATTTATGCTTATTATTAACCATCCTCATTATTTATTTACAAGCTCAAAGATAGTTCCTTATGTTGGTCCTCCTTCTCCAAGATTTTCTTTCTGTAGCACATTGTAAGCCTCCTTTAATTTTAATTCCACCTCTTTCCTTTTTTATTTATTATCCTTACTATTTATTTCTAAGCTTAAAGACAGTCGCTTACAGTAGCCCTGCTTTTTTGACATTTACTTCCCTGTACAGTGTACACTTTCTTTAGTATTAATTTGACTTTCTTTCCTCTTTTACATTGGTTTCATCATTTTATCTATTCTCTTTTTTGTATCTTTTCCAATCCTTCGTGTGTTTTCTTATTACTCTTTTCTTTCTATTTATTTCTTAGCTCAAAGATATTGGCTCACGTTGGTCCTACTTTTTAATGATTCCCTTGCCTGTACATTGTCAACCTTCTTTAATTTTAATTTCACTTTCTTTTCACTTTTTATTTTCATTTTGTGCTTTCTTCTATTTACTTCTCTGCATCCTACTTCTTCTTCAAGATTTCCTTTTCTATAGATTGTACACTGTCGTTATTCCTAATTTTTTACCCTTTTCTCTTTACTTCGGTTAAAATTTTTTCAAGGTATTATTCACAATCATACGTGAATATTCTTATTACTTTACTTCTTCCTTTATCTGCATCTTTCTCAATCTATACGGTGAATCGTTATTTTTAAATATCCTTAATGATTATTTTTAGTCTGGAATGTACCCAGTGGGCAAAAAAATAAAGAACGTCCCAGAGACGCATTTGGGACATCCCTGAGATGTCTTTCAGAACATGCCTTTTAGACATCATAGGGATGCTTTTAAATGTCTAATGTCAACATGAAAGATGTCCTGAGAGCGTCCATGTAGTCAAGACGTCTTTCAGTCATCTTTAGAACATTGGACGTCTTAGAGACGTTAATTGGGCTGACTTAAAATGTCCTTGGAACGTCCCAAAGATGTTCATTAATGTTTATCTTAAATATTGTCATTGACGTCGGTCCTTCTTCTACAAGATTGCGTTCCCTTTACATTGTAAAGGGAATACCTTTACAATACCTTATATGTATACCTTATACAGTTTTTATGTCAATCCCTTTTCACTTCTACCTTGGTTTTATCCTTTTATTTTCAGTATCTTCTCATACACTTGGCGTATGCACTTATTATTTATTATCATGATTATTTATTAATAAGCTCAAAGAAAGTTGCTTACATCGGTCATCCTTCTTCCAGATTACCTTTATATAGTATATTGTGTACCTTTTGCAATTTCAATTCAATCTACTCTTCTCTTATATTTTAATTTCAATTTTTTTATTTTCTGTATCATTTTTAATTCTTACTTTGCCTCATTATGAACTATTGTCCTAATTGTTTGTTTATAAGCTTGAAGAGAGTCGCTTACTTCGGTGCGCCTTCTTCAAGATTCCCTTCCCAGTAGATAACACCCACCTTTTTTTAGTTTCAATTTCACCCCTTTTACTCTTATACTTTTATTTCATGCTTTCATATATTTTTTTCTGCATGCTTCTTAATCCTTATTGTATATCATTTCTTCCTTATCATTACTATTTATTTCTAAGCTCAACGATAGTTGCTTACATCATTCCTATTTCTTCAGGAGTCTCTTTCTATAGCACATTCAATCCTTCTTTAGTTTTTATTCCCTCACCTTTTCTCGTTTACTTTGATTTTCTCTTTTTAATGTTCTGTTTCCTTCTGAGTTCTCAATCTTTATTATTTTTACTTATTTTCTATAATATTTTTTTCTAAGCTCAAAGATATTCGCCTAGATTCATCTTCCTTTAAGATTCCCTTCCCTGCAGATTGCAGACCTTTTTCAGTTTTAATTTCACCCTCTTTAATATTTTACCTCTATTTCATGTTTTTATTTGTTTTGTATCCTTCTTAAGCCTCATTGTGTATCCTCATTTCCTTTATTTATTTTTTAACCCAAAGTTAGTTGCGCACAACATTCCTCCTTCTTTAGCATTTACCTTCCTATAGGACATTGTAGACCTTCTTTAGTTTTTATTTCATCCCCTTTTAGTTGCTTACATCGTTCCTTACATCGTACCATCCTTCCCGGTTGTAGATTCTACACGTTCCCCTTTCCTCTTTTGCTTTTTTTTTATATTTGTATCTTTTTTATTTTACGTCTTTTTCCTAATCTTTATCATGCTTTATCAATTCCTAATCTCTATCTTTTATCCTTTTCAATTCTTAGTACGAGATAGTCGCTTACATCGTTGCTTTTTCTTAAAGATTCCCTTTCGTGTCCATTCTACACCTTCCTTAGTTTTAATGTTCTCCCCTTTCCTCTCTTATTTTCATTAGTTCGTTTTTTTCTATTCTTGATTCTTTTTTCTTTTCAGTATGTTTTTCACTCCTCATTATGTATCCTTATTTAGTCTGATCGCTTTCTCTTTCAGTTTTCTCATTTCTCGGACGAGATTATTTATTTTACAGTCCTACCGAATCGTTTCCGGTTTTCTTGACGACGAGATACCCGTCCAAGAGCCGACGGGCTTCGGTTGAGCTTTTAGCGTCTCAAGAGGACACTAAAGGACGTGCAAGGGTGTGGGAATGAATTTTGTAAAGATGCTCGCTGCAACCTCATTCATGCTAGGATAGAAGGGACCGAGCGTCTGGCTCTCTTTAAACGTTCCTCAATTTAAAGTAAGAGGAAAAATATACAGAGAAAATCTATTTATTATTCAGATTCTACTTGTATAAAACTGTTGGCAAATAAAAACCAAAATAAAAAAAAAATGGCTTGCAGAAGAAAATCACAGAAACTGATAAACTAGAAAATATTTTATGTTAGTGGGAAAACTTTGCAGAAATTCCAGGTTGACATTCCATATTGACGTGTTTTAATAAATAGGTTCCATCTCGGAGAGAATAAATAAAAAATTAATTACTCATGTGGAGAATATTTTAAGATTAAGATTTCCAATTATATTGTGCTGGGAAAACCAGCATCTCTTCATCTTTTAATTTGAACACGTCAATATGCAATAACAGTTTTTTTTTAATAATGATTTAATAGTCTAATTATAATCAAAAAGCGGCATTCATAAAATGGCAATGCCATTTTTACCGTTCTAAAATTGTTCTTTGACATTTTCTTCTAAAATTATTTAATATTGATATTTTTTAATATATGCGTTTAAAATCTTTTTAGTTTTAATAAATGTTAAAAGTAACATAGAGCCCACAAATATTGACCGATTTTGACAACAAAATAAAAAAAAAGGCTTCAAGATTTCGAAGAGAGTTTTTGAGTGTGATTTTTAAAGTGGGCTTTCAAGTTTTCTATTAATATACAAATATTACAAAAAATGGCAATTTTTTCTATTTGACGTTCCCGGTGCTCGTCAACAACATGAAAATCGTGAAAATCGCCTAAGGTTCATAGAGTAGAATTAGATAAAGATATTAAAATATTATATGATAAACCACATTTTTTTCAAAAATAAATTAATTGCTAAAAGAATGTTTTTTAAGATTTTTCATAATTTTATGTTTTTTAAGTTATATTGCAAGAAATTTACATAAAAAATACAATAATTAAGAAATTTCTTCTTGAGACTATTATTGTTGATAATTTAAACAAATTTAATAAACAAATGCATTAAGCAGGGATTTTTGAAAAAACAAATTTTTTCTACGTAATTTTTTTAATTAGAAACTTTATGCTAAGTCTGGAAAATTTCATAATTTCTTGATTCATATTATGATTATTTTAATGAGATTTAATTAACAACAGGGGATCCTTCAATAATGTTCGTAATTTTAGCCAATTCTACAAAAAATTTTCCTGAAAATTATCCTTTTATTTATCAATTTTCATTAATTGGTTGAAAGTTTATCAAATTTTCTTAAAAAGGCATCCTTTTTGGTTGAAAATTCAACCGTTTTGTTCAAATTCATCTCTTTGGGTTAAAATTTCATCTCTTCTCGTAAAGCATTGAACTTTTGTTTAAAATTTATATTTTTTTTACTGAAAATGTCAACTAAAATATTTTTTAGGTATAAACTATTTTTTCCGAAATTGAAAATTCAACCCTTTTTTCCCTTTTTTAAAATTTGTCTTTTTGATTTAAAAATTCATCCGTTTTAGAAGAAGCTTCATCTTTATCAAGTAAAATGCAACTGTATGATCAGAAATTCAAATCTTGTTTGAAATTTTGTCTTTTTAATTTTAAAATTCATCTGCTTTAGCAGAAATTACATCTTTCTTGGATAAAAATCTAACTCTTGGTTTGAAAATTCAACTATTTTGTTGAAAAGTCCTACTTTTCGGTTGAAAATTCTTCTGTTTTGTTTACATTCTAACCATTCCGTAGAAAATTTACTTTTTGTTGTAGACAAGATAACTGAAATCCTTTTTAAGGAAAATTTCACCATTATAAAAAGAATTTTAATTAAAAATTAATCTGCCTCAAGGGAAGTTTGATCTTTCTTGGATAAAAATGCAACTCTTTGATCGAGTATTAAACTATTTTGTTAAAACGTAATAATTTTTGGTTGAAAATTCTACTGTTTTGTAGAAAATTGAACTATTTCATAGAAAGTTTCCTGTTTGTTTAAATTTATATTTTCGTGTTTGAAAATTAACTGAAATCTTTTATGAATAAAAGTTCAACGTTAAAAAAGTGTTTTCCATTGAAAATTTCTGTTTTAGACAAATCTTATCTTTCTTGGACAAAAGTGCAACTGTTTAGTAGAGAATTAAACAATTTCGTTGAAAATTAATCCTGTTTGGTTAAAAATATTCATTATTTTTGATTGAAGAAATCAAATTTTTTTCGCAAACTTATTTTTTCTTACAAAATTTACATTTTGATTTCGAAAAGTGAACTTGAATATTTTATTACTGAAAATTCAACTTTAAAAAAAAATCATCTGTCTTAAGATAAATTGAATCTTTTTTGGATAAAAATGCAGCTGTTTAGTAGAGAATTAAACAATTTCGTTGAAAATTAATCCTGTTTGGTTAAATATATTCATTATTTTTGATTAAAGAAATCAAATTTTTTTCGCAAACTTATTTTTTCTTACAAAATTTATATTTTGATTTAGAAAAGTGAACTTGAATATTTTATCACTGAAAATTCAACTTAAAAAAAATTCATCTGTCTTAAGAGAAATTGAATCTTGTTTGGATAAAAATGCAACTGTTTAGTAGAGAATTAAACAATTTTGCTGAAAATTCATCCTGTTTGGTTAAAAAAATTCATTTTTTTTGGAATGAAAAAATCAAATTTTTTTCGAAAACTTATTTTTTCTCACAAAATTTATATTTTGATTTAGAAAAGTAAACTTAAATCTTTTACCAACGAGTATTCAACTTAAAAAAAGAATTCATCTGTCTTAAAACAAATTTAATATTTTTTGGACAAAAATGCAACTAGTTGGTAGAGAATTTAAGAATTTGGTCAAAAATTCATCCTTTTTGGTAAGAAATTTTTTCGTTTTGGATTGAAAATTCATTTTTATTGTCATACAAACTCGTTTCTTGTTTAAAATTTCTTGGTTTTATAGTGAAAAGTGAACTGAAATCTTTTGAATAGAAAAGTTAACTATTATTTTTTGAACGCCACATTTGGTTTTAAAATTCTTCTTCTTTGCTTTAGTGAAAAAGCCGCTTTTGTTTAAAATTGATTTTTTAACTGAAAATGTGTCACTTCCTTTATTCTAAAATAATATTTTTCAATTGAAAAATCTCTTTTTTTGGTCCAAAAAATCATTTGCTTAGGTAGAAATTTCATTTTTGTTGTTGAAAAATGTATCACTTTCGTGAAAAATTAATTTTTTGCTGAAAAGTCATATTTTTCGTTTGAAAATTTAATTTTTGTAGAGAGAATTCGCCTTTTAGCTTAAATTTAAAACTATTTAGATAAAATTATATTTCTTGCTTGAGTGAGAAATATTTTTTGACGAGAATTTGTCTTCTTGGTTTTAAAATAATCTTTTTTCGTATAAATTTCATCTTTCTTAAACGAAATACACTTTTTTGTTGGGAATTTATATTTTTAGGATAAAAATTCCAATGTTAGGTTGACAATTCAATTATTTTGTTCAAAAGCCATCTTCTATATTCGAAAAGTCTTTTTTTTGTTAAGAATAAAATAATAAATTTTGAAATTTTAAATATATATCTAAAATACTGTTTTATTACGTTTATAAAAGATTTTGTGTGAAAATTATTCCAAGATTATAATGCTAGCATTCGAATGCGATTGATTAAGGAAAATTAAAAATTAGTGAAGAAAAAATCAGGAAATTATGAAAGTTGAAGTTCTCTGACAAACTGTCTAATCCTACTAGCAATAATTAGCAAAAATATTTCTGGAAACCAAGATTACGTACAGTAAGAGAGGGGGGGGGGGGGTAACAATATTTTGTTACTTTTTGAAAAAAGGAGGTGGAGAATTCTTGCAGAGGGATCTATAATATTTTACGTAATTAAAGTAGGGCCCCTAACGTGGTAGGGTAGACCGGGGCAAGTTATCACGCGGGGCACGTTGTCACGTCAACTTTATTTAATAAACTAATGACCAGATGGCAGCACCCGCCGTTCCTAGAACGTGTTAGTGTATGCGCATCTTTGGTGTGCTTGCAGTGTTAAGATTGCTCCAACTGTGTTGGCTTAAAATCAACTTTAGAATTGAAAAATTCTCTCGGGGCACGCTGTCCCGAGTTTGATGGGACACGTTGTCACGCATTTACCTAAGAAAATCAACGATTGAAAATCTTCGCATGACGATAACGAGTGAAAATGTTTCATGTTTACTTAACGACATTATTATTTTTAAATATTTTTATCAATACATTACACATTCGAGTGGAATTAATTAATTTAGATTAATGTAAAACTTAGTGCTTTTTGTACTTTTTTTGAAATGAAATAAATGTTGCCGTGAAGGATTTTACTTCCTTGCATTGCATCGAACTATAGTATATTAGTATTTACTTTAATACAGTTTGGGTAACATTTTTCATGCATGTACATTGGACGTGACAGCGTGCCCCGTTCACGGGGCACGTTGTCACAAGCAATCTCTTATTATTTATTGTCATCTAAAAACTTTCGATTAACAATCACACAGAATTCGATACTGTCCAATTGAAGCTGAGGGTTCACTCGAAACTTTAGCATGTCACAGTACTCTCAAATCTTGAATATAAAAAATTGAAAAAATGTGTGACAACGTAACCAGGCTTAAAAAGTAGGTCTTTAAAACATTTACTACGTCTCTCGGTGCTTGGCTCTTTGTAGAAGCACCAGCACCATCCGTCCGAACGGTAATGGCACTTAAGGGGAGTTGGTTGTTCTCTTCCTAGCGACCACTTTTGGATAGTAAAGGACACTGACACGATTGGGAAGAGGTAAGCGGAAAAATATACGAAACACCACTAAAAGTAAAGAATGGAGCTCGAGGATGAAAAGACTTTTTGTTTCCGCAACTCTTGCCGCCAGGTCCGACATCCTCTTTCGGAGGTCGCCATGCTCTGTTGCATTCCTTTGCCTCTGCTCTCTTGCACTCAGAGGTGCTTAAAATCCACAGAGCGCTTTGCTTTTCTCGGACTTAAATTCCCTCATAATATCCGTCAAACCAAATAACAGTTTTCCAGACACTTTAAAAAATTCTCCTGGAAAAATTCCCAGTCTTTATACTAGAAAAAGGTGGGCTTAAGGAAATTAAATTTAGACACTAGAGCCCTAAGTACGAGAAAAAGAGGAGAAATAGTGTGTTTTTTCAAAAATAGGGAAAGAAATTCTTTTGACTTGAGTTAATTAAGAAAAAATGTAAAAAACTTTAATGAGATTTAAATAATATTTTAGATTCTGTTTTACGTCCAATAATGAAGTTAATGTGCAGATTTTCTGAAAATCAAACAAAGGAAATAACGACTAGTTTTAGCGACTAACCAAGCACCACAAAAAGTTTGAATTCCAACTTGAAAAACGCAAAAATTTTCCTAGAAAAGGAAAAATTTTGGTTTTGATTCAGGCTGTAATAGGAATGTTTTGTTGTGATTCTCCATATTTCGTCTTTAGGTTCTTGGTTTTATTATCAGGAATACTGCACATTAATGTAGCTATCGTTTCTAATTCTTTATGAAACGATTTAATTTTTTAAGATTATAAATCTAAATATATATCCTTTCATTAAAAACAGTAGAATCTTTGCCAAAAAACAGTATTTTACAACAAAATAGTTGAGCTTTGAAATAGATATAGCATAAAATTCTACCAAAAATGTGAATTTTTAACGAAGAAAATTAATTTTTACTAAAAAGGTGAACTTTTAACTAGATACATGAATTTCCCACCGAAAAATATATCTTTTTAAAGAAAAATAAAATAATAAAATTTTCAGTGAAAATATCAATTTTTAACAAAGTGCCTCAATTTTTATAAAAAGTGATTAACATATTCACAAAAAGAATTTTTTAGCTAGGTAAGTCAACTTTTAACCAACTAGTTGAATTTTCAACTAAAAAGTTGAGTTTTCAATCCCGATGAATTGCGATTAACAAAAAACAAAATTGTTCCGACAAAATAGTTAAATTTTTAATGGAAGGTATTACTTTTGATTCAAAACGACGCATTTTGAACAACATTTGTTTATTTTAATCAAAAAATAGAGTCTCTGTTAACCAGAAAGAAAATAGTTAAATTTTCAGCTAAGAAATAAATTTTCACTAAGAGAAAACAAATTTTCAATACTATAGTTAACTTTTCATCTAAAAATGCATCTTTAATAAAAAGTAAGTTTAAAAAGAATTTGAACCAATAAAGATGACTTCTGAACCAAAGAGATAATTGTTTCTACCAAAAGGATGAGTTTTTAACCAAATGAAGTTCAGTTTTCAAGAAAAACCAGAATAGTTCATTTTTAGTATAAAACAGTAATTTTTACACGGAGATATGAATTTGAACCAGCAAGTTTAGTTTTTTATTTTAAGCGACGCACTTTTAACAGCATACATCAATTTTCTACCAAAAAGATCCATATAAGTGAAAAAAAGTAAAAGCTAGATTTTCAAATAAAAAATTTAATTTTATGTCAAGAAAAATTAAATGTTCGACAAAACGTTTAGTTTTTCAACCGAGTAGTTGAATTTTGAACAAATTAAATGAAATGACAACGAAAAATGTAATAGTTGATTTTCAACTGAACAAGATCTTAATTTTAAATCAATACAGTTCAATTATCAAACCAAAAAGAAGAATTTTTTACCGAAAAACATTTTATAGTAAAAAAGTTTAATAAATTGTTGAAATTTCTTACTAAAGGAATTTTCAAACAAATAGTTGCATTTGAAAATGAATAATTTTATACCAAACACTTGAACTTTCAAGCTAAAGAAACGGATTTTAAACAAAGTCGTTTATTTTTATATGAAAATGTTAGATTTTTATCGTAAATAAATTTTTAATAAAACGAAATTTTAAACCAAAAGACAAAAAGTAAAATTTGTAGTAAAAAAATGTCAACAAACAAGACATTATTTTGATTTAAAGAAGTTCAATTTTAAACCAAGGATATAAATTTTTGATCCAAAAAGATTAGCTTCTTACAATAAAAGACGAATTTTTAGCAATATACATGAATCTTAAACTGAATAAAATTAATTTTCAACCATAAATTAAATAGATTGATTGATAAATCAAACAAAGTTGTTACTCACAAACATGATTTCTCAACAAAAGTTTTATATTAAACAAAAATGGATTTTGAATGAACAAGCTTACTTCTCTACAATATAAGACGTAGTTTTAATAACAATAATGAAATTTCAACCAAAAATGATCCACTTTTAACAAAAAATAACAAATTAAATTTTCAGTTTAGAAATTTTTTTTCCAACAACAAAATAGGGAATTTAAGTTAGAATCAACAACAGTTGAATTATACAACCAAAAAGACGAATTTTTAATCAAAAAACATTCATCAATCAGCAAAATAGAACAAATTGTTGAATATCCAAATACAAAAGACCAACTTTCAACGAAGTTACTGAATTCTCAAAAAAAGATATTAATCGGCATTCAAATACTCACACTTTCAAACAAAATAAATAAATTTTGAACAAAATTATTGAATCTTCAATGAAATAATTTATTGAAAAAAGCGTGTTAGTTCAGACAAAAATTAACCGAATTTTTTAATTTTCGAACAAGACAAAAAAAGAATTTAAAAAAATATAATAATTTGACTTTCAAGAAATAAGAATTAACTTTCAATCAAAACCCATTAGATTTTTTTTTCACCTATTAGTTTACTTTGCATTAAAAAAAAGAAACATGAAAAACTGGAGAAAGGGAAAGTTTCTTGAAAATAGGGAATAAATGGAAATTATTTAAAAAGAAGAAAAGAAGGGAATAGGGGAAAGGGGAAAGAGTGTGAACTATGAAAAATGTTAAAAGAAGTCATTCTCAAGAAATCATAGCTGCTTCCACGTGGAATTGTAGTTATGTTAGATATTTATAGGATAATATACCATCAATCGTAATGTGTCCCAGCGGAAACATCTAACGTACGTCGTATATGCAATTTCGAATTTGCTTCACGATTCTGAACACTGAAAAGCGGTAAATGCATACTGACATTAAGTTCACTTGATAAATAAAAAGGTAAGATTCGCTGCGATTTCAAACGAGATTTTAATTTAAGTATTTTGTAAATAATTACAAATTTAGTAACAATATTTTATTTTATCATTTACATTTTATTTATTTTAAATTAATACATTCTAGAGATATGGAGAGAATAATTCAGATGCTAAGACCCATTTATTCCCCTTCCTTTAGTCATCTACATTACCCTACTAACCCTCCCCTCACTTTCCCTCACTTCACCTACTTTCTGTTACTTGCGTTCACTTTCCTTAGGTTTATTCTTCTAATTTTTCGACATTCTCTCCCCTTATCACCTCTTCTTTCTCAGCCCTCCTTTAACCTCATTTCTCCTTTTCTATTAACCTGCATAACCCGACTAACTCTCCCCTCACTTTCCCTTAACACTCTTCAATACTTCTAATCATTTCTCCTAATTTCTTTTACTCCTACTCTTTTCCCTTAATTTTCCTCCCCTAATATTTCCAACTTCCTCTCTACTTATTACCGTATCTCTCTTTTTTTCATTGTCCATCACTTCTCGATCTCCATTCATCCGCATTACCCTAATAACTCTCTCTTAAGTTTCCCTTAACACTCTCGCTCACTTTCAATAATTTTCCCCACTTTCCCCTTCTCCCAGTACTTTTCTTAGTTTTCTTCTCCTAATTGTTTTTATTTTTCTCTTCTCACAACCCCTTCTTTCTCTTCTCTCCTTTTACATTACTTTTTATTTTCTACTCAATCGCATTACCCAACTAGCTATTCCCTCATTTTTCTTTAATACTCTCCCTCACTTTTAATCATTTAGCCTACTTTCCTTCACATTCGCTCACATCCCTTGAGATGGCTCCAATATTTTTTCCTACTTTACCTCCGATTATCCCCTCTTCTTTTTCTCTTATCCTGTCACCTTACTTCCATTTAAGTCCATTACTTTACCTCCTATTAATTTCCTTACATTGTCTTTTCTAATTGGCGCTAAAAACTTAGACTTTCCTTTATTTATCCATATTTCCCCTAAACTCACTTCTCCTTTCATTATTTCTCCTCATTTCCCTCATTTTCTCTCCCCTCTCTTTCACTTTCCCAATTTTTTCTACTTTCCTTCTGGGAAACGCACGACGGAAGGACACACATCCTGCCGTAACTGTAAGGGGCTATGAAACCCTGAAAATGGAATAAAATTGAATGAATGTAAATTAAATTGAGGAGGCGTGAAAGAATGCAGAGAAGTAGAGCGACTTTGGCCTCCCCACTTGATTTATCGCCCTACCAGTTTAATTTTCACTCTTCAGCCAGGAAGAATTAGTATTCATAATGGAGTTCAGTTAGAATACATTTTCCATCTGTCACTGTTATTAGAAACTACAAATCACCAAAGAACCGTAAAAGCTGCACGGAGATATCTCGCGTCGATCGCGTGCGTGTAAATGCGATCTTAAAATTGCCTCAGCTTGCCAGGGGAAGTCATACTCATAATTTCTCCAGCGGAAATAGGGAGAGGAGAGGAGATGCTAAAGTAAAATGAGAGGATAGTCTTTACTGGCGTGAACTGTTCGATGCGTGCCATAGTAGCATTTATAAAAGGAGGTAATTTCAAAACTATCTATTTCAGAAACTAGAGCTCTGTTACAATTTTTAATTTTTGAAATGCAATATTTAAACAAGGGACATTTTATTTGTACAAATAAGTCAAATTGGGTGCTACGCGGGTACAAAAAAAAGGTTTCTTAGCCTGCTAAGATGTTAATTAAGGTATCTCCCCCTCACTCTTGTTTCCTTTTCTAATTGATCATGTCCTGTCCAATCTGATCCTATTCTATGGGATCTCATTATATCCGATTCTATTTTATTATACTCTCCATGTCCACCCTTACTCCCTTCTCACTATACTAATTTCGTCTCCTCTACTTCACATCTATGCTCTATTTCCCTCTCTATTCCCTTCTATAACTTCACATACTTCCTCTGCCCTCTCAGCTATTCTAAGCTGCTCTGCTAATCTCTATTCCACATCCTCCTGCATCCCTTTCTGAACCTATTTAGCAATTCCTCCACTTAAACCTACTTTCCCTTTCCATATTATACTCTACTCTTTCCCCTGCGCTCTTTCCCCTTTCGATATACTACTCCTCCTCACTTTCTCTTCTCTCCCACGCAGTCTTCCTTTTCCCCTCTCTACTGGGTTAAAACATTTTTTTACTGTTAAGAATACTTTTTTTAATCGGAAAGTTTAGAATTTCGTAACCTCTCGTAACAACCGAACAGTGGACTTTTCAAGACAAAAAGTCTAAGTTTCAAAAACAAATTTTAATTTTGGACTACATACTTTAATCTTAGAGATGAAACCAAGAATTTTTTAAAATACAATTTAATTTTTAATCAATCAGATATTTTTATACTAAATAGTTCAATGTTGTACCAAAATAATTTAATTTTTAATCCAAAAAGACGACTGTTCAGTTAAAAAGTTAATATTCTACAAACTAATTGAGTATGCTACTGAAATAGTTCAATTTTCAACCAAAAAGATTTATTTTCTAACAAAATAAACGAATTTTTCACAAAATAGTTCAGTGTACAATCAAGGAGGTGAGTCTTCATCTAGAATGATAAGTCTTTAACAATAAATATGCATTCTTAATGAAAAATGTAGTTGTTGAAGTTTCGATTAAAACAGAAAGACCTTTCAAACTTGAAGGTCAGTAAATTGACAACTGTAAGTTAGTGATTCTGAATTCTCTTTTGGTAAAGCTCTTTTGTCCAAAATGATTACTTTAGTATTTTCTCCTTATTTTGTGCTAATTTTTTATTCTCTGCTACCACGAAAAATTTATCATTTTATTAAATTTATATTATTACAAATATTAATATGTATTGGTTTAGAAACAAACGTATTTTCATTATCTTGCTTTTAAAAATTTTCAAAGTGCGCATCATATAAAAAAAACATTTTTGTAATAAAACTTTTTAATGTAACTAATGTCGTTTTTCCATCCATTTAATTGTTTTATTTTCAATGTTATTTTTACAATTTGAACTAAAACTACGTTTTACTTAAAAATATTATTATTAACGAATTTTTAGATTTTTTTTGGGGTGAACAAATATTGTCTCTTTATTTTTTTCATAGATTGTTTCGCTTGTCTACAAATTTAATTTTTCTATTTTTAATGCTGTTTTTACGAATAAAGGAAAAACTAACTTTCATAATTTTTTTATCGAAAAAAGTCATTAGGAGATAATCTTTGTATTTTCAATTACTACGAAGACCCCACAGAGAATTTTTGAACTTCGAAAGAAAGGGGACACAAAAATGTCTAAAATGTGCTCATATTTTTAATATAATTTTTTTTTGCATAAAATACTACCTTCTACTGACAATTCGATGTAAACATACATTTTATAAAAAATTTATTATTGTTTTTAGCAACTATCTCTTAGATAGAGTCGAAAAGTCGCTGTTTTTTTTGCAATTTTCCTTTCTTTTGTCCCATTTTCTGAAAAAGTGAGGTAAAACTTAATTATTGTTGAAAATATAATTGTTTCAACAACGTACTATCATTGTTAATAATATTCAACATTATTTATGCTAGAAAGTTCCAATTGTTTCTGAAACTTTTATCTTTTTTCTACTTTTCACTTGGAACGAGTTATTAATCAATAATATTTAGGAAAATAAATTATTTAAACAAATTATTGTTGTTTATAATGATCTTTTTTTAGATGAGCATTTGAATCTCGCGTTTTTTTCTGAACACTCATACTTTTTGTTCACTTTTCACTTAGTAAGGAAATAATTAATTCTAGTTAACAAATACACTTATTTAAACAATTAATTAATCTTCATAAGTATCGTCTCTTAGAATAGTGCTAAGAAGTTATTTGTCATTAAATCTTTACTTTCGCTTCAAATTTTTAGTTATACGCAAATAATAAGCGAACCTAAACAAGAATAATTTCTTAAATACTAATTTTTTAGGTGAAGTTTTTTTTTCTGTAAACAATGCAACATTGCTCGAACAATTATTTTTACTTAATTTTATTAAATATTAACTCACGCCAAGTAAAAAGAGGTCAGAAAGTATGATAATAAATAATAAATTGCTCAAGCAATTATAATTGTTCAAAATAATTAGCTATTACAATACCCTAAATAAATTGTTTAAAAAATTAATGTAAACACTTATTTGTGAGCATAATGTAGTGTTTTATATATGAGAAACAATTAACTGTAAAATATTTGCAAACAAATTATAAATTGCGTCAAAGACTCGAAAAAATTTTTTTAATTATGCGATTTTTTCGGCAACCTACAAAATGGACTTATGGGGGTGATATTTGAAGAATCATATTTGATTCATATTTTATGGCTACTTTTGAAGACAAATTCTGACTTTCAACACGATTCAGCTAATATTGAAGATTTTTAATAAAAATTATTTTCATCACGTATTTATTTTATTTAAAAAAATGTATTTATTTTTTTTGTGGATTCGAATACATTTCCGGACAATATTCATAGTAATTCGGAAAGAAATGACAAAAATAATGATCTGTTAAGCAGAAGTAGTTAAATTTTATTATTTGGCTTTATTAAAAAAGTTCGCATTAAATTAAAAAAAAAACATAAAAAGAGAAAAAATCATATGGATCCTGAAAAGAGGAAATAATCGGGAAATTCCTTTAAAAAATGAAAAAGAGTAGAATAACGGAAATAGTGTGGAGTCTGAAAATACTTTGATATTTTCAAGTGAGGTAAAACTGAAAGGTTCTAGACATATGTCCATTTATATTTAAAATTAATAGAACATTCTTGTTGAAAATGCATTGCTACATTGTAAAAGGATTTTGAAAATTGAAAGAAGGAGGAACTTTTCCCCAAAGTCGTACGGCAAACCTATTTGAGAATTTTAGTATGGAGATATGGTAGATAGCAATTTCGTTTTACGCGTCTAAAGTTTCTCTTTCGTGTTTTATTTCAAGTGTGAAGAAAAATTGATAAAAACCGATGTTTTTCAAAGAACATTTTCATTCTAGTTTTCATGCTCGTCTTTCACGTTCCTCCAGACAAGGCCATAAATTGACACCGAGCGTTCCGCAACCTCAACTTTAGTCGTATTCGCAAATATACACGAGAGACGATTCATGGAAATAGCAACGAATCAGTTTATCATAATGCAATAATTTCCTCAGTTGCAGATGGCTTAGCAACCGAAGCGAAAATGCAGATCTCCACAATTTCCTGGCCACAAACAAGGACTGATTACTGATTTCGTAAAATTGAGATAATTAATGATTTATCCTAAAAATTTGAATTAACTTGAGACACTCAACTCCTGATATAAGAACGGCTTTGGCATGTCTTGCATTGGATTTGATTATAAATCAGAAAAATCCAGGTGTAAACAGGCAGGGCTGAAAAAATTTTCTGTTGGATTTGGAAGCATGACGCAACATGACGCAACTAACGTTCTAAAATTGCGATTCTCAAGCTGTTTTTCACGCTAAACATCCTATCTTTCGGCCTTATGAATCCTTTTATCACAAAACTGTGGAGACTACCAGGTATATGATTTTCGTAAATCGGGGGTGCTTATATCGGCAGTTGATTGTAATTGAAAGAAATCCTAATGCAACCCAGACAATTAATTTGCTACCAATGGGCGAATTTGTAACAAACTATATAAATTTTTAACATAAAAATATCAGTTTTCAACAAACAACAAATATTTAAAATTTCAGTTTAAAAAATTTAAAAATAATGGTTTCCAAGCTCTTCAATTCAACCGGAAAATAAAGAATTTTCAATAAAATGATTCAATCCTTAATTAAAAAGATGAATTTGGTAACAAAATACATGCATTTTCTACCAAATGGTTTAATTTTCAACTTATGAAAGATCAATTTTCAACCAAAAAAGCTAAAAAGATCAATTTTCAAACGAAAATGAAGTGATTAGATTTCAATTACGAAAAGTAATTTTTGGATAAAAAGATATGAATCTTTTACCAAACGGTTGAATTTTTTACCCTAAAATATGAAGTATCAAGAAAAAAATATAGTTTTTAATCGAATAGTTTAATTTTAAGTTAAAATCAGTAGTTTTCAACCCATAAAAGTAATTTTTAACAAAATACATCATTTCTAACCAAAGTGTTGAATTTTCATCGAAAAAGAATAATTTTGTACTTAAAAATAATTATCAACGAAATAAATTTTCAACCAAGTAGTCATCTTTCAAACAAGATGATTTTTTTTATTTAAAGAAATCTATTTTTAACAAAATATATAAATTGATAACCAAATAGTTAAATGTTCGATTAAGATTAATCTTGTACCAAAAAAATTAATTTTTAATAAATAAGTTTTCAACCAGATAGTTTAATTTCTCAACTAAGAAGATTAATTTTTATCCATAAATGAAATCATTCAATTTTTATTATTCAATTAACAAGATTGATCTAATATATGAAAGACGAATTTTCAACAAAAAACGTAACTTTTCGACCAAAAAGACGATTCTTTTAACTAAAAAAAAACATTAAAAAAATGGAAGTTAAAAATTCATTTAAAAAATGCATTTTTAATAAAAAAGAATCTTTAATATACTTAGATTTTCTAGCATATAGTTTAATTTCCTACTAAATTATTGAACTTTCAAGGGAAAACGGAGAATTTTCTACTCGAAAATATGAGATGTCCACAAAAATGTTCAGTTTCGACCAAATAGCTAAGTTTCTTGTGAAAAAAAATTAAATTCCAACAAATTAAATAAATTTTCAACCAAATAGTTTAATTCTTAAACTAAATAGGTCAATGTTGATCCATAAATGGAATAATTAAATTTTTATGAAAAATTTAGTTCCCGAGTAAAAATGCTTCAACTTCAGTTGGACTTGGTTATGTCTTGAGTTCGTCCCCAAGACATTGATGTCTGGCTGCGACTCTAAACTGAGTCGCGATATAATTCCTTCGTCTTACTTTTATGGCCGCGACAGTTAAAACGGCATTTACTTGTCTTGGCGAAGACGACGTTTACTTGTCTCAAGACGAGCCTTGCCTTGGCTGAATTGGTCGAATCTTTTTTGGCTCATTAATGAGATTAAAATTGATGAATAAAAAATTCGTAATTATGAAATTAGTTATTTTTAATTAAAAAATTCAGAATTTGAGGGTCTGACCGAGTATAAAGCTTAAAAGTTGTCTTCAAAAATATAAACATTGTAACTTTCCAGAATATAAAATATAGAATATAAATAGAATATAAAATTACACAAGATTGTTTAATCATTAACAAAGATTAGCTTTTATGACAGTCAGAATGACCCATTTTGTTAGGACAGGTATACACTCGAAGTTATGGACCAATCATGTTAAGTCATAAAAATTCGACTCAAGAGATAAGTTTATGTCTTTAACACATAGAAACTTGTCTCCAAGACATAAATTAAAGTCTGGCTTCGTCCAATAACTGAGACATGCTTAAGTCGAACTTTTTGACTTCAGCATGTCTTGATTGGGTGTAATTCAAGTCGAACTCAAGTCGAAGAATTTTTTCTTGGGTTTTATTAAGAAAAAATCAATTTTCTACCAAAAAGTTAAATTCAATACCAATTGTTCAATTTTCAAACCAACAAAAAGTGCCTATTCAATACGGTGAAATTTTCAACTTAAAATATATTTCAACGAATAACTTACTTTTAACCAAACAATAACATTTCTAACTGAAAATATCGATCTTTGAACTCAACAAAAATTCATTTTTAACACAAAAAAAATAGAATAGTTGAATATTGATTTATAATTTTAAAAAACGAAGCTTCTGTAATACACTTGAATTTCCTACTACAAAGTTTAATTTCATACAAAATGGTTGAATTTCCAAGACAAAAAGACGAATTTTTTATGAGAAACAATTCGATTTTCTACCCGAAAATTTTAAATGTCAACACAAAAATTCATTTTCAACGAAATAGATACATTTTTATTAAAAAAAATTGCAACCCAAAGAATAGTAGTTTAAAAAAGTAGTTCAATTTTCCGCTAGAGATAAGTTTTCTACTAAAATTATAAACTTCCAATTAAAAAACTGTATTTTCAAGAAAGTATTTAAACTTTCATCTAAGGAGTGGAATTTCTAACTTAATTGCTTTTTAATACTAAATATAGTAGATGATCTTTTATTTAAAAAATCTCAATTTTAAATAAAAAACAATTGAATGTAACTCAAAAAAAGAATTTTTAACAAAACAGTTGAATCCTCAATTAATACATCCTAATTTACCATTTCAACGATGTATTTTCTCAGTGGAAATGAAATTGATACAATAGGTACATTTTTAGTTAAAATAATTTTTAACCTGAAAAAACGAATTTTTAACGCAAGAGTTGAGTATTTAATAAAAAGCATTAATTTAACATTTAAGCGTTGAATTTTTAACCAAAAGGGAATAAACTTCTACGAAAATAAGCATATCTTTAAAGCGCAATGACGATTTTTAGACAAAACAGTTAAATTTTAAGCCAAAAACATTTTTTATTCAAGAGAAAAAAAAATTTAGCTGAATTTTGGAATTGTTAAGCTAGAAATACAAGTTTATTTCACAGAAAAGTTATCATTTTATTTTGAATATATTAACTTTCTTCTAAAAGGTGAAATTTGAACAAGATAGTTAATTTTATGACTGAAAAATGGAATAGTTGAAATTTCTTTTAAAAAATGCATGTTTGGCCAAAAATAGGAATTTTCAAGAAAATAGTTATTTTTTTATTTGAAGAGATGAATATTTAACTAAAATCTAAAATCTTCGAATCCAATAGTTCACTTACAAAAAGAACGCACAGTTGAATTGTTAATTAAATAGATGAATTTTCAACTAACATTATGAATCTCTAGCGGTAAAAATAAATTTCTAAAAAAGGAGTTGAATTTTCAACCCAGCGATATGTTTCGTTGAATTGAAAATATAAGGTAATGAATAAAAAAACGTAACATGAATATTCACGTGAAATAACGTAAATTATCAGAAACAAGAATTATTTTTCTTTTTTATATTTGTTATTGCAATAAAAATAATCAATGGAATGGTTTTCTAAAAATTACATTTTTCTCATACTGATTATTTGTCAACAGAAAATAGTTATAGTATGAAAAAGACATATTTGTACAGATCGCTCAGCGAAAAGTTTTGAACTGGAAAG
Organism: Belonocnema kinseyi; assembly: GCF_010883055.1. NCBI lineage: Eukaryota > Metazoa > Arthropoda > Insecta > Hymenoptera > Cynipidae > Belonocnema > Belonocnema kinseyi. Next base: position 173,947,321 of record NC_046658.1, on the reverse strand, counting down.
TAGCAATTTCAAAATAGCTATCCACAATTTAGAAAAAAATGTAATCTCTATCAATTCCATCGAAACCCTCAGATTCGACTCAGTTAATTCAAATATTCTGAAAATGTATCTGAATTTCGAGCACAAATATGTTTTTTTATTAAAAATAGTTTCATTTTATGATTGGTAAATTGTATAAAGTGGTACCGTAATAAAACTGCCGGCAGTCTATTCTATATTTCACGAGGTGGGAAAGGGGCGGCTTCCGGAAAAGTTTGGCGAATCAAAACTTGCTCGGAAATTTTTTCTGGAAAATTATAATATTTGTATTTAAAAAATATAACGTCTATGGATGTACATCGCATAAATTATAAGAAAATTTCTTAATTTTTCACAATTTAGAAAAATACGTCTTTTTCAAAAAATTTTGCTCTTAAAAATACATCGAAAGTTTCAACCTAATTTTGCAACCCATAAATATTATCTGAACGGGCTAAGAATTTCCGAGGTTCTTTATTTCTTCTAACTGTAAGAAATTGGGTAATAAACTTTTTTAAATTTCCGAACTAAGGAGCGCCCTAGTCGACCCTTCTGGAGTAGGTGATAAAAATGAACATGAAATTTCATATTATTTGCAATCATAAATGCAAAAGACATTAACTGGGATGTGCCAAGGCACGTTTTGACAGTTTCTCTAAACAACAATAATTATTATTCTGAACATGAGAGTGCTCGACCTTCCCATAATCGTCCCCTGAAAATCCCGCCTCGAAAGTTCGGTGAAGCAGAACAGATTAAAGCGTTAAGCTCTTTGAGAGATCAGAATAGAAAGGCGGGACATTGGAACGGGAATTTAATCCTGGCATGTGTCGCAGTTCCTAATTACCTGACAAACTTGGCGGTATCGAAGTGGATCAATAACTGGCATGTGCAAATGAGGTTTACACGATTCACCCTGGTCTCAACATTTTCTCACCCTTTTGTCATCTATACCCTTCAAACTGTGAAAAGCCATAATCATTAATCAAATTCCTTTCTATTAATCATTTTTTCTTTTTCCAAAAAGTTTAACTTCAAGGGACAATTGCAAAGTGAGCCCTAGAATATCATGCAGTTGCATTTTATTCTAATTATCCAATTCAGATCAAAATAATCCACCGAGGGAGAGAAGAAGTACATTTTGAGCTGAAGACGCATGTAGGAACCATAAACGCATGCAGGAACCGTACATGCGTGCAGGAGCCGAAATCGCGTGCAGGAGCCAAAACCGCGTGCAGGAACCTCTTCTACATGATTCATAAGCGCCGCTTTTTAAAGTCATAGATATGTAATGATTATGAATACCTATACTATGGAAAATTATCACGTCATAAATATATAATGGCCATCACATAACAGCTCAAGGACACATAATGACCATTACGTGCCTATAAGCTAAAAAGGGGACCTTTAGATTCGCTCTCAAGGCAAGGCAAATGATCGTCGAATTGCAGTTACTATACTTTTTATTAAAGTGTAGTTTAGTCACGAAAAAATTTAATTTTTGTACATTGGGCTATAAATCTCTATGTCTCTCAAATTATTATTTTTTATTTGAAAGTATATGGAAAAGTATATGGAAAAAATAAAAACGCGTTACGTAATTTGTGAATGATCCCTAACTTTTTACTAATACATTTTTTACTTTGTTGCAAAAACCCTCACGGTGGTTTTTGACGTCACTAAAAGATTTACAAATTTTTTTTAAAAACGCAAGATTTCACAAAAGTTAAAAACAAGATTACACTTTTACCAAAAACTTTTTTTAACACATTAAATTTTATTTCAATTATTGGCAATAATTGACTTGACAGGACGATTTTGAATCTCTACAAAATTAGGTATTTTTTTACTATTTGGAAATATTTTACTCTTCAATAACAATAAGCAATGAAAAATAAAATATTAAAAACTACACAATTCTAAACTGAATTATTTTAAATAGGAAACCTTAAATCTTTCACATTTAATAGTGTTAAATTGAAACTTTGAATTTAAAAATTTTAATTGTTCTGTTACAGTTTTTTTAATATTTCAGTGAAATTATTGAATTTTGCGGCATATATAACAACTGAACAATTATCCATTCAGAAAAAATTTTAGCTAGTTTAAGAAAGATTTCCAAGTTTTGGGAAGATAAAAAATTAACTTAATATTGGAAAAATTTTCGCAAAAGAAACAAATTAATTTAGTCTCTTAAAGATTTTGAAGCCTTTTGAAAATCTTTCAAGTTTCAAGGAAACTTTTTGAAAAGATTTCAAAATTATTTAAAAAGTTAAAAGAGTTGGAGAGACCAAATTAAAGCAAAATACAGATTTATGAAGATATCGAACAAAAAATGTATAAGCTTTGCAAGCATTTTTAAATATTTAAAATTTAAAAACATTTGTTTAAAACTTCCTAGAAAAATTAGGCCTATTTTTTGGAAAAGTTAACTTTGAATGAATCATTAATAAGAATTTTTAAATTTCCAAAAAAGAATCTTAATGGATTTAAGGCAATTTTTTTACTTTTGCAAGATATTCCAAAAATTGTTGAAAAAGTCTGAGTCCCAAGATAATAAAATTATTATTAGATTCTTGGGAAATTTAAAAATTATTTTTCTTTTGTAACCAATTTTTTAAAAGAATAATAAAAAAGATTACTAGAAATATTTTAATAGTTAAATGAATGTTTCTAGATTGAAACTGCACAGCATGATATCATATAAATTTATAATTTTTGGGTTCTTTCTTCAATTTATAGCACTGAAACAAATAGCGTGCATTTAAAAAAAAATTTTAATATATTTTGTAAAAAAGTTAAAATAAAAATCCTGTCAGATTACCCTCTTTTAATTCAAAAATTTGCAATTACAAAATATTAAAACCTTTCATTTCATAAACGATAATTATTGAGTATTTGAATTAAGAAAAATTTTAAGCTTAGGTTTAAAAAGTTTAAAATTCAAAAGTATTTCATTTTGAGTGTTTTAATATGCAATTCAGTTTTTATAAATTTCAATAAAAAAATTTATCTTCAAGGGTTCGAATCTTTTAATTTTAATTACCAACATTATTTCATTCTCATTTGTTCAATTTTTAGTCGCAGCGAAAAAGTGAGTTTTTTCGCCCTAGGACGACAAATATAACGAACATTTCAATGACAATTGATTGCTACAGATTTGAAAAAAACTTTAAACGTGATGTTTCTTGTTTTTTTAATAACAATGATTTATTATTTTCTTTGAATATTTTACTATTTCTTTCAAGTTAAAATATAAAATCTTTTTTGTAATAGAGGTTATGTGCTCATCCTAATTAAAAATGATCAAATTGCAATATTCTAAATATTTATCATCCTGGGTGAAGATAGAAATAATTTTTGCCTGCAAAAGCTGTGTATTCCTGAAGATTCTTTTACTTGTAAATTCTTCTATGAAATTAAAACTACAATAAAATAGAACAATATGATAAAAAATACAAAAAAAGTCTAAAATTCGTTACAATAATAGAAAAAGTTGTTATTTGTAGAATTCCGTGAAAATCGATTTAGTTTTCTGTTTTTTAAAATATTCACAAGCACTGCTTTTATTTCAATTAAAAAATAATAAACAAATTCCTCTGTATTCTGAATAAAGACGATCTCATAAGCAATTTGGAAGTCAAGTATTGATTTTTTCAGAATAATACCGATATCGTGAAAACCATTCGTAATAAGGGAATCTGTAATATACTGGACGTGATTGATGGTGCTAAAGATGAATGGGAAAGCAGATTTCGGCAGAGGATCATCGGTCTTATTGACTTCTTGTCTGAAAGGTATACATTTCAGTTATCCTGAAAATACTCATCCTCCTTTATCAAGAAATCCACCCTGAGATATTAAACTTTTCACAAAATATTATTATTAATACTATTTCTGAATCTTTTTTCTCTGAAAAAAATAGATCGAACAAAATTATCGAGAAAATCGTACTCACTTTTATTGACGATTGGTTGGAGACTGCGTGAATATGACTTAAGTGTCTGTTTGTAGTCTGCTCTTTTAAATTTTTACGAATTTTCTAAATCACAATTTCAGAAAGTAAAATTTTTTATTCTAAATTTGTTTTTAAAGAGAAAAATTGAAATGATTCTTAACAATAAAAGGGATAATTATGCTCTTAATGCTCTTAAACAAATGTTTTAAGCATTATAAATGGATTCTATTTACAATAGTCAACATATAAAAACCGGTACCGACTAATTTTAAACAAAATTCAGATTTTTGAAGAATTTGAAACAATAATTTAAATCAAACATTTTAAACAAATTGCGGATTTTTAAAAATTTCGAACAAAAAATTCATAAGCCTGTCAAGAATTCTGAAAGATTACATAAGAATATAATTTTTGTTAAAAATTTCTTGGAAAATTTGTAATGCTTATAATTTTTCAACATTTACTGAAAAATAATATTCAAAAAGATTTTTAAGCATTCCAAAAGATTTTCAAAATAATCGAAAATGAACCTGGAAGATTTGAATCATATTTTTTATATTTTTCAGGGGTTTTTCAACATTTCAATTTAGAAAATAATTAAATGTCTCGACAGAAATTAAAACAAAATGTAAGTATTTTAAGGTCTCCAAAAAATTTTGAAGATTTTAAATGTCTCAAAAGAATCAAAAACTTTTTAAAGATTCCTGAGAATGTTTAACGTGATTCTTTATTTTTTTTCAATTTTACGAGAATATTTAAGAAGTGTACAAAAGTTACTAAAGATTTCCAAAATAACCTGAAATTACTAGAAAAAATTTTCAAACAATTTCTTGAATATTTAGAATCAGTTCAAATTATATTTAGGAATTTTTGCAATTTTGAAGAGATTAAAAATATTTTAAAACTTGGAAAGATTTCCGAACATTTATTAAATATTTTTGAATTTTTTCCTAGCTTCAAAAAGTCTTAAATATCTTTTAAGCTTTTTAAATTTCCACTAAAGTTTTGTAAAATCCTGTAAAATAAAAAAAAAACTATTTTAGAAATATTTTAAATACTTTTCCGACATACATACATTTTTCCAAATTTTTTTTGAATTTCTTCGAAAAATCTAGGAAAGTTATATTTATGTAAACTTAAATCAAATTAGTAGAAAGAAAAGATTAAATAGTCACTAAAAATTTTCATTTTCTGTTTAAAATAATTTTTGTTTTTCAATCAAAATTTACCTAATCTTTTTTATTCTTGACCGAGAAATCCTATTCGGTTGTAAATTCAGTTACTTAATTAAAAGTTAAACTACTTTATTAACAACTGACTTTTTTACTTAAAATTTATCCTTTTAGCTCAAAACTTATCTGCTTGGTTAACAATATTATCAATATGTTGAAAATATTTTTTTTGGCAGAAAATTAATTTTCTTGATTGAAGATTCATCTTTTTAGTTAAAGATTATACTATTTTGTCATTTTTTTATGAATTTAACTTTTTCTGAATGAAAATTAAAATCTGTTGAATTGGATTATCAACGATTACAGTTTTTAGTCGATAATTTATATTTTTTTGTTAATAATAAAACTACTTGGTTTAAAATTAAGCTACTTTGTTAAAAAATCATACTTTTGGTTACAGGTTCGTAAATTTAGTTCAGAATTTGTATATTTTTATAAAAAGTTCGTCTGTTTTTTTTAAGTTAATCTTTTCCTGTTAAGAATTCGAATTTTTTGAAAAATATTTAATAGCATTTTCTTTGAGTATTTATATTTCTTGGCTAAAAATTATATTAATTGGTTAAAAGTTAAACTATTAAGTAAAAATTCATTATTTTGTTTCTCGATTGATCCTTTCCGTGCAAACAATTAATGGCTTTGGTTGTAAATTCGTCTTTTTGGTAGGAAATTAATCCTATTGATAGTTTTGGTTAAGGATTCAACTATTTTGATGAAAATTCGCCTACGTTAGATAAATTTTACAATTTTTTGATAAAAAATAAGATCTTTTTTAAAATATTAACTTTAGATACATTTGTCTTTGAGAATTCAAATTTTGTAATCAGAAATTGAACTACTTGATTGAAAGTTGATCGATTTTGTTAGAAATTCTTTTTTTGGTTGAAAATGTATTATTTCAGTCGCAAGTGTATGAGTTTGGCTTAAAATCTGTCTTTCTTCGTAGAAAATTAATTTTCTTGGTTGAAAACTCATCCTTTTAGTTTGACGATTGTACTGTTTTGTTATAAAATTTTTTTTTTTTGTTTAAATTTTTATTTGACATATTTTAAATCTTCACAAATATTTTAAAATTTTTTCAGGAAACGTAGAAGAATTATAGCTATATATCTTTAAACAAAAATAAAGGAATAAACATAAAAATAATATTTATTTGAAATTGTAACATTGTATTAAACATTATTTTTACAGTTACGCACGCTTAGCGGAGATGGAAATGAGTATTTATATATTTTATCCTTAAGCCAAATATCTTTTTCTATTTTCTTAATTGCAATCGGCACTTAATAATAATGATGAAGCTTAAGAAGTTTCCTCATAGATAAAATTAATGTTTACTAAAATAATAGTTGTGTATAGAAAAAGTGCTCTAGTAAATAGAGTTAGGATTTATATTTGAAGGGTGGCAGTACATAACTAGATAACATTTTTATAGAAAATATGGATTTTTTTCAAATATCCATTATTGATACAATAATTGTTGAAAAAATATATGTTTTCTTATATTTGAAAACCAGAAATATTCGTCATACTTTGATATGGCGATTTTTAGTTTTAATTTTCTCTGAATAAGAGAACATTTTTTGTAAAAAATGTTGAAATTCTAAATCAGTATCATGAAAAAATTCAAAAACATTTTGTATAATTTCGAATATGCCAAATGAATGATGAATTCATCCAAAAAAGTCAAATTTTCAACAACAAAAATGTATTCCTTCACAGACAAAAATTAATCTTTTATCAGTTTTATTGTTACCCAAAAAACCTAGAATGATTTTTCGAAAGACGAATTTTCAATTCAAATGGCGAGTAATTAACAAAAAAATGACATTAACAAATTCGCAAAACTTTTAATCAACTACTTGAATTTGCATCTGAAACGATGAAATTTTAACCAAGGATTTGAAGGTTGATATTTTAAACCAAAACTATGGTAATTTCAAATGAAAAACGATTAAATTAATGCAAAAAGAAACAATTCTTAACAATATAGTAGAATCGCCTACCAAAAATATTAACTTCTAATCAAGAATATTAATTTTCTTTCAAAACTAAGAAATTTTAAATAAAATTATCATATTTTTAACCAAAGAAGATAATGTTGAACTAAAATGATAAATTTTTCTTCTAAATTGGTGAATATTTCAGAAATTATCATGACTTTTAAAAAAATAGTTAAATCCATAACCATAAAATATTTTTATTTTAAATCAAATGTTGCAATTTTAATAAAAAATATCAAATTTCTAATAAAAGTAATGAATTTTTAAACCATGGAAAATTCAGAACATTTTTTTGAATATTTAAAAATTCTTTTAAATATTCTTTTAAAGTAAATCTTCTAAGAGAACAAATTGAAAAAAATTTTCCCCGAAATCTTGAGAAGTTTTGTGTCGAAACCTTTCAAAACTCTCGAAAAACCTGTTAAATTTTCAGCTTTAAATCTTTTAAAATTTATATTTTGCTATAGATTAAATTATTTCTCTATTTTTAAAAAAGTTCAAAATATCTCCGAAATGTATTCGAATTTAAATCTTTTGAAATCTTCTTAAGTATTTCGTTCCAAAAATTTTTCAAACGAGAAAAATTAATTAAAATTTTGACTGCAATGTTATGATGAACTTCTTAATACTTGAAACTTTTAAAAGCTTCAAAATTTAATTTCATTATTGACAGAAACCACATTTGACTTCAAATTTGTCGGGACAAATAATTTTTTTGCTTAACAGTTTTGACAATTTTTTCATCCTTAGCTACAGGTTATATATTTCGTAAACTAAACTATTCTAAGTTGCTTTTATAATATGATCTTTCTTATTTCTTTGAATGTAAAAAAGCTTACAATTTATAGTTTAGTAGAAGAATGTTGAATACATATTTATTTGCCAATATTAAAAGACAGTAACAATAAAACATTTTTTTTTGATTAATAAAATTTAGAAACATTCAGAAATAATTGTTATTATTAAATAGAATTATATACATCCGATTTAATGTGGTTAAGGTTCTGTGAATAGAATCATGCTTACCTTTTAAAAACATAAACTGAAATGGTAAGAACAAAATTGTTGCCTTTATTATCAAGACATAAATTACAATTTCTAATTTCTCTTTTAGATGTACATAAATATTTGAAATTAAAATTCCTTATTTGGAAATTGCGTTTAAACAATTAAAGTATCTTGAAAAGAATCAACAAAATGAAAATAACTTCGTTTCACTAATTTTTTAAGATAGGAACATTTTTATTAGATACTTAATCTCTGGGAGCTTGCTTTCTATTTTATCGCAATCCACAGACCAGTCTAATCTAATTTGTGTTCTTTATTTGAATTTTTTGGCCTCAAAAGAGAAACATTTGAGCCTGTTCTGTCCATTCTATAAAATCTATAAGATTATCTAAAAAATATTTCAGAACCAATGAAATTTCACCCTTAAAATTCTCATTGAATTTTGACGGAATGGGCTAAATTTTTTAGATTCAACTTTATTTATCAGTGGTCAATTGATAAATCGCAAGAGATTCTTTTTTTTATTTGATATAAAAATAGAATTTTTATTGCAATCCACAGACTAGCCTGCTCGAATTTGTGGTTCGCGTCCCTCGGAGTTCGTCAGCTGACACATCTAGTGCTTCGAACATGGATAATTGTTTTAATTATAATTTGTATATACTTAAATTTAAAGTAATTCAGCTTGTCAAGTTTAAGAGAGGTAAGGGAAGAAAAAAATTGACTATGAGATAAAAGGACCCGAAGGTAAAAAAGAAAAAGAGTGTAAATATTTGCGATAAATTTTGACAAGAAATGGAGATCATAGAGCTTATATAAGAGAAAGAATAAAAAAGTGGTATGTTTAATGAAACAGATATTAAAAATTTGGGAAAAGGAGGTTCCAAAAAGATTGGAGGGGAATGTGGGTAATTGAAATGCTAATATGGTCAGTATTGGTTCATGCAGAAGATATATGAAAATGGAAGGAAAGGAAAATGAATAATAGTTCAAAATAAACATAAGGTGAACGCTAGTGGTAGACTGTGGGACACCTGGATATATGGTAAGAGAAGAGAAGAGGAAAGGGTATGGTAGTTAGAAACGAAGCTAATGGAGCGAAAGGGAGATTAGTTAGACAAAAAGTTCTCGAACGTGCTAGAAGAGGGAAGAGGGAGGGCGATAGTGTTTAAGGGATGTGAAAAAAAGGAGGGAAAATCTATAGTGCTAAAGATATAAGAGAGGAGACTGGAGAAAGCTATGAAGAATTAGAAAGCATGTACTGAAACAGCAATTCAAAAAAGAATGGCGGATCATTCAGGAAAAAATAGAATAAATGGTATCAGATGATAAAGAGGAATTGGTGAAAAAGTATTTAGAAAGGGGTTGGGGAGAGTGAAGATGGGCCAGTACAGCAAGATTTTGATTAAGCAAATGAGTAAGGGAATGTGTGTATTGGGAAAGAAAAGATAACAGGAAGTGCAGAATATGTGAATGGTAAAAGGAAAACTGGAAGCATGGATGAAAAGGATATTAGATAGGGATAGGAAATAAACTAAGCTAGAAGGAGAATGTATTTAAGATTCTGGAAAAGAATGGATTTGGCGACGAGTATATTAATGAGTTGCAAGTAGCTGATGAAGTGGATCGTAAAAAATGAAAGATTCAGATTAGAAAAACAGGTAAAGGAAGGTATGTCTTGGAAAATAAAATCACAGATTTTTTGAATTGCAAGAGGAAACATGGGAGCATGAATGCAAAGGATGTTGGAGAATAATAGAAAATAAATGAAGCTAGAAAAAGAATTTGTTGAAGATTCTAGAAGAGGCTGGATTGGGTAAGGAGTGGATGAATGAGTTAGAAGGGCCTAGATGAGTAAATCAAAAATAATAAAAGATTTAGAATAAAGAAAGAGATAAGGAAAGGTATTTATTGGAAACGAAAAAAGATAGAAGAGAGTGCAGAATAGGTGAATGGTAAAAGGAAACATAAGAGCATGAATGGGAAGGGTGTTGGAGAGAAATTGAAGATGAGTGAAGCTAGAAAGAGAATGTGTTAAAGATTCTAAAAGAGGCTGGATTGGGTAAGCAGTGGATGAATGAGTTGAAAGGAGCTAGAATAGTAAATAAGAAAGAATAAAAGTTTTAGATTAGAGAAAGAGGTAAGGGATCTGGAGGAATGAATCAAAAATAATGAAAGATTTAGATCAGGAAAAAAAGGCAAGGAAAGGCATTTATTGGAAAAGGAAAGTGCAGAATATGTGAGTGGTAAAAGAAAAAATGGAAACATGTAAGTAAAGGTTGTTGGAGGGGAATGGAAAGTTAGGAAAGCTAAAGAGAGAATGTGTTTATGATTTTAGGCGAGGATGGACTGGGCAAGGAGTTGATGAATAGATTGGAGGGATCTGAAGGAGTGAATCAGAAAAAAAGTCAAGAATGGATGTGAAAAAGTACCAAAATTAAGGTGGAAGAAGAGCAAATGTGAAAAAGAGAGGTAAAAAGTTGTTCAGACTAGAAGAGAATCCTTAAACCCTTAGGGCACATGATAAATATAGAAAATAGTGATTTCGATTATACATAATCCTTTATATAGATGAAGAATTTTTATAATCCTTTATGGAATGGAGGATGAAGAAAGCTAAAAAAAGAATATGATAAAGATTCTAAGATAGGATGGATTGGGTAAGGAGTAAATGAATAAGTTGGAAGGACCTAGAAATGTATATCAGTGAGAACGAAAAAATTTATCTGAAAAATGGCAAAATTAAGGTAGAAGAAAAGCGAAAGTGAAAAAAAAAGAATAAAAAGTTTTTTAAACTAGGAGAATATCCTCAAACCCTTAGGAGACATAGTGAATATAGAAGACAGTGATTTCGATTATACAGAATCTTCTTTTTCTTTCTTCAAAAATTTAAATTGAGTCTATCTAGTTTTTTTTTGTTCCTTTCAAGTCTTGCCTCCCTTTATTTATTTTGCTGAAATATTTTCATAATCCACTTTATCTCATGAAAGGAAGTGCCTCAAAAGCAGCCCATGAGTCAACTAGAATTTGATGCCGAGATATTCTGCCCATCCCCTAAAACCTATGAGATTATCCAAGATACCAGTGATTAATAACCTACTCGATAGCAGCATCGTGTTTAATTTGACCTCGTTATCGAAACAAGTAGCTTGCAAAAATTACGAACCTCAGCACAGTGTTGCTTATTGTTTCAACCTTACACTTTGTAAGATGATTAAAGTTTAAAGGGGTTCTTACTCGAATTCATAAGATGTGGCATAATATAGCTATTAAAGTTTAGAGAAGAATTTAATTATTAATTAACAGGTTTAATAATCAATATTTTACTAGAACTTTAGAAAATAATGGGATTATTACAGTTTTACGTAGTGTTATACCGTTTTTAGTGGGACATGATATTAGTTTTTTCTCAATAAGGGGCCGCCAAAACTACGTTACCAATTTTCGAAATTTTTCTTGTTGAATTTGTATCTTTTTTTTTTATTTTCTAGCGAGTTTAGTTCAAAATTTACCCAAAGAATAGGAAGTGCATAATTTTTCAACTGCATAGATATAAAAATTCTTTTAAATAACATTAATTTAAGTAATATGATACTCAATTCAAAATAAAGAACTTTAAAATCCTAAGATTAAATATTATCTACCAAAAGAGATAAATGTAAGATGCAAGAAGGAAAATTTTTACCATAACAATTTAATTTTTAACAATATCGTGTGCGCTAGCAGCAAAATACTTAAACTTGCATAAAAAGAAGATAAGTTTCCTACAAAATAGTTCTACTTTAAACCGAATATTAAGATTTTCAAGCCAAAAGGACGATTTTTTCTTAAGAGAGACAACTTTAAAAAAAACAGAGTTCATTTTTAACTAACAAAAGTAAATTCTAAACCAACAAATATTACTTTTCTACTATAAAATTTTAAATATAAATCCAAAAAGACAAACTTTTAATTAAACAGTAGAATTTGTGACAAAGAAAAAGATAAATATAACTAAATATTTAAATTTGTTACGTAATAATTAAATTTTGAATGAAACTCTTGAAATTTTAACCAAATAGTTGCATTTTGAGCCTAGGACGATTCATTTTCAACCAAAAAGAATTATTTTCTACGAAAAGACAAACTTTGAATCACATGCTTATTTTTAACCAAATAGTTTAAATTCCTTTTAAAAGCTTTGAGTTTCGAACCAAAAATATTGCTTCTTAATCATATGGATTAATTATGCACCAAATTGTTGGATTTTTAAGTCTGAAATTAACGTTCCCATTTTAATTAAAAAACAGTTAAATTCAATAAAAGAAAAAACAAATTTCAACAGTGAAAAAGAAAAAACCTAAGAAACAGTCGCTTTAATAATCAAAGAGATAAATTTTTTTTAAAATAGCTGCTTAATTTTTAACCAAATGGTTCAAATTTTTCATGAAATATGTTAATTGTATGTTAATGGTTTATATTTGAAGAAAAATTTTTTTTATTTGGAATCAAAAAACAGTTAAATTTATTAAACAAAGACGAATTTTCAACAAGATAAAATTCATTTTTAACAAATGGTTGCATTAACAACGAAATAGTTACAGTTTTAAACAAAATAAACTTTTTAACTAAATAGTCATAATTGATGCATTTTCTTTATTTATATTTGTGTGTACAGATTTATTATTCTTGGTTAAACTATTTTATTTTCTATATAAAATTGATCTCTTTAGTTAAAAATTCAACTATGCGATTAAAAATTTATGTTTTAATTAAATATTTGTCTTTTTTTTGTAAAAACTTAATCTTATTGGGTAAAAAACATATCTTTCAAATAAAAAATTTATCCATTTGGTTGACAATTTAGATTTTTGATATAAAGTTGCCTTCTATGTTGAATATTCAAATTTATCTTTTTAGCAGAAAGATGATCTTCTCGGTTAAAAATTAATCTGCTTGTTTGAAAATTGAAAGATTTTGCTTAGGCTCTAGCATTTTTGGTAGTTTCATTTGATTTATTTTTGTATTTAAAAATAATTTTTTTTTAAATAAAAATTTTACTACTTGATTGCAATTAAAACTTTTATCTACAAATTTGTATTTTCAATTAGAAATAGAAAAATTTGTTTGAAAATTGAACAAGAAAAATCCCATTTTTTTCTTCATAAATCAACATTTTCAATACTATCATTGTTTATTGTAGACTCAACAAACTTTCTTGCTTTAAAATTTAGCCTGGTTGAAAATTATTCTGTCATTGCTAAGGATTTAACTTTTTTGTTAAAAATTGTTCTTTTTTGCATAAATTGGAAAAGTTTTCAGTTATAACTGAAACCCTTTTTTATTTAAAATATTAACTACTAGAAAGTTTAAAATTTGTACTACTCTGTAAATTCATAAGAAACAGTAATTATTTTTCCAAATCCCCCCACATTGAAAATGCCGTATATAAATGGTTTGAAAAATTTCAACAATAAAAATAGAAAAACAATGAAATCGAGCAAAATATTTTCCATAGGAAGATTTGACAATCATTTCACAGAAAGCAATACAAAAATCTTTCTTACTTTCATTCCGAAAAAGAGAACTGAAATTTAAAAATTTGAAAATTATGTATGAGCCGATTTCCGCAGCATGTGCCGGTTAGCCGCGGCTCAAGATATTGCAAAGTAGAAGTGAAAAAAAAATTCATTTTGAAGTCATTAAGTTTGGGAACCATAACAATAATGCAGAGAAACTATGTTTGCTAAATGTAATTAGACGGAAACCAGGGAGTAACGGGAACTGTTTCTTGCTTAAAGCAGAGACAATCAATGTACAATATTAGCGATTAGCGCAAGTTGCAACGAAGTTCATTCCAACTGTAGTCAAGTTTACCACAATTGCAAGTTCTAGCATTCTCATGCCCGCAAGTTGTCTCCATTATTTCAGTTGTTGTTACAGAACGACGATATCCAGGATCAAGGAAAGTGTTTCGGGCATTAAACTTAACATAATTTGCCTTCGCAACAACATTAAATAAATTTTTCTTATTTGTTTTTATTTCTTTATAATCATACACGACAGTCTAGGACAATTTGCGGGTGTAAGGCTCCATTGTAGTAACACACTTAATTAATATTTACCTTCCCAATGGGCAAACAAATTAAGGATGTCCGAGAGACGTCTTGAAGATATCCCTAAGACTTCTTTCAGACGTCTCAGAGACATTGATTGGGCTAACATAGAACGTCCTAGGAACGTCTTAAGGACGTTCTTGAGATTTTCTTGGCTTTGTGCCCACTGGGATTAAGTTTAATTATAATGCGTTGAATAGTTGCTTTTATCACCTTCTTACTCTGCGAGGGATTATAAAATTGTTTTCTTCTGTTTTAAAGTCTGAAGAAGAGATCCTAAATATATTAATATCATAATTTCTGTTTCATTTGAAACATCGATGAATTTCTAATCAACTCTGTGGGCAGAAAAATTAAGAACGTCCTAGTGATGTCTTCGAGACATCCCTATAGACATCGTCTATTGCAACATGTCTTTTGAACATCCTAGTGATGCTCTTAAGACAACAAATGTCAGTACGAAAGGTGTCTGGATAACGTAATATTTCTTTAAGACGTCTTAAGGACATATTTAGGACATTAGACGTTTCAGAGATGTTAATTTGGCTGACATTGGACGTTCTAACAACGTTCCAAGGACTTTCTTGGGATGTTCATGGTTTTCTGCCCACTGGAAAGTTTTATTTCCCAGTGGACGCAAAATAAGAAACATCACAAGAATGTCGTTTGCACGTTCATAGGTCATCTTATGTCTCTCCAACGTCTCTAAGACGTCTTAAAGACATAGGATGTTCTGGGCACATCTTCCATACTATAATTAGACGTCTTAAGAGCATTACTAGAATGTTTAAAACACGTGTCCTAAAAATGTCTTAGAAATGTCCCAAAGACGTCTCTGGAAGATCCTTAATTCGCTTACCCACTGAGATCTCTTTTTCTATAATTAACTGTCGAAGTTGGAAATAACCCACTGGATACAAAACCATGAAAATCCCAAAAATGTCCTTAGCACGTTCCTAGGACGCCCAATCTGAGTCCTATGAACGTCTCGAAGATGTTTAATGTCCTAAAGATGTCCTAAAACGTCCCAAAGACATAGAAAGTTCACGGGTCATCTTTCATACTGACATTAGACGTCTTAGTAACATCAAATGTATGTGCAAAAGGCATAATCCAAAAAACGTCTTAGGAATTAATTAATTATAACTAATACCATTTAACAAATATATTTGTTTGCATAAATAATTATTGTTTATATCTATATTCTTATATATAAATGTGATTTTTAAAACAATTAAGTATGGTTTATAACGGTATTCTCTTAGAATGATGCTAGAAAGTTGAGGGTTTTTCTGAAATATGCACCTTTTCTTTGTATTTCTAGTAACGAACAAATAATTAATATTTCTATTAATTTAAAAAAAGTCTTTTAATGACTATTTTAAGGAAAAAATACAATCAGTATGATGAATATAGAAAATTTAAAGAATATTGTAAGTATCTGCTTTAATTTGAAAAAATAAATTTACAATGAAGAGATTGCTTGAAAAATAATTTTTTCTATTGGTTATTTATGATTTTTTTAAGCTAGAAATCCAAAGGAAATTTATAATTTTCAGAGAAAACGACAACTTTCTAGCAAATATCTCAGAGAATTATATTAATATTATTAATATATCCCAGAGATAATTATCAACAATAATAATTTCACTGAAAAATTACACAAGATGATGAATCTTTCAGGAAAAACCGACAACTTTCCAGCATTATTCTAAGATAATATTATTTAAAATAAGGAAAGGTTGTTTAGGCAATTAATTGTATTAACTTGAAATTATTATTATTTAATTTTAAGTAAGAAGTTGACAAAAAGTAGAAATTTTCAGGAAGGCCGCCACTACCTAGCATTATTATCTCATTATTTTAAGAAAATGTTATTATAAATAAGAAAAGATTATTTAAAAACTGTATGTCAACATCTGATGATGAGATAGTTAAAAAAACTCTTTTGCAGAAAATTCTTATTTGTAGAGTAAAATTTTCGCAATTTTGTAGAAAAATTAACTATTTTCTTCCAAA
Source organism: Belonocnema kinseyi (assembly GCF_010883055.1). Lineage (NCBI taxonomy): Eukaryota > Metazoa > Arthropoda > Insecta > Hymenoptera > Cynipidae > Belonocnema > Belonocnema kinseyi. Next base: position 173,930,988 of record NC_046658.1, on the reverse strand, counting down.
TGTATGTATTTTGTTCAAAATTCGTCTTGCTTAGTTTAAAATTAATCTGTTTTAGTTGAGTATGGATGTATTTTGTTAAAAATTCGTCTTTCCCATTTGAATCCAACTGGTTTTTTTTAATGAAATAGTTATCTGTGAAAATATTAGTTATCATATTTTTTGTTTCAAATTTTTTTGGTACTTTTTACATCCAAATGATTGATAGTTAATTAATTTTTTTGTCGATAATTTATATATTGTGTTAAAAACTAAACTTGTTTACAGAAAAATTAGACTCTTTTCTTGAAAATTCAAAATTTTTTCATTAAATTCAACTATTTGGTACAAACATTGACTGTTTTGTATTGGGTGTGTTGTTTTTTTGTATTAAAAATTAATTCTCTTAAGCGAAATTTGAAGACATATAATATGCCTAGTTTAAACTGTTTAGGCGAAAATGTAAGTTATTCATTGAAAATTAAAAAAACTACTTGGTTAAAAATGAATGTGTTTTCTTGAAAATTCTTCTTTTATGACAGAAAATTAATCTTTTTGCTTGGAAGTCACTTTTTGTTTGTTTGAAAATGTAAGTCTTTAATTGCAATTCAAATGTTTTATTCAAAGCAACAAAAAAATTTAATCAAATAGTTGAATTTTCAACGAAACTAACACAATGTTTTACCCAATAGAACAAATTTGATAGAAAAGAGTTTATTTTTCAAACAAAAAAATAAATATTAGATGTTCATTTTCTTAACCAATAAGATAAATTGGAAACTAATAACCGAAAAAGTAAACTTTTAAGAAAAATTCTTATATTAAATATTTGAACACAACAATATTTGATGAAAATGAATTATATAATCAAATTTTTTTTGTGATTAAGGTTTATCGCCTCTGGGGTCATGTTCAGCGTGAACCTTTAATTTTAGTTTGTAGTTAAAATAACTCTTATTTTTGAATTTAACTGGAACCCATTTTCATAAATTGGATGATTTTCGATCAAATAAAGACATAAAAAATCAGTTATGTCCAAAAAGTTGACAAATTTATAGTTCCTTATCATTTCGGGTCAGACTTGTGATCCGTAGGTCATAAAAAAGAAATATTTTTTGCCCTCCATGGATCGCCACAAATATGAGGTTTTTAAATGTGCTCCCGTTAGAATAATTTGACTTTTATATCTGGTCTTGGGGTTTGAATTATTAAAATATGATTCAATGGCCAGGGTTTGAAGGAAGGATAATGTGAGACCAGAAAACGGCCAGTTGAGTATTCGGTTTCTCAGCGACGCAGAAAAAGTATCCGTCTTTGAGAGAAATGGGAAAGACGGGAATAAAAAGCATCTCAGTAAAGATGGTCGGCGTGAAGGCAGAAGTGGAAGGATTTCTCGAATCGTGACGTAAGCGTTTAAGCTGCTACCTCGAAGAGACGGAACGTATAGAAAGACGTTCGCCCGCAATACCAACAACATTTTTCATCCTTAAATCTCAGAATCTCAAATCCACCATTAATATTTAGAACGTCACAACGAATCTAGACTACGATACGAGCATTTGAAACAGGTGCTATCTAGAAGAATACGCATGCACATTTTCATGACAGAAAATAAACTTTCTCAAATTTATAGGAAATCAAAATGAAAAAAGTTCGCCTGATGTGCGGGACATTCTCATCGAGCGCGAGACACTTATTACAGAATTAATATAACATACCCAGAAAACACGTTCTGTAACTTTTTTCTTTAACAGCTGTTACAAGGTGGTGACTGAACTGTTCTAGAACCTTGTTGCAAGTGTGTTTTAGAACAAATTAAAAACAAAGATTAATAACGGCCTAGAACAGTTGTTACGCAATTGTTCTAGAACTGACCGATCACAGATGATATGAAACATTTGCTCTAAGCTCGTTCTAAAACTGAGCCGTAAAAGTGTATATCGAAGTTCTAGAATCCTGTTACAAATGTGATCTAAAATAAATCAAGAACAAAGATTTAGATCTCTTACTCACCAATTCTAGTACTAACGTTCTAGCGTTCATGCTCAAGCACTAGTAAAGAATCATAGGCGATATTTATATTGTTTGTAATAATATTATCATTAACTTTATTATGTGTACTGTGCAATCCGAATGTTACTTCGACTTTCTGTGGAAAACTATTACATTGCATTGCTTAAACTTAATAATAAAATAACTATTTTGACAACTAATAACGAAAAGAAACAATTGTACTACCGTCCCACATTTTCTAAATAAAATTTATTTAAAAATACATTTGTTTTCATCGCACTATGGTCGAAGTTACCCTTGCGAATATCCCTAATGTGGATATCTCAGACGTATAATTTTTGCTAGCCGGGACTGCTTATGCGCTGTCCCAGATCAAAATATATCCATAGGGATATCGGAATTTCCGTCTCGCAGGATATACCGACGAATTATCCCTGGAATTACCCTGAACATAAAGAGGGGCAAATCAAAGATCCCGGGATATCGTATTGCTGTGATGTTTACATAACACTCTTCCATATTTGATACATAACAATTTTAGAACTGTTATAGAATTGTTATAGAACTTTTATAGAATTGGTCTAGATTTTTTACAACGTAGCATACGAAAGTTCAAGAATTGTTCTGGAAATGTTACAGATCAGTTTTCACAGCGTTCTATATCTACTACAGATTTATCATACAACCTTTGTAATTAAATTTTAGAATTTTTCTAGAAATATCACAGATCGGTTGCCACAACATTTTAGATCTGTTACAGAATTTTTACATAATTCTGGTAACCGAGTTCTAGAATTGTTCTAGAAATGTTACAAATCTTATGTAACAGCATTCTTTAGGTGTTACAAAATTGTTCTCATGTATGGGCAATGACAGATATTCGCATGTTCGTAAACTGTTACTAACCTGTTCTTTTGTGTTCTATAACAGTTACAGATATGCTCTGCAACCATGTTTGCTGGGGATTAGACACGTAATATCAGATATTAAGATTTAATATCCACAGATATTTAATCTTTTATATCCAAGATACTTATTCTAAATATCTGAGATATTTATTCTAAGTATACTTGATATTAAAGGAAGAAGCCAAGATTTTGAAAGCTGTAAGTTCTTTGTTAATACTGTTAATCATCCGAGGTGTTAAATTTAAATATTCGAGATATCACAATGTATTATCTAGCATGCTGCTGTTTATTAAATACGATTTTAAAGAGCAATATTAAGCGAATATTACCAATAATTAGATGGCATGCTAAGATTTATTAGGAAATAAATTGTTATTTGAATAAGTCAATTTAAATGTGAAAACGATATATTATCGACCAAACTTAATTAAATAATATATTTTTGTCAATATTACATTGATGCATCAGGCAAGGTGACTTATTAAGATTTACAAAGCATAATAAACTGCAATACAAACTTTTATATTAATTATAATATATTCTTATTGTTCGCAGTCCGTGATGATGTATATTTTTTCATTATAATGTTTTTATATAATTACAGGATGGTACTTGTGTAAACCTATTTTCTTAAAAAATTGAGCTTTTTTACACATCATAACCTCATAAGCGAAAAAATGTTCACAAGTTAATATTGTTTTATACATATGACAAAAAAATATCACATCGCCTGTGTTAGAAGATCAAAGTCTTTTCTTAATTACAGGTTAGGTTTCCTCAACTTTAAATTTTAAATAAATGTTAGAAGAAAATCCACACTCATTAAAAAACAATTTCGCAAGGCTCACGCTTCACACGTTTTAAGCACGACAAAAATTTAATTTTACAAATCTGACTAGCAATATTACACTATTTAAAAAAGTACGCAAAAACGCTGTTTCAAAATTCCTTCTTCTTTTCCGGATGACTTCGAACAAGAACATAGTTTACGTGCGACGTGGCCTCCCAATGTTGGCAAAGTTTTTCTTGCGCTTGCGTTACGACAGTGCGCCTATTGGTCGCGTGTCAACTGGAACCAATCACGTAGCGCTTGCGCGCGCAAACACTGGAAATACATTTCTAGCGTCTCAGATACTTACGATTTCAATCTCAGATACTTAAATTTAGAATCTCGGATAACAATAAATTAAAAATCTTTGGTAACTAGCCAGTAATATCTCGTATTTTAACTATTAGCAACGTGCAAGCGCATCTTGCTTTTGCTTAAAAAACATTCTATTGTTTCAATTTTTTTAATATTATACAACAATTGTACATGAGTATTCTTTTTCTTATTGTTGTAACTATTGCTACTATGAACTTACCAGGTTGAAATAGTCTTTTAATTTTATTTTGAACTTTATCTTTAATTTTGTCGAACCAGATGCTAGAAATATTCTTTTCGTTATCGGGAAAAATAAGGTTGAGCAAAACGCGTCTTCTTTTTCTCTTTAAAACCATCTTTAATTGTAACATTAATGGAATGTCACATCAATTTTTATATATATTTCAGTGTTACATATAAATAAAGTTCACGTTTCTAATTTCATTCTCGGATAAAAAGGTAATGAAAAAATCCCATTAGATAATGTCGTTTCTTCGATGTTCGTTCCTACAGACATTGACAAAACGACTCTCGCTGGTTAACACCCCACTTATCTGCGTCGTGAATTGTGCGCTGCCATGAAAGTGAAGTCCATAATAGCAGGTCTATCACGCTAACACCTCCAGAAACGAAAATCCCAAATTTCTATGTATCAGAATTTTGGGCTTTTTCGTTTTTGTTTTTTTTTGGCTGCATTGCCGATTTTTGGGCTCCACTACTTTTTATGAATATTTAAATTGCGACTGGAGGTGCTGGCTTGAGTAAAGCCAGCACCTCCACTTTATTAAAATTTAAAGAAAAAAAAATCAAGCAAGTCAGAATGTTGGGCTTATTTTAGGCTCCAGAAGGCACAAAACAAAAATCCAAAAACTACCCTTAATTTCAAAAAAACACCCCCTTGCGAGAAATAAAATCTGCTAAACACAAAATGCGCCAGAGTCTGAGCTTATTTCGGGCTCTGAAATGCACCGCAAACAAATCCAAAAAAATCACCCCTATGTACAACCACGCGAGCCCATGAGTAAAAACTTAAGCCTCAGTGTTTGCATTTTTGAAGAGCCCGAAAATCAGAGAATCCATTTGCATTGTAAACAATCGATGTTGGTATTTTCAAGGAGCCCAAAAATCGACGAATCTATTGACACTAAAAAATTCTTAAAAGGAATATATTTTTACAATTTCATATCTGCGTGGTGAAGAGGGGTTGATTTTAAAAAATAAGGGTTGGAGCCTCAAAACTGGTGTAAGTATTTTCGAGGAGCACAAAAATCAGAGCCTCTATTGACACAGGAAAATTCTCAGAAACATTATTTTTTTAAAAAGTCTTATATACATGATAGAGGGAGGTTGATTTTAGACGTAAGGGCTGAAGCCCAAAAATCAAAGTTGGTATTTTTGGGGAGCCCAAAAATCAGATAGTCTATTGGCATAGAAAATTTTTTTAAATTATGACTTATCCAAGTTCAATAGAAATTCAGATTTTTTGGCTTCTTGCAAATACACTTTGCGATTTTTGGGCTGCAAGTCTTAACGTCTAAAATGAATCCCTCTCTTTCTAAGTTCTCACTAATAGGTTGGTGTTTTTGTACATAGAGGTGTTTTTTTTTACTTTTTGTGAAGTGCATTCGAGAGCGAAAAATAAGCCCAAAATCTGGTGCATATTGTGTTTAGCCGACTTTATTTTTCGCAAGCGGGTGGTTTTTTGAAAATGGGGGTAGTTTTTGGATTTTTGTGCATTCGGGAGCCCAAAAGAAGCAAAAAATTCTAAAGTTCCTTGTTTTTCCCGAATTTGAGTTTTTACTTAGGGGGTAGTTTTATTCTTAAAAGGTTTTTTTTAAATTGGTTGTTGGTGCGCTCAACAACCCAAAAAAGCCGAAAATTCTAAAGAGTTTGATTTTTTTTCGCAATAATTTTGTATTGCAAATTAAAAGAGTTATAGCAACAAAATAGATAATATAGAAGCACATAAGATTAAAAAGATTAAACAACAAAAAAACAGCACCGTGTAAACTCAAATTTAGACTTTTGGTATAATGAACTCAGTTTATATATGTAAATTATTTAGCTCTTGCATCTCTTGCATCATATTTAAAAATTAAATAAATAAAGATTTTTGAAAACGTAAAACCAAGTGAGCAAAATCATACCAGACTTCTAAGCAAGCCATATTTCAATGGTTTCTTCTCTCGACCTGAACTTTTTAAGAGGTTAAACACTTTATTTTGGAATGAACACTACATATCCAGATTTCAAAATATTTTAAAAATTTCAAATGATTTAAAAAGAGTTCACAACAATTAAAAAAATATTTCAAATATTTAAAAAGCTTTATCAAAGATTGCAAACATTTCACCAAGATTTTAAAGATTTTACAAGGATTCAAAAGATCTTAGAAAAACTTCAGTGATTTTAGAAGGTTTCAAAATATTTTTGATGATTTAAAAATAAATGAGACCATTTGAAAAGATTTCACAAATATTTCAAATTTTTAAAAAGTCGTTTCAAAGATTTAACAATACTTTCAAAGATTTCAGAAAACCCAAAAATATTTGTAAGGTATCACAAAATTGTCATATTTTCAAAGAATCCACAAATATTTCCAAACATTTAGTAAATATTTTAAATGTTTCGCAATGATTTAGAAGAATTTACAAAGACTGCGGGAGTTTTGATAATATTTTGGAAACATTTGAAGATTAAAGAGATCACAAACGATTTAAAAAGAGTTAAAATGATTCCAAAATTATTTCAACATTTCAGAAATATTAAAAAATATTTTTTTTTAATATTTTAAAGATTTTGAAATGATTTTAAACATCCCACTGATATTTCCAAGCTTTCAAAAGATTTCATAAAGATCACAAACATGTAACGAAGGTTTTTAACGATTTGGAATATTTCACAAGACTTCAAACAGTTTTAGAATGATTTGAAATCTTTCAGAAGGATTTCAAAAGAAATTAGACAATTCAAAAATATTTCAGAAATATTTCAAAGTTTCCAAGAGATCTTACATCGATTCTGAACATTTGACAAACATTTAAAAAAGTTGTAAAGAATCTACAGAGATTAAAAAAAATATCACAAAAATTTTTAATTTTTAAAAGGTTTCGAAAAAATCCAAAATATTCAGAAAAACTCAACAATTTACAAGATTTCACAAGGATTTAAAATATTTCAGAAGATTTCAAAATAGTTCAAAAACGTTCAAAAGATTCCACAAAAAAATGTTTATAAGAGTTCAAAGAATCCGAAGATTGCAAACGGTATCAAAACGCTTTAAAAGGTTTTACAGCAGTTCACAATAAGTTGAAATAATTACAAAAAAATTCAGAAAGGTTCAAAAATATTTTAGATGATAACAAAATGTTTAAAGGATCTTGTAGATTTCATCTTTCAGAAGATTTCTCAAACATTTCACAAATATTACAAGAACTTAAAAGATAAAAACAAATACCAAAAGATTTGCGTAACATTTTAAACCTTTCACAAACATTCACAAGCTTTCAAAATAATTCAAAAATCTCTCAAAGATTTGAAAACTTTAAAAAGTTTTCATAAGGATTTAAAAAAATTATAGAAGATTTTAAAACATTTCACAAAGATTCAATAGATTTCAAGCGATTCAAGAAGGATTAAAAAGATTGTTAAGGATTTTAAATAGTGGAAGCGATTTTTAAACATTCTACAAAAATTTCAAAAGGAATGAGATGATTTTAGAAGAATAGAAAGATTTCAAGGATTTTTAAGATTTCGTAATGATTTCACAGGTTCTAAAAGATCTCAAAAATATTTCAAACATTTCGCAAAGATTTCAAAGCCTTTAAAAATGTGCAAAGATTTCACGGATTTGAAGGTTCAAGAAGATTTCACAAAGATATCAAACATTTTACAAAAGTGCTTAGACTTTCAAAATGTTTCAGAAATATTACAAAGCTTTCAACAGATTAAAAAAACATTCTAAACCTTGCACAAAGATATCAAGCATTACACAAGAATTCTAAAGATATAAAAAGGTTTCAAAAGTTTTTCAAACATTTTTCAAATATTTCATAATATTTTTGATTTTTCAAAAAGATTTAAAAGAATTCAAAAGATTTTAAAATATTTTAAAAGATCACGAAAACATGCAGAAGATAAAAATGCACATACATACTAGAGGTTTCAAAAATATCAAAAGGTTTTAAATTTTTTCGAAGATTTAAAGGAATTTCCATATTTAAAAATGTTTTAAAAAGATCTTACAATGTTTTAGAAGATTTTTAAATTAACTACCTAAAATTTTTTCGTAACTTTCAAATTTCATTTGGAGGTTCGACATTCTCTGTAGGGTTTAACTGACAGTTGAAAAATAGTATCAAATTCTAAAATAACCTTTAAAGTAGCATTTTACATTTTTCTAAAAAAAGTACAGTTTCCTGATAATCTTTATCAATAAAGTGTGTAATAAAATGCAGGAGTTCAAAAATTGGTGGTAGAAAAACATGCAATCGCTTATTCTTGAAATTATAGCGAATAGTTATTTTATTATTTGAGTAGAAAAAAAACGAAACCTGGAAAAACCTGATTCATTGCCCTGGAAAACTTTATTAAGAGCCTGAATTTTGTTCTGAATAATCAATAAACGGTTTATTCAGTTTATTCCTTTTCATGAACATTTCTCCTAAACAAATGTTGTTGAACCTGTTTATCACCTTAAATTGTTAACATAATGACAAAATATAAGATTTTTTAAATTCTTGTTCAGAGGATAAAATGGTTCTATTGAATGTCGTTTATTTAGCAGAGGTGGCCGGATAGAGATTAGACGTCCAATTATTATCGAAGTGTGCTTTGAGGGTCATTAATTCCTTTTGAGCGACATTTACAAGCTTCACTTGCGACTGTTATACGCATCTACGTGGCTTTTCAGAGTGTTGTGATTAATTTCAAAGTATCGTCTTAAGGAAATTTATCACTCCGCGCTCGCGAATTTTCTTTAAAGATGGAGGGTGCTTCGATGCACCTTCGTCAAAATGTATACAACAGCTTACAAGCCGCGGAATAAAGACCACTCGTGCATATGCGAACGATGTCAATAAATTGTTTTCGTTACGAGCCAGCTCAAATTTATAGAGAAATAAACTTTCAGGAATTTACTTACAAACCAGGCCCATGGAAAATAGTCGTAAACATTCAAGTGAAATACACCAGCGCTTTCCTTACCTACCAACAATTTTATTGCTTAGATTTGAGTCGTTTGCCCAGTTACGTACCTGAAACACAAAAAAGAAACTAAAATTAATTTACTGTTAAAGTATTCCTAAAATAATAAATTTTCAGGGTTGAATAAATTTGATAAATTCAAAATGGTGAGGCTAAAGGAAAGCTAAACGAAAAGCCAATGGGGTTATTGCATGAAATCAGATAAAAAGATATTTAGATTCCTTAGTAGCTTATTATTTCATTCCAAAAAGCAAGTATTTTTTATTGAATAAGAAACATGTTTTTTTATAATGAGGTTTGAATATTGCTCCCACGCGCGGCATTTTTCAACACTGGTTATCCCGAACTTACGAAGATCAGTTGCTCCAAGAATTAAGTGCTATATTTTTCTAATGTGCGTAAGCGCGGAACTGTTCCGCAAGTGCCGCGTGTGCAAACCGGCTCGACTATACTGTTAATCAAACGATTCGGTTTGTTCGGGGTAATGGTTCTCCCGAATCAGTGGAGCCGTTCTACTAAACAAAAGCAGCGCTGCTTACTGTTTGATTGGTGCGGCAATTGTACGTGATCGGTCAACGGTTCTACTAAACTTCTCTTCGTGCAGCTACAAAACACTTCTTAGGTACTAATCTACTTTCTTTGGTGAATTCGCTGATTTCAAAATCCATTCTGTTTTTCTATCTTTGACCCCACTTGATTCGGCTTTTATTTTCGATTTCTCGTTTTTGAGGTATTGATAGGTTATATTAGGGTTAGATAATCAGTTGGATCGGAGGGGTCTCGTACTTCAAATACGTCCAATAGATGGCGCTCCAGTCAGTTAGGCCTCTTTTTGAATTATTATGTATAGAAAAATACTACCATTCATTAAAAACTTGATACTCGTTATAAATATAAAAGGGAGAACATTCTTTTCAGTAACAATAATAGCGTCAGTAATTATTTATGCAATGAATTAATGAAACCATTTAAAATAATATTAGGAAAAGTGAATGTAAAGATGAGTATTTTGAAAACAGCTTAAATTGTATTCATATTTATCTATTGCTTATTTTGCTCATGTAATTAATTTCATTAGCAATTGCAATTGTTGTAAATTTTAAACATTAATTGATAATATTATTACAATATACAATAGTAAGGATAATATTTAAATAATAATTAATCTTATAATATACTTTTTAATTAATTCATTTAGACATTTCGCTCTCTGACAAATATATATTTATACATAATTTATCTATAATGAGGGTGGCGAATTGAGCGGGAAACAGGAAAAGATCAGAAGTTGATCCAGGATTGAATTTATAAAAGTAATTTTTACTTTATCTAAAGTTCGAGGGAATATGAGTGAAAATAACAAGCGCTTTTATTTTACGGCAGGCATTTTTGGTTTAAAAATAAAATTTCCCTTGGGACAGGGAATTTTTTATATGGATCGAAAATTTAATTAAAATTTTTAAATTGGGATTCAAAAGAAAAGAGTTTTGAAAAATCCCTGTTGTATGTCAAAGTACGTCACAATTTAAAATTTACATCTTCCGAAGTTTAAAAAAAGAGAGTGCTTCAAGTATTTTCTAAGAGTAGAAGTAGTATTTCGAAAAGGACATAATTTACAATTATAATATAGTTTTTTAAAACACTTTTCTGTAATAATTTATGTTATTTCGTTAAAGTTTAACTATTTGCGATTGAAAGCTGAATGCTTTTTTCAAAAATCAATTTTGGTCCAGCAGAAAATGGAACTATTTTGGGTGGAAAATTTACCTTTTCTAGTTCGAAATTCTATAATTTAAATAGAAATTCTCTTGAAATACACTGAAAGATTTGAAATTCTTTAAAACCTTGTATATTCATTACAATACTTTTGAAATTCCTAAAATATTAATTAATTGCTTTAAATCTTAATCTATCATTTAAAATTACTAAAAAAATTTTCAGTTTAAAAATTTTTCTTTAGTGTTTCGACATTTTTAAGAGCCCTTAAACCTGATACAATTATTAGGAATCCTTTGAAATCTACTGAATAGAAAGTATTTTTTGGTAAAATAATAGAATATTTTTTCGACATTCGTCTCTTTCAAATAAATTTCACTATCTGATTCAAAATTAAATTTTGATTTTTCTTCGAGAATTAATTTTTTTAATCAAACTACTTGGTTAAAAGTTACAAAACTTTATTAGAAATTAATGTTTTTCTAACAAATTTATGACTTTAGTGAAAAATTAACTGTTTGTTGGAAATGTAACAATTTTCGTTGAAAATTCCTTTTTTCGATTTGAAAATGTTGTAAAAGTTTTTATATTTGGTGGACAAAAAAATTTTTTTCTTTGAAAAATTTAAAAATCGACAATTTGGTTTAAATTTTTCTTCGTCTTTCACTAAAAAATATTTTTTAATTAAATAGTCAACCATTTGAATGAAAATTTATATCTTTTGATGATTTCAAATATTTTTGTTAAAAAATTAAAATCACTCTAGGACGGAAGAACAACTATTTTTTTTACGTTGAGAATTAATAATATTCAGTTCAAAATTTATCAATTAAAATAATTGATAATTCACTTTTTTTTGAAAGTGCAAATATTTTGTGTAAAATTCACCTCTATGGATTATTTCAGATGTTTTGTTTCAAAATTAAAATCCTTTTTGTATGAAATATCAAATATTACAACCTTACTTGTGAATCTTTTTTTTTTAATTCGACTACTTGCTTGAGAATGAACAATGTTATTAAAAATTAACTTTTTTTAAGATTCGCGATTTTAGTTGAAAGTAAACCGTTTTGTTGAAAATTTGATTATTATTTTAAAAATGCGTCTTTTTGCATTATTTAAAAAGTTATTAATTCTAAATTAAAATCCCTCTTGAATCCAATACCAATTCTTATATTTTGCCTTAAAATAAAGAGTTAACCCATTTTTGTTTTGAAAGATTCATATTTTCTTTTTACTTTTTGCCAATTTACTTTTTTCTTTGAAAATGTAACTATTTTATTGAAAAATTATTGGTTTATCATTGAGGATTCATATTTTTTCTTACAAATTTAACCACACTGTTCAAAATTAGTTTTTTGTTAAGACTCATAATTTTAGTTTGAGATTCTTCTTTTCTGCTTAAAAATGCGATAATTTAGTTGAAATTTGTTTGTGTTTTGATTGATCTTATTTCTTTGATAAAAAAGCAACTATTTTTGGAAATTTTGCATTTTCTAGATGAATTGAATTGCTTCGGATTTAAAATTAGAATGGTTTTTAGATGAAATAACAACTATTATATTTTTTGTTGAAAATTCATCTTTTTTGGCTGAAATTTATCTGCTTACGATCCAAAATTAATATCAATTTTCTATAAAATATCGATTATTATATTTTTGGTACAGAATTGATCTTTTTTTGTTAAAAAAATCAGCTGTTTTGATCAAAACTCTTCTTTTTCAATGATTGTAACTGTTTAAACTTGAAATTTCAGTTTAAAAAAATTAAAGATCATTTATTAACTATATTCGTTTTATTATACAGAATTTATTCTTCTATTATCATCAACTTTATGATTTCTAAAAAAAAAACTAAAACTTTGTAAGAAGAGAAAAAGGGAAAAATTTGGATTTTAAAATCAAAGGTGAACGGACCGACAACTGTACTTTTGTTATTTTGGACTCTCTTTTGTTAAAGCTCTTTTGGCTTTAACGAACACACTCTCAACACGCATTTCGTGCTTCGCACTCGATTTTGTCCAACATGTCAACTTTTCTACATTATAAACAACACTTTTATATCAATTATAATACATTTTTTATGTAACTCTGCTAAGGATTATTTATTAAAAAATTGCAAAATAAAATGCAAATTGTATTTATCATGATTATTTTTGTATTTGTTTCCTATTTTGCTTTAAATCGTATTCTGAGCTGCTCGTCCTATCGAGAAATGATTAATAATAAATTTATAGATCTTTTTAGGCGAAGAACTGTTGTCTGGTAATTTAAGTTCATACCTTGTGTCGTTTCTTCAAACATATTTAATATTTTTATTTAGAATGTTATTTTTTACGACTAAAACAAAAACAACGTGTCCTATCAAAATTTATAGCTCTTTTTTGAATGAACAAGTTTTGTCTAATTTTTTTTCATAGCTTATATCGAAAAGTGATTCATTATAAATTAGTAGTTTTTTAAAGGGCGCACAATTTGAGCTTTTTCATTTTTTTCGTATCTTGCATAGTTTGACAAAAAAATTGAATTTTTGGCTTTTTCATTTTTTTCGTATCTTGCATAGCTTGACCAAAAAATGGAATTTTTTACTTTTTCATTATTTTTGGTACGATCAAATTTCTAATGTTCAACGTTTCAACCAAATTAAAAAATTTGTTATCATAGTCCTGTAGGGCTTTCAAAAAGCAAAGTTTTTCTTCTCTGACATTTTTCATGGCATGCGTTGTTTGTCTTAAAATGTTCATTTTAGTTTGTTTTTTTGGATTTTGAAATAGCTCTAACTCTGATAATTTTCTTTTCATACAAAAAAGTCGGAAGGATAAATTATTTAAGTTTTGAAGTAATATGAACAACCGTGCATAGCATTTTTGCATCTTGAAAAAATGTGGTTCCAAAAATTTTGTGCAGGACCAAGTTTTGAATTTTCAACTTTTTGACCAAATTGAACAAGTTGTTATGATAATCTTGCAGAGCTTTCAAAAAGAAACGTTTTTCTTCTTCAGACTTTTTTCGTATCATATGTTGTTTGGCTTAAATTGTTAATTTATTTTGTTTTTTTGGATTTTTAAAATGCTATAACTTGATTAATTTTTGATTTTTCGTTTTAAGTCATTGGGGTAAATTGTTAAATTTTTTGAATACTATGAATAACCGTACAGAGAAATTTTAAATTCTTAAAAAAGTGGTCTGAAAAATATTCAAAATGTGCCGACTTTTTGAATTCTCATCCAAAATGGCTGGCCAACGAACATGACCTTTAGTTTAGGACACTGAACAAGTGTACCCAAGGCCAATCTAATAGATTAATTCTTTCAAAAGTATCGTGTTCACAGACAGACAGACATACATACAGACATATAGGCAGGCACACTCGTAAAAACCTGTTTTTCGGATTCAGGGGGTCTCAAATCGTGGACATTTGACAAAAACTGGGGGGGGGGGGGGGGGGGGGGGGGGTCAAATTTTATATGAATCTAGTACCTTCTCTGATGAGAATGTAAAAAACTACATAATCGCCAACCTGTAATTCCTGATATTTTCATCCGGTAGAAATTTCAAAAAAGGGTTTGGCGGGGACACTATAATCCACGGTGGTCATTATTTCCAAATGAGGAATGATGTGGAGAGTGGAAATTCAATAATGAAAACAGGTCTTTCGAATTTGTCGATTTGTTAGAAAAAAACAGAACCACTGCCGCGAAATAATGCAGGAAGGATAAACGAGATCCCAGTTTCGCAGATCACTTTGTTCTCGATCAAATTTATTAGAGCGGGGATAAATAAATCTCCGATCGCTATCGAGATAGGAAGTCGAATCACGCTCCAGCATCTAACCACGAAATGGTTAGGAACCGGAAGTGAAGGGGGTCAGGCCGAATTCGAGCTAGAGTCAAGAGCTTTTTACGAGACAGCTGCGATCCCCTTCGTCATTATTAGTCTTATCCACTAAACCCTGTCCCAGGATAAGGTAGAAATCAAATAATTTTTTTATCAAATCAGAAAATATTTTTTCTTCCTTTTATTACAGCTCATCTTGCTTTAAAAGCTTTTACAAATAAATTAAAGATTACATCTGTTTATAGAACAATTTATAAATTACGTGAATCATTTGTTTATAAAATTAACAAATAGTTATATCTAACAAAATAGCTGTACCAAAATTATAGAAAATATTTTACTTTGAGTGGTTAATTTATGTTTTTTATTAATTTTCGAAAATTTTGTAGATCGCAAATTCCAAATGAGGAATTTCGATTAACTTTTAATTTCAAATGACTTTAGTAATAAAATAACTATATATCCTGTTGATAACATTTTGAACAAATATTTTTAAAAATTTTAAATGACAAGAGAATTCTATTTAAAACCCCTCAATCATATTAAATAAGTTGACACATCAATAAATATAAAAAAATGTCGGCATTGCCAATTTATTCAATCAAATTTGTTTTTTATTACTGGAAAACAATTCTTTCTCAACATTTTGTTACTAAATTATAATTTTCAAACTTTTTCACACAAGGAAGGACATTAAAAAAGTTGTCAATACCAATAAAACAAACATTACTGGCAGTGACAAATTTTGAAGAAAATTTAAATTTTTTAAGATTTCGTGAATACATTTTTTCAACTCTTTAAGGATTTTGGAGTATCCAAGATACTCAAATTTTTTTCTTAATATTCAAAGAGAAATTTAAATGTGTCTTTTTTCAAATATGAATTATAGTATAAATTTAAAAAGATTTTAAATTATTTCATAAATTTTAAGAAAAGACGGTAGAATATTTCAAAGATAAATTTTGCAACTTTGTAAGATTTTAAATTTTAGAAAAAATTCGAATAAGTTTAGGAAATATTTAGTGGTCTTAGAAGGATACAAAAATAATTTTATTTGAAACAAAATGTAAATTCTTGAAGACTCCAAACAAAAACTTTCTAAACTTTTAAAGAATTTTTAAAGAATTTTTGTAAGATAACTTGAACAATTTCGTATGATTTTTTTATCTTACAGTTTTTATTTAAAGAGAATAATTGAAAATATTTCAAATAATTTTCAATAATAAAAAAAAAGATAAAATAATCTAGAAGGTATTAAAGTGAATTTTTAAAATTTTGCGGAATCGTTTCAAAATCAAAGGAAAAATTTGAATAATTTTTAAGGAAACTCAAAAGTTCTTCAAACAATTTTTTAATAATAAAATATTTTCAGGAACCCAAAAGAATCTATAGATTTTTAAATATTTCAAAATAAAATTTTGATGGTTTTAATGATTTTGAAATGTTTTAAGATATTAAAAAATTTATTCTTAAGATTACTGGAATATCTAAAAGTATTCTTTATTTAAAAAACTTAATATCCAGAGAATATTTAAGAAGATTTTAAAGTATTAAAAAGATTTTCTAACTTGTCAAAAATGAAACCCGAAGCTCTTAAAACAATTTTAGGAAGAATTCATGTCGGTTAAAAAGATATTTAGAAATTTTTCGAATTTTGAAGAGATAAACATTATTTTGAAACTTAAAAAGGTTTCCAAACATTTATAAAATATTCGTAAATTTTTTCCTGTAGTTATTCGATATTTGTATTTTATATTGAACATTATTTTTATCCTAAAATTGTAATTAGCTTACATTTTTTTAATTTGGACCGAAAAATCTTTTTTTCATGTTAATTTAACAAATTTGTTGAAAATTCGTAAATGCTGTTTGAAAATTCTTCTATTTTACTAGATATTTCATCTGTTTTTATGCAAATTTCAAATTTTTTGTTTAAAATTAAAATCCTTTTTGGTAGTGTATTCAGAAATTTGGTTGAAACCACGTTTTTTTGAGGAGTGCGAGCATTTTCGATTGGAAATTAAAAACATTTTTCGCCTAATTATCAACAATTATTTTTTTCGTTTTAAATACATCTTCTTTAGTTAAGAATTGAATTTCTTGGTTCAAAGTGAAACTACTCAAAGAAAGATTCACTTGTTTGATGAATTAAACTGTTTTTTATTTCAAATTAAAATCTTTTTGGATGGAATTATTAACTACTACATTTTTTAATTCATATTTTTGGTTTGAAATGCAACTACTTGGTTAAAACTCGAACCACATTGTTAAAAAGTAATTTTTTGTTAATAGATTCATAACTTATAGTGAAAATTCGTATTTTTTAGTGGAAAATTAATTCTTTTGGTAAAAAATGCAATTATTTGTTTGAAAATTCAGTTACTTGGTTACAAATATTTAGTTTTTTCAATTCATATTTTTCATTTAAAAATTAAACTTTTTTAAAGAAAATTTTTCTCTTTTGAACAATATTAAAATTTTTGTTGTTTAAAAATACAACTGCTCAAAAAGAATTTGTTTAAACAAGTAAACCTAAAAAAAGTCACTTAAAATTATTTGCTTTTACATACTTTATATCATTGTTAAGAAACTGTTATTTCGCATTAAAAATTAAGCCTAAGCGTATTAAAAAGAATTGGAAAAATTTTATAATGTGCGTTTTATGAAAATGTTCGACCGCAAAAATTAATTAATTTCAATTAAGATTATTAAAGATTTTTTTACTTGAATTTTCCTTATTTTCTATTACTTTTCAATAGTTCCTGAATGTTTTTAATCAAAAAAATTTAGAAAACCCCCTCAAAATTAGGTTAAATATGATTTGTACATAAAATATGTATTTATTCAACAAAAAAAAGACGTGTATCATGGGGAGTTTATTATTGTACCAGAAAAGTCTTTAGCGAATTTTTTAATGAAATTTCTATTGTGCCTTATGCGAAAAATAAAACTTAACGGAAAATAATTAGAAAATAATTCGACGTGTTTAAATAAAAAGGTTCCATCTCGAAGAAAACAAAGGAAAAGATGCTAACTCGTGCAGAAAAAATGAAAAGGCGCTAACTGACGAGGACAAACTAAAAAGGCGTTAACTGACGGAGATCAAATGAAAAGGTGCTAAGCGGCCGAGATAAAATGAAAAGGTGCTAACCCGCGGAGACAAACTAAAATGCTTTAATTGGTGAAGATAAAATTAAAAGATGCTAATTTGCGGAGAATTAATGAAAAGGTGCCAACTCAAGGAGACAAATTAAAAAGGCTTTATCTGGTGTAGACAAAATAAAAAGGTGCTCCCTCTCGAAGACAAAATAAAAAGGCGTTAATTAGCGGAGATAAAATGAAAAGGTGCTAAAAAGCCGAGATAAAATGAAAAGATGCCAACTGGCGGCGATAAAATGAAAAGGTGCTAACTCAAGAAGACAAACTAAAAAGGCTTTATCTGGTGGAGATAAAATGAAATGGTGCTAACTGGTGGAGACAAAATGAAAAGGTGCTCCCTTTCGAAGACAAAATAAAAAGGCGTTAACTGGCAGAGATCAAATGAAAAGGTGCTAACTCGTGGAGACAAACTAAAATGCTTTAACTGGTGGAGATAAAATGAAAAGATGCCAACTAGCAGAGATAAAATAAAAAGGTGCTAGCTCAAGGAGACAAACTGAAAAGGCTTTATCTGGCGGAGATAAAATGAAATGGTGCTAACTGGTGGAGACAAAATGAAAAGGTGCTCCCTTTCGAATACAAAATAAAAAGGCGTCAACTGTCGGAGATCAAATGAAAAGGTGCTAAGTGGCCGAGATAAAATGAAAAGGTGCTAACCCGCGGAGACAAACTAAAATGCTTTAATTGGTGAAGATAAAATTAAAAGATGCTAATTTGCGGAGAATTAATGAAAAGGTGCCAACTCAAGGAGACAAATTAAAAAGGCTTTATCTGGTGGAGACAAAATAAAAAGGTGCTCCCTCTCGAAGACAAAATAAAAAGGCGTTAACTGGCGGAGATAAAATGAAAAGGTGCTAAGAGGCCGAGATTAAATGAAAAGATGCCAACTAGCGGAGATAAAATGAAATGGTGCTAACTGGTGGAGACAAAATGAAAAGGTGCTCCCTCTCGAATACAAAATAAAAAGGCGTCAACTGTCGGAGATCAAATAAAAAGGTGCTAAGTGGCCGAGATAATATGAAAAGGTGCTAACCCGCGGAGACAAACTAAAATGCTTTAATTGGTGAAGATAAAATTAAAAGATGCTAATTTGCGGAGAATTAGTGAAAAGGTGCCAACTCAAGGAGACAAATTAAAAAGGCTTTATCTGGTGGAGACAAAATAAAAAGGTGCTCCCTTTCGAAGACAAAATAAAAAGGCGCTAACTGGCGGAGATAAAATGAAAAGGTGCTAAGAGGCCTAGATAAAATGAAAAGATGCCAACTAGCGGAGATAAAATGAAATGGTGCTAACTGGTGGAGACAAAATAAAAAGGTGCTCCCTCTCGAAGACAAAATAAAAAGGCGTTAACTGGCGGAGATAAAATGAAAAGGTGCTAAGAGGCCGAGATAAAATGAAAAGATGCCAACTGGCGGAGATAAAATGAAAAGGTGCTAACTCAAGAAGACAAACTAAAAAGGCTTTATCTGGCGGAGATAAAATGAAATGGTGCTAACTGGTGGAGACAAAATGAAAAGGTGCTCCCTTTCGAAGACAAAATAAAAAGGCGTTAACTGGCGGAGATAAAATGAAAAGGTGCTAAGAGGCCGAGATAAAATGAAAAGGTGCTAACTCGAGGAGACAAACTAAAATGCCTTAATTGGTGGAGATAAAATGAAAAATGCCAACTGGCGGATATAGAATGAAATGGTGCTAACTAGTGGAGACAAAATGAAAGGGTGCTAACTCTTGAAGCGAATTCCCGAAGCATCAAAATCTCATATTAATTGTATTGTGGACATCAGTGCTGTCAACTCTAGAGCACCTTTTTAATTCTTCACCACAAGTTAGCTCCTTATTATTAGGTTTCTTTGAAAGAAAACTTTTACATTTCGACAAGCGGGTTTCTTGATCATTCAACAACCCACCTGGACATGGTTGAAATTCACCATGCAGGGTCTTTTATTTTCTAAAATTTGCATTTCACCCTACGCCCTAATCACTAATCTTGAAACACAAAAAATGGTCTTTCTTCTGAACTGCTTAGCGCAAAATCCTTTCTATCTTAACTATCGCGAACGCTAAAGACGATTTTAGTGAGTTCTAAAAGCACCTGGCCTCACTTTTGGAAAGGCCAGACATCCTATTGTACTATTCAAATCGTGAAAAGAAAATCTGAGCGGCTGGCACCTTTCAAAACTTCGAATGATTCTCTAAAGGCACGAGGTTACTATAGCAGCATTCTCACTGAGTGAACCAGACTTTTTTCAAACCAGAGCCGCAGCTCTTTTTTGATATGAGCTTTCACAATTGTTTTCCTAAATAAAAGCTCCGGAAACCTTGGTGGAAAAGGGGTGATTTTGAGAGAAACGAGGGCGTCCGTAATAAACGGGGGTTAGTTACACTCCGTTTCATTGTTAACCCCCCTCCCTCCCCGCCTCTCGCGTAGCCACACAAGCATGTATAGAGATTTTCTTCATCTGTTTGTCACTGTCGCGCCTTTTTGCTTTCCCACACTCAGAGCTCTTCTCGTCAGAACTTTGTAACTTACCTGCAACTTGAGCTTTTTACCCAACTCTTGTGGGGCAACGAGCACATAAATATTTCTCTTGTACAACTCTAAAGCCGCACACCATCTTGAGAGGAAAGTTGCTTTATCTACAAGATGTATTATTATCACAAAGTGCATTTTTGATATTCATTTTCAACTTCGAGAGAGAGACAGAGGAAGACAGAGAGTGTGTCTACGTTTGTGTTTTGAATTCAATGTTGCATATATTTTCTTTTTTATTAACTAATTCATAAACAATCAATTATTAATATTTCTTGGTGTTAAAAATAAAGCTCAAAGTGAAAAACACATCGATGGGGCTATCCATAGACTACTTAACCAATTTCGGTATATTTTTTAACTACACATGCTCCAACGTGGATGACATTGTTTTTGTCTTACCCCCCCCCCCCCCC